>NC_084857.1:12899988-13499988 GCF_951802175.1 Populus nigra
TATCCATCATATTTTGATATCGTGGAACTTGCAAGAAATTAATATCCCTCAGCTACTTCGGTTCTAACCTTCCTGTTCCAAGTGCGAGCTAGAATTTATATCGAGTAGCCAGGAGTAACTATAGGATGATTTCGAAGCTAAACCTGCACCACCATTTTTAGTCCACAATTGAATGCCGCTCTTAGAGCCACGCCTCGGGGTGTCCTACGTTAGGTAGGGTCAGGGATCTCTTATTAGTGAAATGAGCCCATCTGTATGGCCTATCATTTATTGGTCGGCCCGGCGGTGGCTCCTGCTTCTCCATGGCAGCAGCTCTTCATACAAGTTTGCTGATAGGAGCCCTTGTAGTCGAATCAATAATCAATAGAAGTTTACTGACTCAGAGCGTAAATATATATATTTTTCTAATTCAATTATAGATAGACTATTTATACTAGAACAAGAGGATTCATGAAAATCACACATGTAAGAGATTTATAAGGATTTATTCTTATTAAATTACCTGGTTGGAGGTTTGAATTCTAGTATTAAAAAAAAAACCTAGATTCTTTAACCATTAAGTAAGTTTTTTAATTAAATTAATTATACATGCAAGTTTTTTACTCATAATTAACAATTTTTTTTAATATCACACCTACCTCGAACTGTATAATTTGTTGCTATTAATTTCCGGTAGTTGAATATTATCTACATGTCCATTTCTATATATATTAATTTTACTGTATGGCAGAAAAGACAAAGTTCTTCAAATTTTTTTTGGTTTATCATTTGTTCTTTTTGTTCGACGATGATGGTATTAAAAACACACATTTCACTTGATATATTCTTTTTTAAAAATAAATTCTCATAATTATTGATCCTCAAATTTAAATTCAATGAGTAAAGGAAATTAATGAACAAGTCCCTTTAAGTATTAAAATAAAACCAAGAAAATAATGACAATTTTTACAGTGAAATTGATGATCAAGAAAATAATATTTGCTCTGCTAAAATATTCGGTACCTCTTTATTAATTTAGTGGGAAATGCTGTCCGTGAAAAAAATATTTAATTAGAACACGAATCTTTAACAGAACAAAAGAAATAAATTTCTCCCACAAAATGCAAGTTTTCGTCTTTTCAATACAAGAAACATGTAAATCCAGCAGAAACTATTTCGACATTTTAAAAGGTAAAAATAAACAGGTTCTTCAAGTGTTATGAACGCATATACAATGTTCATTTCAAACACTAAGATCCTAAAAAATATTATCTCCAGCCGATTTTTTTCTTCTCAACTTGTTAACGTTTGAAAATAACGTATCATTTTTCTTTCTTTTTGTATTGTATTGCAGTGTATGAGGTTTTCGAACGAATGGCATACTATGGGATATCAAGCAATCTTGTAGTGTACTTGACAAAAAAGCTCCATCAAGGCACAGTGAAATCATCCAATAATGTAACAAATTGGGTCGGCACCATTTGGTTGACTCCTATCTTGGGTGCCTATGTTGCTGATGCACATCTTGGCCGTTACTGGACCTTTGTCGTTGCATCTGTCATCTATCTTTCGGTATGTATGCATGCTGCCATTTATAGTTTTCTCTATCGTACGCATGCATTGCTTCTGGTCCAGCTCCCTGCTTTATCTCGCCCGAAGAATGAGAAGCTCTTTGGACCACATGTTTCAATTCAAATATCCTATGTCAACACTGTTTCATATCCTTTTCAGAACGTGTTATTCGGTCTGAATTTATCAATCCATTTATCGCGAGTTGTACTGTGTTCTTGATCACTAGGTCAAGCAAGGGGTAATTATCAAGAGTTGTGATTACGAATACGTGTGAAATCTAGCTGCGTGACCAAATTATTAATTTCCAAGTTGTGGGAGGACGGCATATGAAAGCTTGACTTCATAGTTTCTGTTTGATAAGGTAGAATTAGGAAGATATTGTCTAATTCGTTGTAAGAAAAACCAGTTGCTTCGATGTGTTGAAGTTTTCAAGATTGCAACTTGGAGTTTGTCTGGTCTCGGGCCAGGGGAAAAAAAGAAATACTAGCACGCACCCTTAAGTCAACTTTGCATATTAATTAGTGCCAACATAGGATAAGAACAATTCCTAAGATAACGTAGTTTTTGGATAACATTTGAAAAGTAAATGGCTGAAAGCGATATGGCGTTCGTTCATCATTTGTCTACGCACGAACAACTGTTGAAGTGATTTTTAATACAGTTGTGAGAATTTTAATGAAGGAATCTGACATGATTGCAGGGGATGTCTCTGCTGACACTATCAGTTTCCCTTCCTGCACTAAGACCACCTATCTGCAAGAATGCCAATGTGGAGAACTGTAAAGAGGCCTCCACATTACAATTAGCAGTGTTCTTCGGAGCCCTCTACACGCTAGCTATTGGTACCGGGGGAACAAAGCCAAACATCTCGACAATCGGTGCTGACCAATTTGATGATTTCCATCCTAAGGAGAAGGCTTATAAGCTATCCTTCTTCAACTGGTGGATGTTCAGCATCTTCTTTGGAACGCTCTTTGCTAACACTATACTTGTGTACATACAAGACAATGTGGGTTGGGCATTAGGGTATGGGCTTCCAACTCTTGGGCTTGTGATATCGGTTGCTATATTCTTAGCTGGCACACCATTTTATAGGCACAGGCAGCCAACAGGAAGCCCATTTACAAGGATGGCTAAGGTCATGGTGGCAGCCCTGCGCAAATGGAAGGTTTCAGTCCCTAATGACCCTAAAGAACTCCATGAGCTTGACTTGGAAGAATATGCAAAGGCCGGAAAGTTCAGGATTGATTCTACACCAACCTTAAGGTTTGCAACAGTTGCAGTGCGTGTGTATTTTTTCTTTTCTTTTCTTCCGGCATTAGCTTAGATGTAAGGATACTAATTTATATACCTGGCTTGGCCTAGTAATAAGTCTGAACTTGGGCAACATGAATGCAGGTTCCTAAATAAAGCTGCTGTGAAGACAGGTTCAACTGATCCATGGATGCTTTGCTCAGTTACTCAAGTAGAGGAGACTAAACAGATGTTGAGAATGATTCCGATATTGATCTCCACATTCGTCCCAAGCACAATGATTGCTCAGATAAATACTCTTTTTGTCAAGCAAGGCACCACTCTTGATAGACAAATTGGCAACTTCGAAGTCCCACCAGCAAGTTTAGCTGGATTTGTGACTCTGTCAATGCTTGTTTGTGTTGTGTTATATGACAGGTTCTTTGTTCGTATTGTTCGTAGGTGGACAAAGAATCCCAGAGGAATCACTCTTCTTCAGAGAATGGGAATAGGCCTTGTTTTTCACATCATAATCATGATAACTGCATCATTAATTGAAAGACACAGATTAAGTGTGGCCAGACAACACGGCTTAGTTGAAAAGGGAGGCCAAGTCCCATTGACGATATTCATTTTGCTTCCTCAATTTGTGCTCATGGGAGCGGCTGATGCATTTTTAGAGGTGGCCAAACTCGAGTTCTTCTATGACCAGGCACCTGAAAGCATGAAAAGCCTTGGCACTTCTTATTCAACAACTAGTCTTGGCGTTGGAAACTTCATTAGTAGTTTCCTTCTTTCCACAGTTTCTCATATCACCAAGAAGCATGGTCACCGAGGGTGGATTTTGAATAACCTAAATGCTTCTCACCTGGACTATTATTATGCCTTCTTCGCAATACTAAACTTCCTGAACTTCATTTTCTTCTTGGGTGTGATTAGGTTTTATGTTTATAAGGCTGAAGTTTCTGATTCAATGGAAGTACTGGCTGAAGAATTAAAGGGGATGAGATTGAGGGAACCTAACCAAGTTTCTGAACATTAATGAAACGTGCAGAAGAAAAGCCTGCATAGAAATCAAAGCTGAAATCGGAGATCAGGTTACAAGTTGACGACCATTGTTTAGAAGCTCCCTCCCTCAATAGCCTATTTTGGAGGGGAACTACTTTTGGGATAAGTGGTGGTTTAATACCTGTATGCTTCATTTTCTTCACCTTTTGAGGGAGAAATAAAACTGTCATGTTTGCTATTTATTTACTGAATGGAAAAGAAATGGATATAGTTAATGTTGATGACTTGCAAGTGCTCATCTTAAACAACAGCATAATTAAGAAAATCTCCTCCCAGGGAAGGAATTGCATTTTGTAATGTAACTTGTCTGCAAGCTTGAAACATATAAGCATTTCTTGGAAAGCTCTGTAAAGTTAGAGAAACTTCGCAGAATTGATGTTAAGAAGTGAATGAACTTCTCTCACACACAATTGGATCAGAAATTGAGGTAACAATGAGAAGCCATTCTTCAATGACGAATTATAAAGATAAGTCTATCAGCTTAAAAGGAAGTTTCTGCTCAACATTTGAGAAGATCTTTGCTTTCGTACGGCTAAATGTTTTTATAGAAACATGCTATCTCAATCCCCAAGAGGATCTTGATATGGAATTTTAACTTAAACCAAACCCAATGTATACAATGAGCTCCATCACATTTCCAATTTAAAGTATCTGTTTTGGCTTCATGGCTAGAAGTCATTATACAATAGATCAATGCATCCAAAACTATAACACTCTTTGCCTGAAATGCACAAAAGTTCAAAACCATCACTTCCTTTATCTTCTCTTTGCTAACTGGAATGTTTTCTTCAGGAACTGATTTGCTGCTTTATCATTCCTGTGGCATAACACCCGTAGTATTGTGTTTGGATCTGCCCTATTCCATCTTCCTGTTGTTGGTGGCATTGGTAGTTTTTGACCTGAACCCGCAGATCCTATACCACTGGCTTCACAAGTCAGGATACTGAAATCTTCCATTAGTTGTTCTGTGCTATCACCCATCAATGCTATCACCCCTTCAACAATCTCAGCCTCCTTTTCCACTGCATCCTCGTTCATCAATCCTTCACCACATGTGCAAAATGTGCGCTTCAAGTTCTCACAGTCCTCCTCAATCATGGGATAATCAGATCGATAAAATATGCGGCTGCAGCCCCCAGCAAGCAAAACCATGAGAAAGGCCTCAAAAGAGGCCTTCATGACTTCTCTCATTGCAACAGGTTGGGCGCGGTCAGTGAGAATTGCTGTCAACAAATTAAGGTTCTGTTTGAGAATCCTCAGTGCAGGCTTGATCCTTGCATTTGCTACATCAGCAACATAGAGAGTATCATAAAAAACAGAATTCGAGTCGAGGAATATCAAACGATAAGCAGCAACTTCTGATACATGATGACAGGCAGATTGAATGGATGCAAGGGCTAGGTCAAAGTAGGAAGAGGAATTGATGTGGTTCCTGCGATGATAACCACGGGACGCAGTGGTTCTTGGGGCAAGAGCAAGGTTCTTTTCTAGAGAGTGGAGATGAGATTGAAGATAGTACAAAGTGTTGAGCCGTATGTAGAGCCGTTGTGTTCCACGGCTTGTTGACGGCCGGGGATGATGAGCATCATTTAAACCATGTTGGTGCATATATTCTGAGTTAATAGTGCAAGGAGCAGCTCTCTTCCACATTTTGAGGAACTTTGAGTCACCATTGCACCTGGTTAGAGGAGGCAGTGTAGGAACATAGCTCTGTTTTGATCCTGCAAAGCATATCAAAGAAAATAACAGCTTAGTTGAAGTCAGTTAAGCACTTAGAACATACTCATATTTATATTTATGACAGCCTTCAGTGGAGCATGTTCATCTCCTTCTAATGAAGAAAGAAGAACTTAGAGAGCATTGTTATCCAGTCCTTGAAAAGTCATGCATCAACTATAACATGCTGCAGAACAGAACATCCACCAAAGAATCTTTGCTGCCAGTCAAATGTTCTGTGGTCATCAGTGAGTTATTTTATAATACCATATTGCTTCTAAGCAATTACTTCCACAGAGAAAGTTACTCCTAAAGTGACAAGTCCAAGCAGAAAAAACCTAGGAGAATACTTTTAGAGAATAATATAAATCTTCTTTGACAGATACCACAAAGAATAAAGAAGGAGCTTCTTACCACAAGCTGTTACCAAGTTGGAGTAATCTTTGAAGAGATTCTCAAAACCTTCGGCTAGATCATTAATCAGATCATCGGTAATTCCAACAGGAATTTCAAAGAAATCATCCACAGCTTCCTTGGCTATTTTTATTAACTCCGCAGCTGATGTCGCATGTGGCTCGTTTTTGGACTTAGGATTCCATGTCTGTAACATATATTTCACCATTTTACTCTCGAGTACTTTTGACAATACAAAAGCAAAATCTCACACCCATATAAGCTTAAATGCTGTATTCATTTCAGCAAACAAATTAAAGAAACTCACTTCAGAATCTTTGGCACGGTTAAGGCATTCTTGCCCACGTTTCAACCTCTCTCCAATCCATTTTTTCATAAGCCTCAGTATGACTGAATCAACTTCGTATGGAACCATCTCTCGTACAATTGTTTTGCCTCCGTCTTCACACTCTGCAGAGTCTTCAACCAGCATTTGAACCAAAACCTTTTCAAGTTTTCCAGCACTCTGCAGTACCGAAACAGTCTCATTATTGAGGGTCGACACCCCAGCAAGATATTGCTTCAAAACTGCTCCATAGCACTGGTGTAGCGTTACGGCAGCAATGCTAGCTGCAATCGAGTGCCATTTCTTTAGTATGGGACTAAAAACCTCCCTTTCTCTCAAGGCCAAGTCCTCAGCTTCTTTAGCTAACTGCAGGAGAGCCTCGCTTGCTTCATCTTTCACTTCCAGACTTGTACTCTTATAGCTTCCAGTTTCTATTATCTGCAATCAACAAACAAGAATGACTTAACATGAGATACATCGTAGTACAGAAACAGTAAATGTTGTAACTGATAATTAAGCAAAGGGGAGACGTATAGAAACAGCAACCTTTGCAAATGCATTCTTTATAGAACCTCGAATATAGTGATCCACACGATCCCCAGAAGAATCAACTATCTGTGTGTCTCCTTTCTCTTTCCCAATCCCTTCTGCGATAGTAACGTCTTCTCCCAAAATTTTTGACGCTGATAATGCTAAAGGTAAAAGATTCTCAATTAGGACAAAATTTCCCCTCTGGAAATGGTCATGATAGTGAAGCAATCTCCTCTCTGCCCACCCTTGCATTGAAGCCAACATAGAAGACAAAAGCTTCACATACATAGCCTCTCGGTCTGGCTTCTTCGCATCATTAGCCACCTCTGTCGATAACATAGCATGTGTCGCAGAAAGAAGATCCGGCTCTACTTGTGAAGTAAGTACGTATTGCTGGAAAAGCACCCAAGCAAAGCACAGATTGTGTATAGATCTATTGATTCCCAGTGTAGACCATGTCTTTTTCATTAACTCAACAAGCTCGTCAACCTCATCAAGGACTAACGTCTCATCCCTAAAATCAAATATTGATTGAAGAAGAGAAACGTATAGGTGAATGTTGAGCGGAAATCCATCAGCCCAGTGGCATACATCGGTTGGTGTACCATTGGCACTTCGCCAAGACAAGGAAACAACACTGTTGCATAAGGTTCTCATCGTGTCAGAATTTTTGCCTGTGTCGATAGGTTTGGTTTCGCTGGCACGGATAATTTCACGAAGACGTATAGCATAAGGGCTTGATTTATCAAGCGGGATTGAAGGGTGAAGGAGGAGGCCAGCCTCCAGGATTTTGAGCTGACGCCTTTGCCAGAGATGGTACTCCTGACTGTCATTAAATTCTGACGGTTTTAGGTGGCGGAGGAGTTCCAATGGCAGGATTATCGTCTCTGCTCGCCTGCCCATCTGTGAAAGTGAAGAGAACAACAAGTCATGAATTGATGAAATCAAAACGAAAATTATGATGCATCCAAAATCAAACAATTAAGACAAACGAAACATACATATGTATCCAAAATCATTCAATCTATTTCTATCATTGACAACTAAATTATGCACGTACAGAATGTTATATCAACATTGAAAAAAAAGAAGCAAAAACATGTGATTTCATCAAATTTGTCATGAAATTATAATTCTAAAATACATACAGTAGCAGTACGTACTTGGCCTACAAGAGTCCTCATGATCGTCTTCCTCAACCTATTATCACTATGCTCCGTCACTCTCATCTGCGCCCTCATTATCTCCGCGGAAGTCAGCGGCCTCCGAGGCCTCCCTGAAATCGGAACCGTGGCAAACCCCATGGCAGGACTTGTCCCTCCATGATTTAGAGGGCCAGTCGGTGATACTGGTGCCGACCCGCCTCCGCCGCCTCCAACAGCCGACATCCTCCTTGTAGGGGACTTCTTCAGCATCTTCATTCCCAGAGCTCGCTTTATCCGACTCGTCGGAGACATCACCACCACCGGACCACCGCCCATCCGACCATTCGGTGAGCCAGTTCCTGCTCCATCGCCATGATCATGTTGTTGGTGGTGATGGCTGGAATAAAAGTTGATGGCATTGCGGCCACCTCCGAAGCCAGGGGAGGAGCGGCAGGCGGTGAAGAAGACCTCATAGGCGGTCTCACCGACATCATCCTTGTCAAGGCCTTCAAGGTCTCCAAAAGGCCAAGAGAGATCATTGTCCTCGGGGTCAATGGAGCTGGAGATCGTTAGGGTACCAGAGAAGGATTCGCGGCGACTCTGTTGGGCCATTAAAAATATTGGCAATGATGTCTCAGATATCCGGCGGGAGAAAGAAGGGAGAGACGGAGAGCATTCTCTTAATATATGGAGAGAAAAATTAGAGAAGAGGAGACATGCAGAAATGTGGCTGCATGAGACTTTTGTGTGGTAGTTTTGTTAGTTAATACAGCGATTTTGTGCTAAGAGAGAGAGAGATATATGAAAAACACAGCCGATGGCTAAGAGACAACAACATTGTTGTGTGAGGAAAACTAGGAAAGATTACGGTGGTGAACTGCTACGTTTTAGCAAATATTAGCAATTACTGCTCCGGAATTTCTGCTTTGTAAATTTTCATCTTTTCTTTTTTACACCTGCAATCATGTTACTAACTTGTTGTCAAGGAGACCAATTTCTTGGCAAAACTAATCTTTTTGGATAGATAGAATGGAATGCACCATGAAAATGCTAGTTATGTGGTAGTTTGGAATATCATAATTATAAAACTCGATTTAGTTATTCAAGTAAATACAAATAATGTTGTTTTAAGTTTTTTAAGTTAAATAGAATCGTTTTAGAAAATAAATTAAAAATCAAATTCGATATCACCCACTAAATTATCGAGACATGAATTGATCTACTAGGTTAATTTTCAATCCAAATTTGATACGAAGCTTAGCTCGAAATTGGTTGTTGGATTAATAGGTTACTGAGTTGACTCACCGGCTTGACCGAGATTAATAACAATAGTTTGGATTGAATTTATAAATTTTGCAAGTGGCATAACATGTACTTGGAATTCATTAATCGAAGTCATTTGTAAAAGAAGATTGAAGATGTCAAATGTTTTCCATATATGAAGTTAATTATAGCATGTAGTACGTTCATAGTTTGGTTTTCTAACCCTAATTTTATGTTATTAATTATTGCAAGTTGCTTAAAACAAAATCTTTGATCCTCGTCGTGTGTTTGACAGCCAAGCAAGGAGGAAAAACAAATGGCTTTACAGTGTCCAATTAAATAAACGTAATTAAATAAATGTTGGGAACGAGGCTCTGGTTATATTTTTTAAAAATTTTAAAATTTTTATTTTTTTACTAAAATTTAATATAGTTTTTATGTTTTGAATCGTTTTGATGTGTTAATGTCAAAAATAATTTTAAAAAAATAAAAAAATATCATTAACATGTATTTTAGCACGAAAAATTATTTAAAAAACACTCGCAATCATACTACCAAACACGCTCTAAAGCTTATCTCTGCAATTCTTCAAGAACTGCGTTCAGAACTTGCTTTCCAGCAGTACTACTCAGTTGATTTTTTTGTTTTGGATTCAAATGTGCTATCAATCCATTTGGAACTGAGACTGAAAGATCTTCGATCATTCTGATTAATTTATTGGTTTTATTTTCTACTATACGTTTTTAAACCACAGACAGCACCCCAAGACCGATCCATTGCATTGATTTTCAAAGTCAGTGCTTGCATGGCCTGGATCCAGGTTCTTGATCCTTTAATCAACCTCCTGAACTCTTGTCTTTTTACTATGGTTAATTACATGGCTCATTCGGCATCCATTGAATCTAATTACAAGATCAGCTGTGTAGAGATGCTGTTGAGAGGTATGCCAGCAAATCGTGCAGGCAAATTTAGCATCGTTCTCGAGTTCTATCAATAACAACAGTACATGAGAAAGATGAAATTATTTCTTTGTCTTTTATATTTTATATTTAATAAATAAGATTGAAAGATAGCATAGAAAATAAAATGAAATGAATTTTGTTAATTTTAAATATTAAATTTAAATTATTTACGAATAGAAAATGTTGGGGCTGTAAGAATGGTTGGTGTGAATCACCTCAGAATCCTGAGGAACCTCAACCAATTATAGTCTAGGCCCATAGCAGAGGCCCATCTGCGGAATTCAGGCCGACAAAATAGTGTCTTTGTCTAAATGTATGACAAAAAAGCTAAGTGGATGCGAAGTGATAGGACACGTGGTGTTGTTTTTTCCTAAATTCTTGAGCAGCAAGATCTGTCGTATGTTGCAGCAGTGCACGTGTTTTTGTTCTTTTTTCTTTCGTCGCCACGCGTACAGATATCAATGGCTGTGGCTCATTCATTCTTCGAGCGTGTTTGGTAGTGTGGTTGCGGGTGCTTTTCAAATAACTTTTCGTGCCAAAATGCATGCCAACGATGTTTTTTCATTTTTTAAAAATCATTTTTAACATCAGCACATCAAAACGATCCAAAACGTACAAACCATATTAAATTTTAGCAAAAAAAAAAAACAAAAAATTTTCAAATTTTTTGAGAACGCGGCCGCAGCCGCATTCCCAAACGGTCCCTTCATAATCATCATCCTCGATGTACTGTTGTTATTTTTATTTATTTTTATATTTTAAAAATAATAAAAATATTATTTTAAATTAATATATTTTTAATATATTTAGATCATTTTAATGTGCTGATGTAAAAATAATTTTTAAAAAATAAAAAATACTATTTTAATACATTTATGAGTAAAAATTACTTTAAAAACAATTATAATTACATTTTAAAAAAATTCAAAGTATTTTTTACTTTTTTTTTTAATTTTCCTCCGAGTATTTTAAAACATCTAAGAAAACCTCATCTAAAGAAATAAATAAATAAATTGAACAATAATTATACAATAATCATGATTATTCTTTAAGGTACTTGAGAATTCATATTTTGATGATACATATTACTAATGTAGGATTGAGATTGTCCTAGTAGTAAAGTTGAAGCTTGTCCCGTGATTAACCAAAAAAATAGTAAAATCTTCTCTGGCAAATGGCCTCAGCTAACGATAGGCAATCTGATTGATTGGTTGATGTTATTTTTTAAAATATTTTTAATTTTTTAAAAAAATTTAAAATTTATTATTAGCATTAACAAATTATTATTATTATTTAAAATAAGGCAAAAACAAACAATATTAATAAAAGGTCTCGAATTTAAATTATTTTTCTACGAGTATTTTTTTTCTTTTCCTTTTTGGACCTACAATTATGTTACTAACTTGTTGTGAAGGAGACCAACGTGGCAAAAAATATCTTTCTTGATAGATAGATGGAATGCATGATGAATAAGCTAGCTGAGTCTTAGTTTGGATCATAGCTATAAAACCAAAATCTAGTTCATGGGTTAGCTGAGCAACTCAGATAAATCTATACAGTATTATTTTAGAAAGATTTTAAAAATTAAACTCGATATCAATTGAGTTTAACTAGGTTGTCACAACATAATTGATCCATAAAGTATACTAAATTAATTCATAACCCAATTTAATATAAAATCTAGCTTGAAATATGTTGATTCGAGTATTTTTTATGATTTTTTTTTAATTTTTTAATTTAATATTGAATTAATTAAAAATTTATTTTTATATTTTTATAAGATTATTTTAGTTTCATAATATAAATTATAAATTTAATAAGTTAATTTCGATTTAATATATTTTTAAAACTGATATGATCCGCATCTTAGTCCAATCAATATCTTCTAATGTCGTACTAATTGAATAGTAAATTTGAAGCTTGTCCGGTAATTAACCAAATAAATAGTAAAATATTATTTGTCACGTGACCTCAACCCTGGAGGGGCAATTTGTAGTACAGTAAAAGCATTTGTGCCTGTTTGTTAATGTGTTTTTAGTTGTCTTTGAGTTTTTTTTTTAAAATTTTATTTTAAAAAGATATTAAATTTATAATTTTTTTATTGATTTTAATATTTTAAAGTAAAAAATTAAAAAAATATATTTTAAAATAAAAAATATATTTTAAAAACATCATCTGATTGGGATTACTGTCCAAAATAATGGTTAAAATTCAATTTCTTTATTTTTATTTTTTATCTTTTAAATAATTTTAATATAATAATATTAAAAATAGTTTTTTTAAAAATATATTATTTTAAAATAAAAAAATATTTTAAAAAACATCCCCCGTTCTACAATCAGACACTGCTGGATCACGGTCCCAAGCAAGCGTCCCCTCCCATGACGAGCCAAGTTGAAGCCAGAAGGAAGAGTGGGTCCCACCATGGAAAAACTTTGACATAAACAGTCAGGACACCAAAAGGCCACTGGCAGTGGCAGGCAGCTAAGATGTCCACGATCAGATTCTCAAAGACTTGCAGAGACCCGCACTCCCCCCCGGCGACTGGATTCCTCACAGCGGGGCCCGTCCTGGTGCGTGCAAGGCCGAGGATAGATCAAACCGGCGCTCTTTTTTTTTTTTTTTTTTTTTAACTTAATTAGAGTTATAATAGGTGCAATTACATATATTAATACACTGTGTTATGGTCGCTCGAAGACGTCTACAAATACTACCCAATTATTTATGAATACAGTTCGAATTAATATATAAAAATAAATTAAAGATAACTCCAAGAATATATCTCTATCTTGACGTGCAAGATGAATTTATGGGACGCCTTTTTTAGTGGAATTTATGATGGTATTTTGACAGGATTCATTTCGGTTCTTGTTCTTCTGTTCCTTGTCGTGGTTTCTTATGTTAAAATGATTATTTCATAAAGTAGTGATAAAGATAGGTTTCCTGCGCACAATTTATTTTTGTATTAGAAATTGTATTTATGTGTGTCTACTTTAAAAAATATTAAATTAATTTACCGGCTTAAATAATGAAAAATCAATAAAAGTTCGTATTATATGGTCAAATCCAAAATAATAATACAATATGAGACAAACTTTAATCATGAATAATTAAATTATTATGTTATTTTCCAAATCGGTGAAATTTAAAAATTTGAAAAATAAGGAATTAAAGTTATATTTGGTTACACATTTATTTTGTGTTTGAAAATACTTTTTAAAATAATTTAAATTGAAAAAATTACCAAATATTATCGAATAATTTTAATATACTGGTACTAGAATTACAAGAAAATACTTAAAAGATCATTAACCATGATAATTTTTCAATCCAAATATGTTTTCAGAAAAACATTGAACACACACTACTCTCGCCGAAGACTTTCAGCAACAGTATCGAGACGGAAAAATTTTGAGGCTAGCAACACCTGTATAAAAACAGAGTACACCGCCCAAGATTCCATTCTCGGCTCATCTACTTTTTGTAAGTCTTCTGCTCTCATTAGCAGAGGGGGAGAAGGAGGGGCAGGGGGAGACGGAGACCGACTCTATTTTAGCCAGGCTTATCTGCTTGGGACATACATCTCTGGCTTTTAAGACAGCGAAGCTTTTGAGAGTTGTGACCGGTGAAACCTGAAGCTATACGGGGTTTTAAGGGAATGCCACTTGTTGGTTCAGACCAGACGCACACTTTCTTCACATTCTGGTAACATCTTGCGAAGGTAATTAAGTTTTCAATCTTCTCTTACTCGTGTACGTATGAGTAAATAATTAGCGCTCCCTCCTCCTCTGTGTTTTTTGCTCTAGTACTCTATGCACTGTGTGACTATTAGAACAATATTACTCGCCATATATAGAGAAGCTAACCAGCGGGAACCAACCTGCTAATAATTAAATAAATACTTAAAACTTTGGAAATGAGCATGTGAATCTTTGGAAATGAGCATTCCACTCGTGAGTTTTCGGACTCCGAATCGTGTTTATTAAATAAATAATTAAAACTCTGAATTTGATAAACTGCGTGTCATGTTTATTTATTCACGACCCCACCTGCTACTTATGCACAAGCCTTTACCGAGCTTGAAGTCTCTTCGATATATGTATATATATATTTTGCAGAGTTTTGGCACTTCAAAAATCTGAGACAATCCAACTAATAACGCAGGATTAGAACTTGGGATTTTCCATTCAATGTCAAGAATGAGAGTAGCAGTGGTTGGTGCTGGGATTAGTGGACTTGTTTCAGCTTATGTTCTTGCAGAAGCGGGTGCTGAGGTTGTTCTATACGAGAAAGAAGACTCCTTGGGCGGCCATGCTAAAACTGTCTGCTTCGATGGTGTTGATTTAGACCTCGGTTTCATGGTCTTCAATCGGGTCAGCAACTGCTTATCTATTTTTCATTCTTCTTTAATTCTCTGTCGCTCTCTTGCTTCCCCTTAATGGCATATATAGGCATGGTTTGATAGATGTTCTCGTGCTTTATCACGTTAACGAGGAAAGAAAATAATCATTAAAAAAAATGCATGAACTCGATCGCTCTAGTGCTTGTTCGACTACATGGAGCTAACTATAACTGTTTTTTTTTTCTTCTGAAAAGATAAATAGAAATTCGGTTGATAAATACAAAGAACAATATTTTTAATCAGTTACATTCTTTTCCGTTGACTAGCGAGTAGTGACGCGGACGCCTGTAAAGCATAGCAATTGTTCCCAAGGGAAACTCTTTCAAGTTAGATTATTAAATAATGAATACATGGATTCTTGGTGATAGTAGCAATATATATATATATATATATATATATATATATATAATCGCTCAACTCCAAGTGGTTAGTTGATTGTTGATGGCTTCAAAATTTATTCTATTTTTTATTTATTTTGATAACACGTTATGGGATCTATAGAGTTATGGAAGATTAGAAAGGTTATTTTTCTTGGTACCACTCTGTTGGATGCATTAAATGCAATAAAATAGTGTTTAATTATTATTTTTGGAAAAAAATGGAGATAGAGTATATATCTTTTTTACATTTTCAATTTTAAAATATAAAAAATTATTTTAAAACTATATCAAGAACAGGTTTATTTATGTTTTTGTTTTTTATCTCCTCAACTTAACATTTATTATCTTTATATTTTCTATCAGTAACTAAACGGGTAGTATCCATGATAACAGTATCTCTTTGTCAATAACTATAACTCAACTGTTATTAGTTTTTCTTCTTCCATTGAGAGGTCTTGATGAGTTAAAGCCTCTCTTTTATAATAATAAAATAAATAAATAAATAACTTCGAATCTCATTATAATAATATTTGACGTGAAATTGTCCTAGCTAACCAAAGCTTAGCAAATTGGTCATGTATAAATAAGGTTGTAGGTTTTGTCACAAACTTGCGAGTAGGATTAACTGACTTGGAAGGATATCGGGATCATGAACAGGTAACGTATCCAAATATGATGGAGTTCTTCGAGAACCTTGGGATAGAGATGGAGTTATCAGATATGACGTTCTCAGTGAGCTTAGACCAAGGCAAGGGTTGTGAATGGGGAAGCAGAAATGGGTTTTCAGGTTTGTTTGCTCAGAAGAAGAATGCGTTAAATCCGTACTTTTGGAAAATGCTTCGAGAAATTGTCAAGTTTAAGGATGATGTGCTCAGGTGAGCCATTCTCTTTTCATATCTTTTGTATAGTGTGCATTGAGACATTAAACTTAGACCGCATGTGGTACTTGTATTTATTTTTGGAGCTGCGAATTAGCTGCTTACATCAAACTTACAAGGCATGTTGTTAATTAGGATTCAGTATGTGCAATCGCCATACATTCAATAAAATTTCTCTCGTGTTTTTGTACCTTCAAGTTTTTCTTTCTGGTATTGTTAACCTGATGGTGCAAAAATATGCCCCACGGCCTTGGGTTATCATTCAAGGGTCAGCTGAACATGCATTTGATTTTCAAGGACTTATCTGGTTTTTGATCTTCTAGACTTATTTGTTGTATGGGCATACAGATTGTTGGCAGTGTGTGATTTCATGAGTTTTGGCCTGGGAATTTGACTCTGTTCAAGGATAGACAAGCCTTTTAAGGCACTGATTAATGTTTCAAGGTAATTTTAATGTGCTCGCAGTGGCAATGGCAACTAATTTAATTTTTGTTTGGTATTGCAGTTATCTTGAGGTTCTTGAGAATAACCCAGTTGTTGATAGGAATGAAACCTTAGGGCAATTCGTCAAGTCACGAGGTTACTCTGAATTATTTCAGAAGGCTTATCTTGTGAGATCTCTAGAACATTTATTCCGTCCCATTTTCTCAACCTTCTGATTAGGTTCTACTTTCGATCAGTTCAGTTACTTAATGACATAAATAACGTTGCTTTTCTTAGGTTCCTGTTTGTGGTTCTATATGGTCCTGCCCTTCAGAAGGAGTTATGAACTTTTCAGCTTTCTCTGTACTCTCATTTTGCCGTAATCATCATTTACTTCAGGTAAGTGTTCTTTCTGAAAGAAGTGTAATACATCAATTTAACCAATAAGTGATGCCAATATGTGCATGAATTGTTTCAAGTAAATCGCAATCATTGTCATCCAGCCATTTCTGTATGCATCATTGAACAGAGGTCTTTTGGCATTACGTAAGCAAAGCTTTAGTTTTTGTCTGCTACTGGAGTTCTAGGCAAACAGATGTATCGGATTTCTCATTGAATGCTCTTTGGTACTATACAGCTCTTTGGTCGGCCTCAGTGGCTCACAGTCAGACGGCGATCTCATTCTTATGTCAACAAGGTGCTCAATTGTTGCTTTTACAGTGCACCGTATTATTTCTTAACAGTGTCTGAGTAGTCGTTGTTTTTAGTCAATGGGTTTTAGTTTTGAGCTGTAATGGCATGCTTCTTGTGCTTAATATTCATTCAATGTGCCAAAACATCAGGTCAGAGAAAAGCTGGAAAGTTGGGGTTGCCAAATACGAACCGGTTGTGAGGTACAGGCTGTTTCAACTACAGATGAGGGTAAGCGGTAACATTAATTTAGTGGAAGATTTAAGGCACTAGATTTTGTTTAACATAAAATGATGATTTATGCCTGATGATGTGAGGTATTTTAAAAGCAGAAGCAAAGAAAAACTTGAAATAAAGTTAAAAGAAGGAAAATGAACAACGGAAAAATCTTTAATAACTGATGAGCAATACTTTTCTCTAGTAATTCTAATGGTAACATGAGAAGTATTTTAGCAGGTTGTGCAGTACTCTGCAGAGATGGCTTGCTAGAAATGTACAGTGGGTGCATAATGGCTGTCCATGCCCCAGATGCTCTGGGATTATTAGGGGAGCAAGCAACATTTGATGAGACGAGAATACTTGGTGCTTTCCAATATATGTATAGGTATTTATTTTTATTGTTTCCCACTTTTCATTTATAATGTCAGGACTCAAGAATAAATGAACGAGCACTTCGTAATTTTTTGTAGTTGAAGTTTAACATAAACTAACTGTTGAAAAGTTGATGTAAAACTCATTTAGTTCTCACTCACTCAAGATTTTCAATCATTCCACAATTTCTATTGGCAGCGAAATCTTCCTTCACCGTGATAAAACATTTATGCCCCAAAACTCAGCAGCATGGAGTGCTTGGAATTTCTTGGGAAGTTCAGAGAATAAAGTCTGTCTGACATATTGGCTGAATGTGCTTCAGGTTTGTTTTTAAATTTGTAATTAAGTCTCAGAATTTATCTGTCAGATTTGAAAAGAACAAGAAATTAGCCCATTGTCCCACTATCTAATTCTGTTTTTGAAATGTTGTATCATGCTGCAGAATATTGATGAAACAGGTCTACCTTTTCTTGTGACGCTTAATCCAGATAATGCACCAGATCATACCTTACTCAAGTGGTCGACTGGTCATCCAGTTCCATCTGTAGCTGCAACAAAAGCTTCACTTGAACTTGACCATATTCAAGGCAAGAGGAGAATTTGGTTTGGTGGAGCCTACCAGGGTAAGTCTTTTGCTTGTAAAGAAGAAAGGACACTGGTACAGATACAATGTTTGCTTCTTCTATCAGATGAATTTTTATATATTCTGTATTTCCTTTTCTTTCCAGATTCACTCATGATTCAAAACATGATTTCACTTGGTGCTATCCAGATAAAAAAAGAACTTTAAGGGGCTATGTTCATTTTTTTGTACTCTTATAGGCTGCAAGCGAAATGTGTTTCGTAAGAAAATAAGAGAAGTGAAATAATGTTTCAGTATAAGATAGAAGGTTGAAGACTCTGGCAATTATTGACGACCTTAGATAATCTGGCAAATACTTCAATCAACTACTGGTGGCTTTGCTAACATTAATTTGTGGCAAACTTGTAATACCAGTTTTTTATTTGATGTGGGGAGATGAGCTTATTTGCTAGACTCCTTTTTTTTTTTTTCAGATCTAGAAGGAGAGATTCTTTTGAAGTTTCCATGATAATTCATTTCTTTTATTGTTCAGCCTTCAGAGACACTGCAACTTTTCAGATTTTAGATTACTGGATTAGCTTGATACTTGATCAACTGAGCAGTTCGTCTTGCATTTTCAGGTTATGGCTTCCATGAAGATGGACTAAAGGTAGACATAATTAAGTAGAGATAACCACTATGTTTGTAGTGAAAATTCAATTCCTCTTTGTTGTATTTTTGGTCAGTTTCCACATTTCTTTTTGTTGGGAAGGTATAAAATATTGAAATGTTTTCTAGTTCTAGAGTACAAAGGAATCGACCACTGATACATTTCTGCTATGAATTCTGTTAACGAACCTATGTTCTCTGAACTCTTTGTGGAAATGTCGTCTTCAAGTCTTGCAATGAAAATACCTTTCTTTTTTATATGAATTGAAAAATTGAGTTCAAAATGTATCCTGCAACAGGTAACAAATTAGCATTCAAACTTGCTTATGAATTACTGTTGTTCTCTTTTCTGAAACATGCTTTTGGTACTTGAAATTGAAAATCAAACAGGGCCTTGTTTTCTTGTCTCCATGAATTCATTAAGTATCCAGTGTTCTTTTCATGATATCATGAAGTTGGTGTTCTGCCACGGACAAGTGAGGGATATCAGTTTGTATTGGTGCTGATACAAGAAAATGAAATTATATCTCTCTCTATTACACTTTGCAGTCTGGCATGGTTGCTGCATATGGTTTGCTTGGAAAAAGCTGTGACATTCTGAGGAATCCAAAACATATGGTACCTTCTATGTTAGAAACTGGGGCGCGCCTTTTTGTTACTAGATTTCTTGGACATCATATCTCTACTGGCTGTTTAACGTGAGTTCAATTATAAAGATAATTTCAATCCCTTCTTATGGTGGTGTTTTTCTTTCTAGCATTTTGTTGTTAGGAAAACATGCATACAGCTTGCTCTTTCTTTTATATTCATAAGTTCATCACATGCTTTTCCAAGACCACATGTAGGTTGTATAATGGTTATCATCTTTCACTTGGATGCTGGATTGCGAGAGCATTGGAGGTTTAGTATCTGAGGTGTTTTCTTTTCACTTCATGGGAATGGGTTCGTGTAAACATGTAGCCATTTAGTGAATGTTCATTTCCTTTTGTAATTATTCTTCTGTTGTGGGTGGATGATGCAGAATGTGGGCTTTCTGTAGATTCAGCTCCTCTATTGTCTTTTCAGAATAAAATCTCGTGTTGCAACATTACTATCTTTGTCACCTGTCCAAATTGTTTAACTTGATTCTCATTCCTTCAATAAGCTTGTGTTTTCAGTCTTGAATATTACTGCCATTGACAGCCCATTCTAGATTTTCCTCTCTTTTTTTCATCAATATATGGTGATTTGGCAGTTTGCTGGAGGATGGAGGCACAGTTTTCTCCTTTGAGGGAACTTCTAAAAAATGTTCTCTGAAAACTGTTTTGAAGGTTCACAATCCGCAGTTTTACTGGAAGGTATGTACTCCAATGTAGTTCTGCTTTTGAGTGAGTTGCATGCCACCTTGAGTTCAAAATTATTAACAGGAAAAGTTTTAACTGGAATGTCGTGACAAAAAGCAGAAGGTATTTTAAAATTTAGAATAATTTAGTGCCTCGTTCAAAACTTACACTACAACTAATGAGCCCAAGAAAATTTTCTCAGATAATGACACAGGCTGATTTAGGCCTCGCAGATGCATATATCAATGGTGATTTTTCCTTTGTTGACAAAGATGAAGGTCTTATAAACCTTTTCATGGTGAGATAACTGATATAAGCTATCTCTTGTGGATGGACTTTCAAAGAATTTTCTTTACTAATAATTTATATTGCAGATTCTCATTGTAAATAGAGATGCTGATAATTCTACATCTAAGTTGAACAAGAAAAGGTGTGTTGTGACTGGTAACTCCAAGAATATGATATTACAAGAGATTGAGTCTTATATCTTATTTCATTAAGTATTCTCCCCCTGTTTGTCTCAGGGGCTGGTGGACACCATTATTATTCACAGCTGGTATTGCATCTGCAAAATTTTTCATTCAGCATGTTTCAAGGCAAAATACTCTTACACAAGCTCGCAGAAATATCTCTCGTCATTATGACCTGGTATGAGATGGTTGAACTGGCACTAACTTCAAAAATTCTGTTTTCTTAGAGTGGCTAACATTATGCTTAAACATCTCTTTCTATGCCGTTTTGGATTTTTCTCCAATGTCTTCTTATGTGTAATGGAAGGAAAAGAAAATTGGCCACGGCTGCTTGCAAGGCTCAATGGAAAAACTATTTAATCTTTGAGATGGAGATGAGGGTTCAAAGATTTGAACACCGAGCCTTTTCTTTTAGATGGTTCCAGTTCTGATACCATTTAAACTGTCACATCTTGCTAAAATTTAAGCCTTCTAGAGTGGAGGCCTAACATTCCTTTCAATGTCATTCTCACTATACCTTTAATGGAGATACCAAAGTCAATTCCTCATCTCATTAGTGCATTTTGGAAATATCTGAAAACAAGAGTGAGAAAAGCTACTGAATAACTTCTAAGATTCTATGTAATCTTATATATGTGAACCAGTAAAGTGATCGACTTGCCAAAGCATTCACTTGAAAGCATTGCCAAGGTTTTAGTTTCTAAGGTTCATTTTGAATCTTGTCGAAGTAAGAACCCTTTTAAATCTTGTATCAGATCATAATGATGAGACAGCGCTGCTTCTACTCTAACAAATATTCACAGGGCTACCATTTCAGAATTCTAAATTAGTGACCTTGTCAGCTTTTCCCATATCGAAGTGTTGTGAGAGTATTTGGTTTCATTATTTTGCCACACGTTCACTTTTGTTGTGGCCTTGAAACTTTTTTGGTTGTCAAAGGAGTAATTAAGTATGATTTATGACTAGAAACTTACATCCCTTTCTGGTTGTGTCTCCAGAGTAATGAACTTTTTGCTCTGTTCTTGGATGAAACAATGACATACTCCTGCGCGCTATTTAAGGTTGGAAGCCCTGCATATTGATGATTTCATTTAAAATAACGCATGAAAAAAGTAATCTAATCCTTGACATGCTATGTTTAACTGATAATATATTCATTTTCTTGTGTTGTTTTAAAAGAAAGAAGATGAAGACTTGAAAGCTGCGCAGATTAGAAAAATATCCCTTCTAATCGAAAAGGTAAGCCTGTTAATTATTCTTTGACAACTTGACCAAGGTTGCTTGATGCAAATGTCCATTTTTATGTGCTTACCTTTGACAATCTAGGCTAGAGTCAATAAAGACCATGAAGTTCTTGAGATTGGTTGTGGCTGGGGAACCTTAGCTATTGAAGTTGTCCAACGAACTGGATGTAAATATACTGGCATCACTCTATCCGAGGAGCAACTAAAATATGCAGAATTGAAAGTGAAGGAAGCGGGCCTCCAGGTATGAAGTAGAGATTTAAAAGGACTACTGCAATTCTGATATCGCCCAGATTTTCCTACTTTTTTCATTTTGCAGTCTTCACATGCAAATGGATGTAAAAAGCTTGTCCAACATAATTAAAGATCGTATTATATAGCAAGCAAGGATAAAGTTGGCAGTGTTGTCCTGACTTAACTGTCACAGAGATAGGGTTTTGTAGCAGTGGATTTCTTTTTCTCTGTATTAAAGCAGAACATGGTTGTTTCTGAAATCAAGTAACTTGTTTTAACGTTAACCATGTTACCAGGACAGTATAAAATTTCACCTCTGCGATTATCGCCAATTGCCTAAGACCCACAAATATGACAGGATAATATCATGGTGAGTTCTCTCACCACCATTTTACATTCTGATTTTAGAATGTTGTACTAATACCATCGCTTTGATGGCCTTCTCTTTGCACTTGTCCAGTGAAATGATAGAAGCTGTTGGCCATGAATACATGGAAGAGTTTTTTGGTTGCTGCGAATCAGTATTGGCTGAAAATGGGCTTTTTGTCCTACAGGTAATGAAAATATGGGAAAAAATAGTTTTGCATAGTTGTGCACATTTCAATTGTAAAGTAATGGGTTTGATGGCATAAATCAGTGCTTAATTGCCAGTTTCTGTAGCAGTTTGGCCAATGCACATTACTCTATGTTTTACTTGACACCAAGGCCTAAGGGGGCTAACAGTTTTCTAACATATTTTTGTAGTTCATATCAATCCCGGAAGAAAGATATGACGAGTACAGGAAGAGTTCAGATTTTATTAAGGAATATATATTTCCTGGTGGATGCTTGCCTTCATTAACTAGGATAACATCAGCCATGGCCTCTTCATCAAGACTCTGGTAGAGGCCATCATCAGTTTTAGCTGAAATTTACTGCTGATGTTATTGCTCTTTCTTCAAACTACTTTCTGCAAAATGAACTTAATTTGTGTTTGTGTAGTGTGGAGCACGTGGAAAATATCGGAATTCAATACTATCAAACACTTAGATACTGGAGAAAAAACTTCTTGGAGAATCAGAGGTAAAAATCACTTCAGAATTTTTCACATTATTTTGTACCTTGTGGGGTCAGCTTCACCATTTGCAACAATTATTTTGAGTATCAGGTTGACTTCTACTGGATGCGTGATGATTCATGATGACAAATGTCAAATTATTTGACTACAATGAGATTACATGATTACTTGCTAGATCCTTGTTGATCACATACATTTTAAAACTAGCTGCGAGGCAGTGATCTTCATGAATAATGCTTGACACAATTCACTTTGCGCCAAAGAAAAGAAAATATTTGGCTTTAGAATAATGAAAATAGTTGACATAATAATGCTTGACACAATTCACTCACTATTACTTGATTGATCTCACTGTGACGTTTGCAATATCTGACACCAGAAGTTTCTGAAAAATATGATCTTTACTGTCTTTTTACTGGTAACCACGGTGGCTAATTGTAGAATAACAATAATTTTTAGAATTAAACAGACTATTTTATGGTGGGCAGAGAAATTCTTTCCCTGGCATTCAATGAAAAGTTCACTCACTATTACTTGATTGATCTCACTGTGACGTTTGCAATATCTGACACCAGAAGTTTCTGAAAAATATGATCTTTACTGTCTTTTTACTGGTAACCACGGTGGCTAATTGTAGAATAACAATAATTTTTAGAATTAAACAGACTATTTTATGGTGGGCAGAGAAATTCTTTCCCTGGCATTCAATGAAAAGTTCATTCGAACATGGGAGTATTATTTTGACTATTGTGCAGCTGGTTTCAAGACACACACACTTGGAAATTATCAGGTAAATCTCAAGATTGCAAAATTGCTTCTCAATGCTCTCTGTAAATACGTGTCAATCAATCTCTCATTAAACTTCTTTGAAACATATCATGCATGCTCTAAATATCAACACGCAGAAAAAAAGTGTGTTTGGTCTCAGATCATGGAGGTAAGTAAGAATACTTGCTTAGCTTCTATTAGAAAAATCCAAGCCTGATCAGTAAAATCTTGATAATCTATATTACATAACAACTTGCATGAATATATTCAATGATAGCTAATTTTCTGGTGAATTATTTATGTACTAATTTATCTGGTCCGAAATTACATATGGCTTTATTAAAATCCTGTCCTTGAGCTTCTGACAAAAGAAATTCGATTTCTTCTGTAATGTAGGTTGTATTTTCACGTCCTGGAAATGTTGTTGCACTAAGCAATCCATACAGAGGTTTCCCTTCAGCATACTGATCCTTCTCTCTGAAGGAAGACAGCACCAGCACATGGAAGTCAGCCCAAGCATTAATTTCTCTGTTTTTCTGTACTTCTTTATCAAGTTATGTTGATCATTTGTGTCGCTGATAAAATATTGCACCAAATTTGAAGCTCTCTGTTTACTTTTATTTTATAAAAAATGTATTCTCGTTCTCATACACAGCTCACTGCTCAGGATGATGAAATCTCATCCTTGGGAAATACTCGTGGCGTTATTGTCAGTGTTTGGTTACAGAAATAAATACATAAAAATATGTTTCTAAATAATTTTTTTTAAAAAATTTCTTCTCTTAAAAAAAAACATGTTTTAGAGTAACTAAATTGTTGTTTTGTCTGTTCTGTTCTATTGTCAGTGGCCATCTTATTACTTGGCCTGGCAAGTGGCAACTATAATTTTTTTATTATTTTAGTTGAGCGAGAATCTTGCCTTTGATTTGGGAAAAAGATTTGCTTTTGCTTTTGCTTGGTGCTGAAGTAATTATTGATGATATGTTTGCCCCTGTAAATTTATCAATATTACACTTCTATCTAAAAATTTTATAATTTCCAGAAGTTTGGTATTTTTTCTATCCATCAAATAGCCTACGTTTTATTTTGTTTCCTGATTTTATTTCAGGTTTATGAATGTTCTATGTGAGAGATTATAGCATGTTTGTAGATTTAAGAGGAAAAAAAAGAGAGAAATAGAAGAAAAACATGAAAAAGTGAGCTTTCTGTAATAGTTGAAGAGTGAAATTGAAACTTAGTAGAAACTATAGGCGTACTATTGGGAAAGTTTAGGCTACGAGGATAGAAGTGAAGCATTGATAAATCTACGAGGGCAAAAACGACGTACAGCTTAATCTTGATCTCCTGTAACATGAACCGGCATGATTTTGCTTTATTGCTCGACAACTCGATAACATACCTTATGTTTCTGCCAGAATTTCATATCAATGACATGTACATCAGTACATGGTTGACTATATTTTATCAGATCAATGGAAATTATTAATTCCTAGCAGCAAAAACCCTTGTCTATCTACCTGTCTAGCAATTCTTTGATCGACCTTTCCAGCTGCTTTCTATTTTTTATTCCTAAGTTTTGCTGCAATTATCAGGTATGTATGTTCTTGTTTCTTTTTGCATCCAATGAAAATAGAAATGCTCACATATATACGCTTGGAGTTGGCTTACCATGGATATTTTTTATATATATATATGCAGGTATTTTCTTTTGCTCAACTTCCACAATATCCATCATGGATTTTGTTTTTGGAATTAATAATCATCATCATAGATCTTACTTTACCTTAGATGCGCGTGTTAAGCTGGTTAGACCTTTTTATAAAATTCTGCGTATATAGAAAGCTAGATATGTCTAGCTGGAAACCCAAAAAATGCTGTAGAGACATGGTGAATTAAAATACTTAATTCATGGATGTATAATATTGTATAAACAAGTTCATGAGTCGTGCTAGATTTGTATCTCTTAATTAAGAAATCAATAAATATATAAATAATTTATTTAATGAAACAGATAGAATCCTGGATAATTAGCTGGCCGTCTGGCTACAAAACCATGAAGTTGTTAGCTGGCCGTCGAGCTGCTCCTATATAACAGCATCGTTAGCCTTCTTGAACTTGATGATAGTGAGGAGCAGAGGAATTCATCAAGTTGATTTGTAGATCATCTAAAGCTCGAGGTTTAATTCTCTTGCAGTCTTGTAGCATCAATGGCCGCTGCAAATAGTTCCTCTGGAGAGACTTGTGCTGCTCTGATCCATGGAAAACAAATGGCACCTTCTCGGCTAGAAGCTTGGGCTCGTCTTTTTGTTACTAAATTTCTTGGACGTCATATCTCCACTCACCGTTTAATGTAAGTTCACTTTTTTTTTTGTTTTTTCGTTTACAAGTGTTTCGAAAATGAATAAATATAATTGGCAAGAAATTAGAAATTCAACGATACCAATTAAACTAAGGGGGTGTTTAATTTATATATTTTCTGATCACTTAATGTATATTGAAATCATTTATATGGAGAAGAAATATACTGAAATAATCATCATTACTTTTAGTTTTTGTTTTAGATGATAGTATGTACTGATTAAATTGAGAAAAATACGAGCTAATTATAATTAGAATTCGAAGGCAATAAAAAACTTTACTTGCAGCTCCTGCACAAATAAAGCTCTTGTTTCTAATATAATAATACTGAAAAAACAAAAGAAGTCGAGAAGAGAATGGAATCATATATCAAAATCTTTTTTTTTTAAAATATCAAAGCAATTTTTTTTTATAAAAAAAAATATTAATAAGAGAAACTTACTTGTTGTTATCTATTTTTGGAGGTCCTCACACAAAAAAGAAAAAAGAAAAAAAGAAAATACAAAACAATTGTAGAAAGAAAAAAAATATCAATGAGAAGAGAATACCAGAGCGCTAAGAAAATGGTCAAAGATTGGTTGAGGAGGTTTAAAAATATAAATATTAAAATTTGATAGTATATTTTCAACCAACTGATGAGAATCTTGTTGGCAGAGAAAATTTAATTTAGAAAAGAGAAATTCAAAATTGGATGTTTTAAAACCCAATCAGATTTTGTTGAAATTTTAATTGAATTTTTTAAGAGTTTAATTGTAAGAAAATTAAAATTTTAAGTTAATTTGTGCTTTAATTGGAAGAAATTAAAGTTTAGAGGTCGAACGATAATTTTTAAGAGTTAATTTAGTCAAATCAAAAAATTAATTACATAAATATTAAAATTTAATGGGTAATTAAAGACTTGATTGAAGATTTCTTCGTCTTCAATCAAAATTTGGCTTTTGTCAACATATATTAAAAAGATTTTAGACAATGACAGTTACAGTTCATTGTGTGCAAGTAAAGCTAGTTTCAGTTACAGTTCATTGCTTGTAAGAAGAATTTATTGTATATAAAAGAAATATACAAATTGGGACCACGGCTTAAAATATACTCTATGGTACCAGAGCAACAATTGGCTGCTGCTATAAGGCATGGATATGAAATAATCAACTATATATCCCCAACAATGCCCTCCCAAAGTTTAAATATATTTTTTTTTTATAAAAAACATGATTAATTAATTTAGAACTTGCAATTGGATTCAATTGTGCCATGTGAATTTTAATGGACTTTAGAAAAAAGCTACTAAAATAAGGATAAGGAAGAAGTCTAAGTTTTCAGAATAATTTTATATTATTTTTAATATATCTTCTTGATTTTAAGTTTTTTAAGCTTGGAATTTATATAAATCTTATAATTTAATCAGATAAAATCAAATGGTATCGTATTAAAAAAAACTAGTTGAATCCATAAATTTAAATTATTAAATAATATTTTAAGAATAATTTTATATTATTTTTTTTAACACCAATATCTCCTTTATATATACTGGGGATAAATATCTCCTTTAATGTCAAAATTTATTTGCAATCTAGTCCAACTGGGGATAAATTTACCTTCGAGGGAACTAACTCGAATTTAATGTCATTTGATTTGGACTGTGCTGTCACAGCTTGGAGGAGGAAGGGGGTGCAACTTTCACCTTCGAGGGAACTAGTAAAAAATGTTCTCTAGAAGTTGTTCTCAAAGTTCACAATCCTCAGTTTTACTGGAAGGTACGTTCTGCTTGTGGGTCTCCTTTTCTCTCAGCTAAGATTATAAGCAACAATATTGTTGCAATGCACGAAATTCTCAACATTTCATTACAATGATTAGAAAACGTTGTCAGGTAATGACGCGGGCTGACATAGGCCTTGCAGATGCTTATATTGATGGAGATTTTTCTTTTGCTGACGAAGACCAAGGTCTTCTAGATCTTTTCATGGTGAGATAGATAATGTTGTTGTAACATATAGTGCTTTTCATTTTGGTTTTAATATCATTAATTTTTTCTTCAAATTTATATTTTAGGTTCTGATTGCGAACAGAGATGCAAACAAATCTATCTCCAAGGCGAATAAGAAAAGGCATGTGATTTTGCTTCTTTTTATTCCTTTGATCCTATCGGATCATCTAACATTCATCTTTGGTTGAGTATATATAGGGGTTGGTGGACACCATCGTTATTTACAGCAGGTATTGCTTCCGCAAAGTTTTTCCTTCAGCATGTTCTGAGGCAAAATACCCTTACACAAGCTCGCAGGAACATCTCTCGTCATTATGACCTGGTATGGGATCATAGCTTGTTAATTCTTTTGTTTAATAACGTCGACGCTGCAGGGCAATAGATTGTGTGGAAATTGTGTGGAAATGCATGTAATAGCTAGTGCCATGTTCAGAATTCTGATGTTAGTGAAGGATCTTTCAGTGAGGCTTACATCTCTTCCTTTTCATTTCGTTCTTCTAGAGTAACGAAGTTTTTTCTCTATTCCTGGGAGAAACAATGGCATACTCGTCTGCAATATTTAAGGTCAGAAACCCAACCTTCCAATGTTTTTATTTTATTTTATTTGATGCAAAACAGGAATCTCATCCACTATGTGCCAAGGCTTAACTTTTGATTATTTTATTTGCATGCGATGGTACATTACAGACTGAAGATGAAGACTTGAATACAGCTCAGTTGAGGAAAATCTCTGTTCTGATTGAAAAAGTGAGTGTAATATACAATCTCTTAACTGTTTCACCAGATTTTTAACAAATTTTAATTGATATACATCCACTATCATGTATTTATTTTTAACCAATATAGGCAAGAATCGATAAGAAGCATGAAATTCTTGACATTGGTTGTGGCTGGGGAACTTTTGCTATTGAAGTTGTCAAACAAACAGGATGCAAATACACGGGTCTCTCTCTATCTGTGGAGCAACTGAAATATGCAGAAATGAAAGTTAAGGAAGCTGGTCTGCAGGTATCTATGGGATGATAATTGATACATATAGCATCTACTTGTGTCTGAATTGTTGTTCAGACTGATTTTCTTAAGACAAATATCTTCGTTTTGAAGCTTATAACCTATTCTTTTACCAGGATAATATCAGACTTCTCCTCTGTGATTATCGTGAATTGCCTAAAGGCTATAAATACGATAGAATCGTATCTTGGTAAGATGCATCTTTACTAGATATATACCTACCATATCCCACCCAGACTACTGATGTCATAAATTTTGATCTGTTTTCCTAGTGAAATGATAGAGCATGTGGGTCATGAATACATGGAGGATTTTTTTAGTAGCTGCGAATCAGCATTGGCAGAAGATGGGCTTCTTGTTCTACAGGTATGACGAAAAAGGGAAGGAACCTCTCATTGTCTGAGTTGCAGTGCTGAGAGAAATGTGTTTGATTACTACATTTTCAACATTTAGCCTAGGTAACTCCTTATCATCTTTACCATTCTACTTATTGCTAACCAGTAAAAATGGTTTGTTTTTCCTCAGTTCATATCAATAGCAGATGAGCGTTATGATGAGTACAGGCGAAGTTCTGATTTTATCAAGGAATATATTTTTCCCGGTGGATGTTTGCCTTCATTAAGTAGGATAACATCAGCCATGGGTGTTGCATCAAGACTCTGGTACGAGTTGTTTTGTTACACAGTACTTTAAGGCTTTGTTCTTGCTTTTAGTTTGTCTGAATATTCTGTAATATACTAACACAAGTTTTGTTTGTGCAGCGTGGAGCATGTGGAAAATATAGGAAGTCATTACTATCATACGTTAAGAAGGTGGAGGAAAAATTTCTTGGAAAACAAGAGGTAGATATAATCATTTGATTTTTCTGTTCTCTGCAGAGTATATATGACGCCAGTAATAACCTTTTCTCATTATTTTCCTTAGCAAAATTCTTGCCATGGGATTCGATGAAAAGTTCATCAGGACATGGGAGTATTATTTTGACTACAGCGCTGCTGGTTTCAAGTCGTACACCCTTGGGGATTACCAGGTAAGTGCAGAATTGCATTTATCCCTTTCCTTTGAAAAGCTCATGAATAACTTTTCGGAGATGCAGGGACTACTTTGTATACAACATTAGAATCAATATTAAATATAAAATTTAAAGAAGCTCTACTCCCATATTAATGCTTTAACTTGTATGAAAATGCAGGTTGTATTTTCACGTCCTGGCAATGTTGAGGCATTAGGCAATCCATACAAAGGTTTTCCATCGGCATATCAACACCTTCTATAGAAGAGAGACCGTTCTATGATATAAGCCGCCTCAAATTGTAGCTACTTACTTATTTCTTTAATTTCCAAGTTTGCTGTGTTGCAATAAAACTTTCTTGATTAGCTACAATGAATTGGCTGTTAGACAAAGAAATTGAAATTGTGAAAATGGTTTGGAAAATTAATTTTTTAAGACAGACATGTCATGATGTTCAAATTTAGACATCTCATTCAACCCAGGATGTGCAAATTAATTTTAATTTTTAAAATTTTTTTTACTTCAAATTAATTTTTTTTGATGTTCTCAGATCATTTTGATGTGCTGATGTCAAAAATAATTTTTAAAAAATAAAAAAATTATTTTGATGCATTTTCTAGCAAAAAGTAACCACTACCACACTCTCAAATACCCATGTAGTCATGTCCATAAAAGCAAAAGGTTTTGAACAATTAGATGGGGACTGTTCAAACAGACTATGTAGATGACCTTAACATATTGTTTTATGACCCAGTGAAATATTGATAAGCTCAAGAGGAGGTTTGGTCACACCAGACCAATATAGTGGCTTAAAGATACCATAACTTTGATTTAATTATTAGATTGGATACAATTTTTTCGAGGAGATTCCCGAAGCCCGGGTGGATCATATTTGTAATTCAAATATGCTACCATGTTCCCTCAAATTAAGGTTAGAAAATCCTATTTGAACTAATTTTGTTATTTTTCCTTGATTTTTTTGAATTTTATGTTCTATTTTAGATTTTTTGTTTTTGTTTTTTTATTTTATGTTTTAGAATTTTAAAGAGGGAGACTTTTTTAAACTTTATTTTCAGATAATAAAACTATAAATTTAAGGTTCATGACTGCAACTTTTTATTTATCAAATTTTATATTTTATATGCTTGTTTGTTGTCTTCTGTGCTTCCGCTTGCATTACTTAAACATTAGAGAGTTTTTTATTTTTTGAGGGGATTTTTTTTCAAACAGCCACTAGTTAAGACCATCCACCCAACCATGAAAAACTAATTTGAATTATAAAGTGTTTTCATGACATCTCATATGGTAAGTTAAAATTGGATGTATAATAAATACTGAATAAACAACTTCACAAGTCGTGCTAGATTTTCATCCCTCTTAATTAAGAAATCAATAATCTATAAATCATTTAATTAACGAAAGAGAGTAAAACCTAGATAATTAGCTGGTCATCTAGCTACAAAACCGTAAAGTTATTAGTTTATAACATCCTTGAAACCCTCTAAATTAATTTCAATTCAAAGATTTTAAAAAGATTTCATGTTTGGAGTCCTTTTGAGTATTAATAATTGAATTCCAAATAAAATTCAATCTCTAAAAATGCTACAAGAGTAAATTGAAGGTCAACATCTTTGATTTACAATTTCAAAATAAAATAAAATAAATCTTAAAATTAACTTTTCTAAAATAGTCATTTCCCCATCTTTTTTTTAGAGATCTTTAAAGAAATAAAATGAAGATAATTGTTATTACTCAATTTTGGACCTCACATCTTGGAGATGGTGTATACCCGTTTTAAACCGAGTGTAGGAGTGTAGCTCATGTTTGCTAGAAAATTAACAAAAGCGGAGGAGAAAGAAATATTTTTTTCAAACCCTGTTTGAGTTGTTTTCTGCTCTCTTTATCCTTCTCCTTTGCTGCCAAAATCATCAAGTTTTTTTAGATTAATCAGGAGTCTTTATAATGCTAAATTCGTTTCTTCTTTATCTACTCTTTAAGGTTGGATAAATCCCTCAGAATTTGCACTAAAAAAAACTGGTTCTGCTGCTGTCGCAATTTTTTTGTTCCAACTTAGGCTCTGATTCTAACTTGGTTTCGTATGATATTTGACCATCCTAGTTATATTCTGTCACTCATGACATGTTGACCTACACCTTTATTGGGTCCTAGGGATCATTGTTCTTAAGACAGACTCTCAGTCAGATTTGGATGCTCGACATTGTCAGATCAAGAAAACCTTTTTAACCAACCAGATTCCTGCCGGATTCTGTTATCTAAAACGATCTTATCTTACTTGGAATCCTTCATCAAAGTTGTAGTCCAGGACACGTAGATGAATTTGGGCTTTTAAATTGCTTGATTTCGATATCAGAAGCTCAAGATATTCATGTTTGAAATCTAGCATGAAAACATAGAATCCTACCGCGAGAAGGTTTCCAACCGAGTTTGGTTGCAATTCTATTATTCAAAATGAATTTATCTCACTTCGAATCCTTCATCAAAGTTGTAGTCCGGGACACATAGATGAATTTGAGCTTTTGAATCGCTTGATTTCGATATCAAAAGCTCAAGATATTCCCGTTTGAATATCTAGTGTGAAAGCAGGGATTCCTGCCGCAAGAAGGATTTTTGCCCAAGTTTGCAAGGACACAATTGCAAGATGCTTAAAGTTTGAAGACCGATTGCAGGCCAATTTGAATCCATTTTTGGACCAAGGACCAAATGGAAAAAGTGCTAAAATAAGGAGGATGATTGAAGATAAAAAATAAAAAGGAATTCTGCCGAAGGAAGAAATTGAAGAAAACATGTTTACCTGCACAACTAGCCGTTTTCTTTCTTTCCTTTTTATCTGAAATTTCTTGTTTGGTTTCCATGTTTCTCTCGCTTGAATGGAGAGCTGCAAACCATGTTTTTATTGACTCATTTTAAAGGGAGCAGCTGGCCCTATGGAAGGAAATAAAAGAGCAACACCATCCTCTAAAATTGGAAAGAAATCAGACGTGAGCATAAAATCAAAATCAGAATATTGTAGTTTCCTTGTTGCGTTTTTTTACTGCAAATCAGTAGGGATTTGCATCCTAGAATTAACTCATTAAATCTTTCCTAAATATAGATATGTTAGACTATATATAAGCCCCTCTAATGACTTAGAAAAAGAAGAGAAAAAACGGAGAGAAAAAGCAGAAAAAAACCGCCAAAGACAGAAGAGAAAAACGCAGAGAATAGAGAAAGTTTCTTTCATTCGCCAGTGTTACTGTGAGGTTGGGAAGATTGACAGTAGAAGAGAAAGAAGAGAAAAAAGAAAAAAGAGAAGAGAAACCATAAACCAGCAGGGACTACCTGTTGGTCTTGGCTTCATTTTTTTTGCATATAGGATCTGCAGCAGGGACGAAGGAAGTGCAGGAACCTGTTGGAGAGGGACTGATGAAGACGCAGAGGAAAGAAAAACTAGAAAAAAAACACAAATACAGAACAGGAGGAAAAGATTTGAAACAGACGAACACGGATCAACCATCACGTTTTCAACGTCGCTGCAGCTTCTTCGCTTCCGTTCCCAGGTCTGTTTTTCTCTTCACCTCGCAGCATGCATTTTTCTGTTTTGAGTTTGCACTGTTCAAGTGAATTAATTCACTTGAACAATATTCGCCAGCCTTCTTTGAACTATAACTGCGCCCCTTTTTTTTTGTGTCCAGCCGGGTCACTTGTTTGGGCAAGTGACCCAGCCGGACTTACTTTAAAAAAAAATAAAAGAAAGAGAAAGAGATTTATTTTCTGGAATATTTATTTTAAAGTCTGAATTTTATTTTTGTTGTAAAAAAATATATACCAATCTTGTATTTAGACTACCCGGTTTTCGACACAACTGCAACAAATATACATATATATCAAATTTTTTTTTCTTGTGTGTTGCATATACCCTAACATGTTTTGAATACTTTTTTTTTTATACAAAAAATATTGGAAGTTTTGAAAATATCATCTTAATATTCACCAACGCTTGAATATTTGTATTCTACAATGCCCCAAAGCTAAGAATACTTTCAATATTCACTAACGTTAGAGTTAAGAATATTAATATTATAATTAGAATTAACTTTGAAACTCAATATTCATTAACGTCAAAATTAGAAATAGCAGACATTCTATTCATATAATACATACCATCATCAAAATTGTAAATATTTTTAGTCGAATATTAACTAACACTGGAGTTTCAAACAACCAGGTTTGAAATTCTACAAGGCCACAGATTGGTTTAGATGGGTTTAACAAACTTTCTCTTACACAGTCTATTAAGTTGGAACAACCAGTGACAATGGATGAAGTAATAAGACATGTGTGGGATTGTGATGGCTCAAAGGCTCCTGACCTGATGGATTCACATTCAACTTCTATAGGGCAACTTGGTCATTGATTGGAGATGAGTTATTTCATGTGATGTCTGAATTTTTCAGAATAGGAAAAATGCCAAAGGGTGTTAACATTTGAGAATATAAAAGAAAAGAGAAGATCAAAGCGATGAGGGACCTAATTAATTAGTCTAGTTTATAATACATTCAGGATTTCTAAAAAGATCTGAGCCTGTATAGCTGAAATTTCTAACTGAAGACTTCAACCAGAAGGCCAAACGGTGAAAGGTGAGATAAAAAATCATATCCTAATCCAGAGCCTTGGATTCGAAGATTAGGCAGTTGCGCGCTATCCAAATTGACCAGTACAGACCTTTACAGAGGAGGGTAATAGCACGTCGCTGAAAATTTCCATTAATCAAACTGGATCATTCCTGTAGATTTTGATTTGGGTCTTTGTGCAGACAACCTGAGCACTCGAACTAGTTCAAGAAACAACCCCAAAGAGACCATGTTATAGGACACCAATGGAAAAGATGATTAATTGTCTCAGTTTTCTTGTAGCAGAATGGGCAGTGAGATTCCTCATAATTAATGATTCCCTCTCAGCTAAAAAAACTTCATGTACTCAAACTGCTATGAAGAAGAAGCCATATGAACACATCCACTTTTGGAGGGGCATAACCATTCCATAGCAAAACAGGGGAGTGATTATTTTTAGTGGCTGATAGACTATCAAAGAAGAGGCAACCTGATTGAGCTGAGTACATGCCAGAGCTATGAAATTTTCCATAACTTATGGTCTGCACCATCTGAGAAAATGAGACCACACTGTACCTCTGCAATCAAGCTCTCCCTCATCCAGTTTTCACGAGGCCGGAGGGGTCTTCTCCAGGATAGGTTGAAAGATGTATCTGTCAAATTATATATATCTGTAAGGCTAGTGTTTTGCTGCAGAGAGAGGTTATACAGTCTGGGGAATAAGAGTTGGAGAGTGGTTGCAGAGCCAAGCCACGAGTCAGTCCAAAACCGGATGTTCCTCCCATCACCCACCTTGAACCCGACATTTGCATGTAAAAGATTGGCTATGTTTTGTGTTGAGAAGATCGCCGAAACAATGCCATGCCAAGTTGGAGATAAAGGACCTGTAAACTCAGGGATACCATTAATAAAGTGAGGTCGGTATTTTAGAAGAACGTGTTCTTGCCAGCCTCCTGCCGCTCCATTATCCAGATTCCAAAGAATGGTCTAGTCTAATTGTCTATTAGTCCAAGTTTGTTAGGAAAATTAAGAGAGAAAAAAATTTTCTGAAGACAACTTTCTGATAGTAGTATTATTGTACATTATTGATTCATCATAATCAATAACACATAGTATTATTGTGCTCAAACAAATTTAATTTCTTGTGCAGTGGTAGGTGTTTATGTCAGGTGTTCAATCAGGGATAGATGACTATTGTGGGAGGAAATCATCACTCTGCAGGCTGCCTTTGGGATACCATTGTTTTTAATTGGTGATTTCAATTAAACTTTGCATCAGAGTGATATAAACAGTAGTTACCTCAATCAGTTAGGAGCAAATGAATTTAGAGACTTTATTATCAAGTGTAACTTCCTGGAGTATCCATTAAATGGTCACCGATACACTCGCTTTTGAGGATAGTCTCTGATAGTAGACAACAAACATATAATATAAAGGTAAAAAACTTAAAACTAATTTAATCAAACATATTATCCCAGCCATGCTCAACATCCTCCCTTTTCAAGTACTCAACTTAGCTCTGATAGTAGACAACACTGGTTTCCAAGTAGAAAGCCTACTTGGATTGGCACCTAAAGGCAACCCAAGGTATCTGATCGGAAAAGAATCACTGCGACAAAAAATCACATTAGCCAAACCTGATGTGCAATCCTCATCCAAGTTAATTCCTATAAGATAACTTTTATAGAAATTAACTTTTAGACTTGAGATGATCTCGAACAAGCGAAGAATCCGCTTGGCATACAACATAGAAGAGTAGTCATTTGGCAAGAATATCAGAGTGTCATCTACATATTGCAAATGAGTTATATGGTGCCCTAGAATAGTCTGGAGGCCCTTGAAATAACCCGAATTTGAAGCCTTGTTAAATAAAACAGTCAAACCATGTACTGCTATGTCAAATAAAAAATGGGGAAAAAAGGATCCCCTTGCCTTAGACCCTTCTCTAGACCGAATTCTCTACTAGGAGAGCCGTTGATCAAGATGGCAATTTTAGAGGTGGACAAGCATTCAAAAATCAATTTTTTCCATAGAGAATCATAAAATCCATAGTAATATCAATGTGCTCCCATAAAATCGATTTGAAAGCTTTGTGAAAATCCACCTTCAATAAGAAATTGTGCCCCCCTTACTATGAATGTAGTTGAAAATAATTGGGAGGTTCGACCTATTGGTTAGCTAACCTTTTCTATATATATGTGTAGGGCAATATACAATAGTAATGGTGGAGGTTACAACACAAGAGTATGACTATAATATTTTCTATATAGTATACCTATAATATTTCCTATATGGATACATTCTATAATATGCCCCCTCAAGCTGAGGGTGGAGGATCGACCTGAAGCTTGAATCGAAAAGCAGTAAATGGAGCAGTAGGAAGCGACTTAGTAAAAACATCGGCAAGTTGACCATAAGAGAACATAAAGCGAATCTGAATCTCTTTCTTCATAACTCGGTCTCGTACAAAATGATAGTCAACCTTAACGTGTTTAGTACAAGCATGAAAGATAGGATTTGCAGATAAATAAGTAGCGCCGAGATTATCACACCAAATAGTAGGAACATAAACAGAATGAATCTGCAGATCTCTCAATAGATACTAAAGCCAAATAACCTCAACAATGCCATTTGCCAATGCTTTATACTCAACTTCAGTGGAGGAGCGAGCAACTGTGCGTTGCTTGCTTGATTTCCATGAAATCAGCGTCCGACCAAAGAAGACAAGATAACCACCTGTAGATTTGTGATCATCAGTACTACCTGCCCAACCTGCATTTGTAAAGCCATGTAGATCAAAAGAGGAACTACGAGTGATATGTAAGCCATAGGTGGTCGTACTCTGTAGATAATTTAGAATGCATTTAACGGCACCCCAATGAGAATCTGTAGGAGAATACATAAACAGAGAGACTCTGTTGACTTCAAAATAGATATCTGGTCTCGTAAAAGTGAGATATTAAAGAGCATCCACAATCTGTTGAAATTGTGTAGGATTAGAAAACAAGGGAACTAGCATTATAGTGACTTTGAAAGTAAAGATAAGTGTATCAACCGGTTTGTAGGAAGTCATAACTGCCCGAGCGAGGATGTCAAGGATATACTTATGTTGTCGTAAGATCAAACCCATAGCAGTGGATTGAACCTCAATGCTCAAAAAATAGTAAACAACGCCTAAGTCACGAAGCCTGAACTCTGAACTGAGTAATTGTATTAGGCGGTGAAGTATAGTATAGTTGCTACCTGTAAGCAGAATATCATCAATATAAATCAGAAGATAAAAGATATCGGTACCAACATACAAGATAAATAAAGAGGTGTCAACCTTGGAAGGATGAAAACCAACAGAAAGCAGAAAGTCAATCAGACGAGTGTACCGTGCTCGTGGGGCATATTTTAAACCATATAGAGATTTATGCAACCAGCACACTTGAGAGGAAAGAGCAGAATCAACAAAACCTAGTGGTTGTTTCATGTAGACCTCTTCGGCAAGAACACCATTAAGGAAGGCATTATGAATATCAAGTTGATGGATCTTGTAATTGCTTGAGACCGCAATGGAGAAGACTAATATGACGGTCGCTGGCTTAACAACTGGACTGAAAGTTTTAGAATAATCGATGCCTTCTTACTGAGTAAAGCCTCTTGCAACCAAACGTGCCTAATATCGCTCAATACTGCCATCCACATGACGCTTTATCCGGTACACCCACTGACTACTAACAACATTTATCTAAGGATGAAAGGGAACCAAGGACCAGGTGTTATTGGAGCGTAGGGCCTGAATTTCATCGCGCATAGCAACAGGCCACGCCTTATACCTATAAGCATCAGAGAAGGCAATGGGCTCAGAGGTAGGAGAGGACATTACCTGAGAGATAGATGCAACAGAAGAGGCTGCAGATGCTGTGAGAAGTGTAGTTTTTGGCAGCTATGGGCAAAGAACCATCAGATGCTGATAGGGAGCGGATCGAAGGGGTGAAGACTCTGAACTGGGAAGCTGCTAAAGCGGATAAAAGGAGAGATCAACAAAGAGTGGGCATGTGATTAATGAGATATACTGATGATTCAAATACATAATTCTAAAATCATAATGAGGCACTACATTGTCCTATGAGGGTAAGACCTGTTTCAATAATATGACGATGATGACACTCAATGCTGCCATTTTGCTTATGTGTACGAGGACAAATTAATCTGTGATGAATACCAATAGTTTGAAAGAAACTGTATAACTTGCGATATTCACCACCCTAATTAGTTTGAACAGATTTAATTTTACGGGAAAACTGACGCTCAACAAGTAGTTGGAAACGTTGAAATATAAAAAACACATCTGATTTGGCAACAAGAGGATAATACCATATATATTTTGTATGTGCATCGATAAAGATAACAAAGTAACGAAAACCATCAGAGGAAAACATAGAAGCAGGACCCCAAACATCATTGAATAGTAAATCAAGTGGAGCAGAAGCTTTGTGACCCATAGGTCACAAAGACAAACGCGAAGACTTGCCAAGCGGATAAGCTTGACATTGAACAAGAGAACACCTAAAAGTACACATTATTTTATTTTTGGAAATTAACAAATTGAAAATATGGGAAGTATGATGACCTAATCGACGATGCCACAAATTAGTAGTGATAGAGACACAAGGAGACCAATAAGCTTGAGGAATGGTGGTGGCAGAAGACTTAGAGAGAACATAAAGACCATCATTGCTCTGACCAGAAAGGAGCACTGATTTGGTGGTGAGATACTTTACATAAAAGATAGAGGCGTGAAATTCAAAATAAATATTATTATCATGACAAAATTTTTAAACTGATAGTAATGGTTTGGTAATGTGAGGAACATGGAGAACATTAGATAATGCAAATGTGTGTTTAGGGGAATGTAACATGGTATGTCCAATATGGGATTTGGATAGACCCTTGCCGTCACTAACATGTAAGTGATCATTATTAAGATAGGGTGCAAAGTCAGTTAGAATCGTAAGATCAGGCGTAACGTGATGGTTCACATGGTGTCCGAGAACCAAGTAGGGGCAGAAATCGGACCACCAACAAGATAAGTAGAGGACTGGTGACCACTACTGTGAAAGTGAATACATTATAGGGTTGTGTGGCCGAAGGAGAAGCTTAGCTGACACTTAACGTTCTGCTCAAAGGACCAGTAAAGAGACCATTGCCCACCAGCAGGCTGTCTAGACTGCTGCCAATGACCCTGCTTCTAGTCCGTGAGAGCAGAGGAATGGAACTATGAAAATCAGACCTGTCATGGCTGTTGTACCTGTTGCTATTAAAGCGCTAGTTATCGCGGGAATGACCTTTGTGACGGCCAAAACTGGAATTGTGTTGCTGCTAGGCAAGATGAGCAGAGGGCAGCAGAGGTGGATTTGTAGCCAAGGATGGAAGAGAAGTCTTATGCAGAAACTCATGAGTAAGAAGATGGTTGTAAAGGTCCGCGTATGACAACGGTTCTGCCTTGGTCACGAGACTAGTTACCAAGTCTTTAAACTCACCATGAAGACCATGAAATATATAGGTTGAAGTCTTCAAGAGAGAGGGGTCGGCCAGTAGCAGTCAATTCATCAAATAATAACTTGGCATGTTGCATGTATGTAGTAATCAAAGCATCTCCTTGCCGAAGATCTTGAAAAGACCCATGAAGTTGCATAGTGTGAGAATTCAATGGAGAAGCAAGTGTTTTCTCAAGAGTGCGCCAAACACAAGAAGAAGTCTGACAATCTACCATAAGATGTAGGACGTCCATGGAGAGAGAGGAGAGTAACGCGCTTAAAATAAGCTGATCATATTGCTTCCAATGGAGAAAAAAGGGGTTGATTGCCGAAGAAGAGCCATCATAACAGTAAAAAACATGAGAGGGAGGACACGACACTGAGCCATCGATAAAGTGGAAAACACCTTGACCAAGAAGATATGACTTCATCTGCATTCGCCAATAGAGATAATTGGTGGTCGTAAGCTTGATAAGTGTTCGACAACACAACGATATAATGAGTTGTTGTCCTCATGATGTGAGGAGGTATGACAAAAACATAGGAGAAGTAACCACGGTTCTGCTCTGCATGTTGGGGCTGCTGCTGGTAGGAGAAAGAACCAGTAGCAACAACTTCTGAGGGACTTGCTGGCTGGGCTGCACCGCCGGTTTGGTGGGGGAAGAAGGCGGCAGCAGCAGCAGAGTCCATTTAGGAGAGGGAGAGAGGAGGCTAACTGCAGGGGAGAGGGAGAGAAGAGTTCTGATGGCAAAAGGCTCTGATACCAAGTTGAGAATAATTAGGAGGCTTAACCTATTGGTTAACCAACCTTTTCTATATATCTGTGTAGAGTAATAAACAATAGTAATGGTGGAGGTTACAACACAAGAGTATGACTATAAAATTTCCTATATAGTATACCTATAATATTTCCTATATAAATAAATGCCATGAACAATCTCGTTAACTATCATGAATTCATCTAAAGTCTGACACCTAGCAATGAAAGCTGACTAGTTGATACCAATAACATCTCATAGAACACTTTGGAGGCTAGTAGACAAAAGCTTTGGCATTATTTTGTATAATCTATGAATCAAGCTAATAGGCCGGAATTGAGAGAATATGTTTGGCCCCTTAGTCTTTGGAATTAACGCCACAAAAGAAGAACTAATACCCTTGGGCTTTCACATCTATAACAATGATCTGGAAGAAAACGATGAACAAGTATCTCTATGATGCTCAGCAACATGTCAAGTCAGATGATTTGCTGCGTGGTGTTAAGGATGGTGAGGCCTCAGAGCATGTAATTGCAAATATTTTGACTTCGAATAAAAGATTATGTCCTACGTCTTGCAGTAAACATATCTTGTTCAAGATTTAACTCCGGATCCGCGATACCTCAATCATCCTAATGGATTGTTTCGGAGGACAAGTAACTAAGAGATTAGAGCACTGGTTCTTCATTGTTAATATCAACAGGGGACTTAAAGACAATCAAGAGATGTTTAGTTCCAAATATAAGGCCCTGACAATTCGGATTACAAATTTAAGTTTTTCTTATATTTTTTTCTCTTTATACTTACCTTTTTATCATTTTATATTTGACCTATTAATTTATTATCATTTTTATAATATTTTTTTAGTTTTTCCTTTTTTTTACACTTTTTTTGGAAAAAAATATTATTTTTTATTCTTTAAACTTGTAATATTTATTACTGTACATTTGGCCTATTTATACTATTATTTTTGTTTTTATCTTCATTCTTTTGTATTTTTTTTTGCATTTACACTTTTTTTGTAAAATCATTATACAAAAATTAAGGAAACAATATTTCATTGTAGCAATTGCAATATTGTCACCTTTATTAAACCATATGATCTTAACTATATTTTATTATATACAAGTATAGACTTTTTAATTCACAGTTATATTTTTTATGCGATGTCAAAAAACATGTTAATAACACCTATATATTAATTGTTTTGCGTTAGAAAAAACATTTTCGACCTGCAGATAGGCAAGTCAAATAGACATGTTAACACTTTTTTTTTTTTGCATTTATTGGCATAGATGATTTTTAATTTATTTAATTAAATGAATGCATAGGCTTTTTGATTTATAAACAAGATTTTTTTGTAAAAAAAAATGTATTTGAAAAGCTTGCATATTTATTGTTTTTTTTCCAAAAACATTATTCAACCCACAGTAAAGCACGAGTCAAATAGCTAGTAGTATTCTAAAAAAAACCCTTTATTTTGCTCTTCACTAAAATAAAAATCCAAAATAGTATTTTTACATATTTTAGCATTGTGACAGAAAAAGAAATATCTCAAAATACTTTGCATCATATTTGAACGTAATAATAATTTTATTATGTCCACAAGGATTTGGTCTAAATTAAAAGGCTTATTAAGCTGACATACTCAAATTTTCAAAATAATAAAACCATCAAATGTTTGTTACTTATATTTGAGGCAAATTGACTCATAGCGAGCCAACACCCTAAACATTAAAAAAATAAAAACATAGTTCCTAAATTTTCAACAAAAATAAAAGTTTTTTATTTATCAAAATAATCTTTTTAATTTGTATTCACTACACCCGACTTGAAAATACCCACTTGGATTAATATCCACCAATTCCTTAATTGAAAATATCATCTTAATATTCACTAATGCTAGAATATTTATATTCTACAATGCCAAAGCTGAGAATGCTTTCAGTATAATACTTACTACCAACACTATAATTGAAAATATTTTTAGTTGAATACTCATTAATGCTAGAATCGGGAATATTATAGGTCAACCATAAATAACATAACATAATAGACCCTTCATAATTTAAGATAAAACTAGTAATATAATCGACTTTAAGTACAACATTTTAAGAGTGATAATATATTTCCTTTAGTGTAACCAATTATATACCATAAAATCTTTATTCATCAGTTCAGGTTTATAGTACATAACACTAGGTTAAGCTACATATTTCCTCTCAAAGAATAAGAGGCTGGAAACCTATATTTTTTTTCAAAGTTCATCGCGAAGCTAGATAACGATAAGGCTTCTGCAATAAGTTTTATTACAAATAAGTGGAATCTGTGAGAATCTTGCCTTTGGCTTTTCCTACGTAGCACAAACGTTTCTGAATACAACTTTGATTCTATTTTCCAATAAAGAATTTTGTTTTGATTTTATTTCGTGATCTTGTGTTTAATTAGTTTATTTCCGGCACTATTAGTGTGGGTTGGACCAAAATCTTTTGGAAATAAAAAAAATCTAGATTATAGAAATTTTTTAGATATTATTATTAAACTTGTTACAATGATTCAAAATCTTTGATATTAAAAGTACAACCACCACACCACCATTGCCATATGTAGGTGTCGCAATCAAGTTATTAATTCTAGAGGTGTTAATTAATGGCTCAACTAGAAAACAAAAGAAGAAAGTAAGCTTTTTTATTTGAATTCTCATGCACAAACACAAGATTGGACTTCTCTCCCAAGCTCCATATTGAGAGGACATAACAGATCGAGATAATCAGTTGCTTCACTTACTTTTTCTTATCAGCTTGTTAATTTTATTCAAATGTACTTAGTTGTAGCTGTCATTCATAAATATAGGATTAGTTGTAATCTTCCTAGTTTGTAGGATCTTCAACCACTCTTAGTTTTGTATTTATACTTTGTTTAATCAATGAGAAGTCAAGGGCGGAAGGATGTTAAAGGTTTCGGTGAGCTATAGCCCAGGTCAAGATTTTATCAATATTTTTTTACTAGTTTTATATAAAAACAAATTCGTAATTCTCAATTGAGTTATCAAAATATTCTAAAAATTAACATGGAGCCTTCTAATATAATGCTTTAACTTGGGTTAAAATTTCAAAATTTTTGGAGAAATTCAGAAATTTGATGAAAAAACATAATTTGATCAGTTTTACGTTATTGAGCGTAATTTTCAAAGTGACCATCAGATTGAACTGAAATTTTATGAGGGATTTTAAAATATATTGAATAAAATCTGATTAAAATTTTAGAATGAACGGAGCTTAGTAGTGCTAACAAAAAAAAACTGTCAAATAAAAGCAAAACAACTCATTAATGGTAAAATAATTATTTTCCATTAAAAAATAAAACAAATCAGTTCTTCCTTTCTTTTATATGTTGTTGACTGGGCAGAAGCATAATAGGAAAATAAAGAAAAGAAAAGGCGAGAGAGAAAGAGAGAAAAGTAAGAGAAAAACATTAAAAAAAATCCAAGGAAAAAAAATAAGAAAAGTGAGAGAATAATCTTGTAAGCTTACAAAGTCTAACTTATAAAACACTAATCTAAGGAAGAATCATGTGAAGGAAGGAGGAATTGAGAGAGAGAAAAATTTAATTACTTTGTTTTTCAGTTGACATGAGATTGTTATTTTATCCTGGTTGAGGGATTGTTACAATATCGATTCAGATTCGATTATAAATAAATTATATTCCACAAAATATCGAAGGATGTAACTTCAATAGTGGGTTTATTTTTATTTTCACTTTAATTTTATATACTTTCAAATTTATTTTTTAATATTTTAGGTAATATATTTAAATTAAAACTTTACTATTAACTTCAAAAATTTATGTATATAAATTAATAATTAATTTTTTAAAAAAATTATTTATTTATTTAATAGCTCAGGTAAGGAAAAATTCCGCTGATAAGTATTCCGCTTTGCAATTCTTTACACCATAACCATATGTAGGTGTCGCAATCAAGTTATTAATTCTAGAGGTGTTAATTATGCCTCACTTCCATTGACTATAAAACAAAAGAAGAAAGTAAGCCTTTTTATTTGAATTCTCATGAGCTGCCTGCACAAATTTTTTATACACACAATTTTTACATGGAGACACAGTTTTCTCTATGCAAGAACAGATGCCCTTCTCTATGCCAATGGAATATCATCACGGACTTTTTTTAGTTTTTTCTATGCAAGAACAGGTGCTCATAGAGGTGCTCTTCTCTATGAATATCATCACGGAATTTTTTTTAGTTTTTTCTATGCAAGAACAGGTGCCCCTCTCTTTGCCAATGGAATATTATCATTTTTTTATAAATAGCAAACATGACATCACAATCATGACATGGCATGACATATTGATTAAGAGCCATGCTATTTTTTTTCACCAATAATACAATCTTTTCTTCATGAAAAAATTCCAAGACCAAAATATATGAATACACTCAGTTAGCAGGTAAGTATGCAATAGCACAACTAGGCTTACAATGATAGTAGTTGGATGGTGGCATAATTCGGCTGAATTTTTTGTGTTAATTGGATATTTATTTTTGCATCCTTTGAAGATTGCTTAATTGCAAACTTAAGTCCCTAAACCTTCACTATAAATAGGCATTCATTTGCTTGTTTTAATCATCAAGTTTTAGAGAGAAGTAAGAGAGAGAAACACTAGTGAGAAGTATAGAACAAGCTCTTTTATAGATTCTTAGTATACAAGAGTTAAGAGTATATTTTTGGATGTTCTCCTGGGATATCCCAAGTAGAGAGATTGAGTCATTTATAATTTATACTCCTTCATAGTAATATATCATTGCCATCTTGTTTGTGGACGTAGACCAAGCCAGAACCGTGTAAATCCTTATATTATTCTTTGTGCATGTTTCTTTCCTCTTCGTTATCTAATCTGTTTCTCTTTAGTTTGCTGCCTGTTTTCTTGCTGCGACTCAACAAGTTGATTTGTAGATCATATAAAGCTCGAGGTTTCATTCTCTTGCAGTCTTGTAGCATCAATGGCCGCTGCAAATTGTTCCTCTGGAGAGACTTGTGCTGCTCTGATCCATGGAAAACAAATGGCACCTTCTCGGTTACAAGCTTGGGCTCGTCTTTTTGTTACTAAATTTCTTGGAAGTCATATCTCCACTGACCGTTTAATGTAAGTTCACTTTTCTCTTTTTTGTTTTTTCGTTTACAAGTGTTTCGAAAATGAATAAATATAATTGGCAAGAAATTAGAAATACAACGATACCAATTAAACTAAGGGGTTTTTTTTTTTGTCTATTTTAATGATACTTTTTACCTTCGAGGGAACTAACTCGAATTTAATGTCATTTGATTTGGACTGTGCTGTCACAGCTTGGAGGAGGAAGGGGGTGCAACTTTCACCTTCGAGGGAACTAGTAAAAAATGTTCTCTAGAAGTTGTTCTCAAAGTTCACAATCCTCAGTTTTACTGGAAGGTACGTTCTGCTTGTGGGTCTCCTTTTCTCTCAGCTAAGATTATAAGCAACAATATTGTTGCAATGCACGAAATTCTCAACATTTCATTACAATGATTAGAAAACGTTGTCAGGTAATGACGCGGGCTGACATAGGCCTTGCAGATGCTTATATTAATGGAGATTTTTCTTTTGCTGACAAAGACCAAGGTCTTCTACATCTTATCATGGTGAGATATATAATGTTGTTGTAACATATAGTGCTTTTCATTTTGGTTTTAATATCATTAATTTTTTCTTCAAATTTATATTTTAGGTTCTGATTGCGAACAGAGATGCAAACAAATCTATCTCCAAGGCGAATAAGAAAAGGCATGTGATTTTGCTTCTTTTTATTCCTTTGATCCTATCGGATCATCTAACATTCATCTTTGGTTGAGTATATATAGGGGTTGGTGGACACCATCGTTATTTACAGCAGGTATTGCTTCCGCAAAGTTTTTCCTTCAACATGTTCTGAGGCAAAATACTCTTACTCAAGCTCGCAGGAACATCTCTCGTCATTATGACCTGGTATGGGATCATAGCTTGTTAATTCTTTTGTTTAATAACGTCCACGCTGTAGGGAAAATAGATTGTGTGGAAATTGTAGCAATATATTAGCATGTGCTAGTGCCACGTTCAGAATTCTGATGTTAGTAAAGGATCTTTCAGTGAGGCTTACATCTTCCTTTTCATTTCGTTCTTCTAGAGTAACGAGGTTTTTTCTCTATTCCTGGGAGAAACAATGGCGTACTCGTGTGCAATATTTAAGGTCAGAAACCCAACCTTCCAATGCTTTTATTTTATTTTATTTGATGCAAAGGAGGAATCTCAACCACTATGTGCCATGGCTTAGCTTTTGATTATTTTATTTGCATGCGATGTTACATTATAGACTGAAGATGAAGACTTGAATACAGCTCAGTTGAGGAAAATCTCTGTTCTGATTGAAAAAGTGAGTGTAATATACAATCTCTTAACTGTTTCACCAGATTTTTAACAAATTTTAATTGATATACATACACTATCATGAATTTATTTTTAATCAATATAGGCAAGAATCGATAAGAAGCATGAAATTCTTGACATTGGTTGTGGCTGGGGAACTTTTGCTATTGAAGTTGTCAAACAAACAGGATGCAAATACACGGGTCTCACTCTATCTGTGGAGCAACTGAAATATGCAGAAATGAAAGTCAAGGAAGCTGGTCTGCAGGTATCTTTGGGATGATAATTGATATGTATAGCATCTACTTCTGTCTGAATTGTTGTTCAGACTGATTTTCTTAAGACAAATATCTTCATTTTGAAGCTTATAACCTATTCTTTTACCAGGATAATATCAGACTTCTCCTCAGTGATTATCGTGAATTGCCTAAAGGCTATAAATACGATAGAATCGTATCTTGGTAAGATGCATCTTTACTAGATATATACCTACCATATCCCACCCAGACTACTAATGTCATAAATTTTGATCTGTTTTCCTAGTGAAATGATAGAGCATGTGGGTCATGAATACATGGAGGATTTTTTTCGTAGCTGCGAATCAGCATTGGCAGAAGATGGGCTTCTTGTTCTACAGGTATGACAAATAACGGAAGGTACCTGTCATTGTCTGATAGCATTGTGCTTCATTACCACATTGTCAACATTTAGCCTAGAAAACTCTTTTACCTTTCTACTCATTGCAAAATAGTAAAAATGGTTGTTTATTCCTCAGTCTATATCAATAGCAGATGAGTGTTATGATGAGCACAGGCGAAGTTCTGGTTTTATGAAGGAATATATTTTTCCCGGTGGATGTTTGCCTTCATTAAGTAGGATAACATCAGCCATGGGTGTAGCATCAAGACTCTGGTATGAGTTGTTTTGTTACACAGTACTTTGAAGCTTTCTTCTAATTTTTAGTTTGTCTTGATTATTCTGTAATCCTAATATTAGTTTTGTTTGTGCAGTGTGGAGCACGTGGAAAATATAGGAAGTCATTACTATCTTACGTTAAGATGCTGGAAAAAATATTTCTTGGAAAACAAGAGGTAGATATAATCATTTGATTTTTATCTTCTTTGCAGATCATCATCATCTATCACCCCACAAAGGAAAACATTTCTAACTTTTCTCATTATTTTTCTTAGCAAAATTCTCGCCATGGGATTCGATGAAAAGTTCATCAGGACATGGGAGTATTATTTTGACTACTGCGCTGCTGGTTTCAAGTCGTATACCCTTTGGGATTATCAGGTAATTTGCAGGTTTGCATTTATTCCTTTCCTTTGAATACAACATTAGAATCTATAAAAAAATATATATGGAATTTAGAGATGCTCTACTCCCATGTTAATATTCGAGCTTATATGATAATGCAGATTGTATTTTCACGTCCTGGCAATGTCGGAGTATTAGGTAATCCATACAAAGGTTTTCCATCGGCATATCGACACCTTCTCTGATATAAACCACCTCAAATTGTATCGTGTTAGGAAATCAAATCTTCCATGTATAGAATAACAGAGTTATATAAAATAAGAGATATGTATTTATTCACTTTCTATTGTAATACCTAGCTACAATGCAGCAACTGATTCCTGACGTGTAGGAATCAGTTGTGGACTCCTGGTATAAGTACATGGTTCAGTATCAATAATAATTACTTTTATAAATTCAATTTTTATTTTATTTTTTTCATGGTATCAGAACTGGATTAGAATCCTGATTCATCACTACAATTAAATCTCTCGTGTAGCATCTCTTTTCTTTAGCCATCATGACCAACAATGAAATATCATCAAACCCAGAAGCTGATGCAAACTTTATATATTTTAGCATTGTCACAAAAAAAAAATCTCAAAAATACTTTGCATGCATATTTAAACTTAATAACAAGTTTATTAAGTACACGAGGATTTGATTTACATTAAAAGTCCCATTAGACTAACATACTCAAATTTACAAAATAATAAAACCATCAAATGGATGTTACTTATGTTTAATGCAAATGGATTCATAGTGAGCCAATACCCTGAATATTAAGAAAATAAAAACATAATTCCTAAATTTTCAATAAAAATGTTTTTTTATCCAAATAATCTTTTCAGTTTGTATTAACTACACCAAAGTTGAAAATACTCACTTGGATTGATATCCACCAATTCTTGAATTGAAAATATCATCTTAATATTCACCAACACTTGAATATTTGTATTCTACAATGTCAAAGCTAAGAATACTTTCAATATTCATTAATGTTAGAATTAAGAATATTAATATTATAATTAGAATTAACTTTAAAACTCAATATTCATTAACGTTAAAATAAAAAATATCGACATTCTATTCATATAATACATACCAACATTAAAATTGTAAATATTTGTAGTTGAATATCAACTAACGCTGGAGTTTCAAACAGCCAGGTTCTACAAGGCCACAGATTGGTTTAGATGGGTTTAACAAACTTTTTCTTACACAGTCTGCTGAGTTGGAACAGCCAGTGACAAGATGAAGTTAGAAGACATGTGTGGGATTGTGATGGCTCAAAGGCTCCTGGCCTGATGGATTCACACTCAACTTCTACAGGGCAACTTGGTCATTGATTGGAGAGAGTTATTTCATGTGGTGTCTGAATTTTTCAGAATAGGAAAAATGCCAAAGGGTGTTAACATTTTTTATGTTACACTGGTGCCTAAAAATGCACACCCAACAAAATTCATGAGAGTTCAGACCAATCAGTTTGATTCATGGTGTGTACAAAAGTGTTGGGAAGATGCTCTCGTCATGGATACAACCTATCATGACTATTATTATCAATCCTCAGCAAACAACTTTCATTTCGGGGAGGCAAATTTTGGATGGGTTTATGATAGTTAATAGGATTATGCATCGTATCAAGAAAGGTGGTCGGGAAGGGTTTCTGCTGAAAGTCGGCTTCAACAAGGCCTTTAATCCAGTTAACTAGTCTTACTTGGAAGAAGTGATAATGTATATGGGATTCGGAGACAAATGGATATCATTAGTTCATGAATGTATTTCAGCATCACAAATGGCAATTCTCATTAATGACTCTCCAAGTCAAGAATTTTGATTTTAGTGTGGTTTACGCCAAGGTAATCTATCACTATTGTTATTTGACATTGCAGTTGAAGGAGTGACAGTTCTATCATACGTGGTCTGAAAGAAAATATTGTTGTCAGCAGAAATCCAGCCTGCAATCTTTAGCCACTAACAGTCTAACACATATATTTTAACCAACTATGTTATGACGTGAAGTTGTTATTAAACAATTAAAAGAAAAAAGGAGAAATAAAAGAAAAACATGAAAAGTGAGCTTTTTGTAATAGTTGAGGAGTGAAACTGAAACTTATTAGAAACTATAGGGGTACTATTGGGAAAGTTTAAGCTTTGAGGATAGAAGTGAAGTATTGATAAATCTTTGAGGGCAAAAATGACGGACAACATGAATCGACAACTCAATACCATATCTTATATTTCAGCCAGAATCTCATACCTATGACTTGTGCATGCTAAACTATATTTCATATCAATGAAATTATTAATTCTTTTATATATATATATATATATATATATATGTATAACTGATATTATTTTGATGTTAAAAGTACAACCACCACACTACCATAGCCATATGTAGGTGTCACAATCAAGTTATTAATTCTAAAAGTGTTAATTAATGGCTCAACTAGAAAAAAAAAAAGAAAAAAGTAAGCCTTTTCATTTGAATTCTCATGCACAAACACAAGATTGGACTTCTCTCCCAAGCTACATCTTGAGAGGACATACAGATGAAGATAATTAGTTGCTTCACTTACTTTTTCTTATTAGCTTGTTAATTTTATTTAAATGTATTTAGTTGTAGCTCTCATTCATAAATATGGGTGTTTGAATCAGTTTATATATACCTCGACTAATTTTACAGATCCTGAAATTAATAATCATGTAAGTTTCTAGTGATTATTGTATTAACAATCAGAAGAATTGAACATAAAACTATATAAAAAAAAAATTAATCCTAAATTTTTATTACTGAATTACCTATTAAATAATTAATTCTTGAGGTGCTAATTAATGGTTCACTTCCATTGACTAGAAAACAAATGAAGAAAGTAAGCATTTTTATTTGAATTCTCATGCACAAACTTTTATGCACACAATTTTTACATGGATACACGGTTTTTCCTATGCAAGAACAGGTACCCTTCTCTATTCCAATGAAATATCATCACCCACTTTTTTGTATAAATAGCAAAGATTACACAACATGACATGATATATTAATTAAGAGCCATACTATTATTTTTTTCATCAATGATATTCATAAAAAAATTCTAAAACTAAAATATATAAATACACTCAATCACCAAATAAACAAACAAGTAATAGCACATCCACTAGCTACCAGAAAATAATTTCTAACAAGACAAGTCCTAATCAAAAGCCGTGAAAGCACATGCCAAACCATTGAAAGTCAGGCTAGGCCATATAATTTTTATGCCAGCTACTTTATTCCTAACCTTCATTTTATTTTTTTTCTTCATGTATATTTCTTCTTTTACATGCACATTGATTTAATTTAATGTAGTTAGGTTATCGAAAGCAGCAAGTTTTGAATAGTTAGATAGGGATTGCTATGTACAAATAGATTATATAAATGACCTATTTATAGATCAGTAAAATATTGATAAGTTCAAGAGAAGATTTGATTACCTAACAAGTTGATTTGTAGATTATGTAAAGCTCGAGGTTTAATTCTCTTGCAGCATTAATGGCAGCAGTAAATTGTTCCTCTTGGGAGACTTGTGCTGCTCTGATCCATGGAAAACAAATGGCACCTTCCCGGCTAGCTAGAAGCTTGGGCTCGTCTTTTTGTTACTAAATTTCTTGGAAGTCATATCTCCACTGACTGTTTAATGTAAGTTCACTAGCGAAAATGATCACTCTTTTTTTTTGGGTTTACAAGTGTTTCGAAAATGAATAAATATAATTGGCAAGAAATTAGAAATACAACTTAACAATTAAACTAATGGGGGTGTTTGACCAATTGAACCAGAGTTTTTTTTTTAAAAAATTAAAATTAATTTTTTTTATTTATTTTTAAATTATTTTAATATACTGATATTAAAAATAAATTTTAAAACATAAAAAATTATTTTAATGTATTTCTAAAAAAAATACTTTGAGAAAAACTTCTATTACTATTCTAAACACTCTCTACAACTCATTAGTAATTGTATTTACCTTGTAAGAAAATAAAATAAAGATTACAACTCCTGATTGACTTAATTACAATTTGTTTATTGTTATGGAAGAAAACGATGAACAAGCATCTCTATGATGCTTAGCAACATGTCCAGTCAGATGATTTTCTCTTGCAGATCATGTAAAGCTCGAGGTTTAATTCTCTTGCAGCGTTAATGGCCGCAGCAAATTGTTCCTCTCGGGAGACTTGTGCTGCTCTGATCCATGGAAAACAAATGGCACCTTCTCGGCTAGCTAGAAGCTTAGGCTCGTCTTTTTTTTACTAAATTTCTTAGAAGTCGTATCTTTATGATGCTTAGCAACATGTTAAGTCAGATGATTTTCTGCGTGGCATTAAGGGTTAGATGATTTTCTGCGTGGCGTCAAGGGTAGTGAGGCCTCAGAACATGTAATTGTAAATATTTTGACTTCGAATAAGAGATTGTGTCCTACGCCTTGTAGTAAACATATCTTGTTCTAGATATAACAATCATCGTAATGGATTATTTTGTAGGACAAGTAACTAATTAAGGACTGGGGGATTATTGGCGCTAACACAATCTCATCTTCTGCAGACAATCCAGGAGAGAATCCTTCCAAGCATTAAAGAGAAAATCATGCCATTTGATTGCCTTACAGTTAATTGTGTAGCGTCTGTCTAGGAATTGATTAATTCTAATTATAGTATAGTGTATGTAACAGCTATTTCCTTATTTCTTTCCCTCTCTGTTGTAAAACTTCCCTATATAATAATATTCCAACGCCATGTGCAATGGTGTGGTTGATAATTATTGGTTTACAAAACCTTACATGGTATTATAGCCATAAGATTAACCTCCATCCGATCCTATGGCCTCAGAAAATTCTTCTTCTACTCTCTCCTTCAACACCATGGTTCACATGGTTACTATCAAATTATCCTCCACCAATTTTCTTCTTTAGCGCAGTCAAGTGGTCCCTTTACTGCAGTGTCAAAAACTATACGGATATGTTGATGGCTCAACACCAATGCCCTCTGCTGCTACTGATCCTGTAGCTCACAACATGTGGAAGCAATTAGATCAGCTCGTCATGAGCCTTCTGCTTTCTTCTCTCACAGAAGAAGCTCTCTCTATTACTATCGGCTTTACAACATCAAGAGATGTCTGGAACTCTCTTGAAACCACATTCAGCCAAAAATCTAAGGCCTGTGAACTTCAAATTAAGGATGAACTTCATTTCATGAGACGTGGCTCTCGTAGCATTTCTGAATATTCTTGAATATTTAAGGCTCATTGTGATCAATTATTAGCAATGGGACGTCCAGTTAAAGATACTGACAAGGTGCACTAGTATCTATGTGGTTTAGGCCATGAATTTTGAACTTTCTCCATCACTCAACTCTCTTTAACTCCTATTCCTAGTTTTAAGGATATTGTTCCCAAAGCAGAGAGCTTTGATCTTTTTTCAAAGTCCATTGATCATAACACAAGGGTCCCTGCATATGTAGCAAATTTCTCTATTGCATCTTTACACCGATTTGGCAACTCCAACAACTATCAACACAAATATAAAGGAGGGCCATCCAAGGGAGGAAACCGAAGCAAACAGCAGTATAGACGACCTCCTAGATGCCAAATCTGTCGTGAGGAAGGACATTATGCCACAGATTGTAATCGCAGATACATCAAACCTGATGCCAACAAATACATCAAACCTGATGCCAACCTTGTTGAAGCTCTTGCTCATTGCACCATTAACGATGAACCTGCAAATTGGTACACAGATACGGGTGCATTAGCACACATGACAGCTGATGCATCTCAACTTGATAAGGTGGAACCCTACGCTGGTAAGGATAAGGTTATTGTTGGTAATGGATCCTCTTGTCCCAAATTTAACTAAAAATTTGCTCTCTATCAGTAAACTCACCCATGACTATCCTTTATCTGTCTCCTTTACTGGCAATGATTTCATCATACAGAATCTTCAAACTCAAAAGGTGGTGGCAAGCGGCAAGCATGTTGATGGTCTTTATGTACTAAAGCGTGGACACCAAGCCTTCTTTACTGTCATCACTAAATACAGTCTTTGTAAATCTTTTGTAATTTGGCATGCACGTTTAGGACATGTCTCTTCTTCGATAATTTCTATTCTTAATAAACAAGGTTCCCTATCCCTCTCTTCTCTATTGCCAAATCCATCTCTCTGTTTTAGCAGTCAAAAGGCTAAAAGCCATAAATTACCATTCTCAACAAATGACAGTTGCTTCAATAACATACTTAGTCTTATACATTGTGATCTTTGGGGTCCAGCTCCCATAACTTCCATCTCAGGATACCAATATTACGTTATCTTCATAGATGATCACTCACGTTTCACTTGGTTTTATCCATTAAAACACAAAACTGACTTTTACCAAACATTCCTTAACTTCTAATCTTTGGTTGAAAATCAGTTCTCTACAAAAATAAAGATTTTCCAAAGTGACAGGGAGGGGAATTCATCAATAAAAATCTACAGACTCACTTTACTATGTGTGGAATTCATCATCAATTCTCTTGTCCCTATACACCATCTCAAAATGGTAGAGCATAAAGGAAACATAGGCATATCACTGAAACAATTCTCACAATGTTGTTTCATTCAACTATTCCTCTTCATTTCTGGGTTGAAGCCTTCAGTACAACCATTTTCACCATTAACCGCTTGCCAACACCAGTCTTGAATGGGACATCTCCTTTTGAAATTCTGTATGGTAAGTCTCCTCTCTATACTACTTTTTGAATCTTTGGATGCTTATATTTTCCAAACCTGCGTGCTTATACCAAGCATAAGTTTGAACTAAGAAGTCTCCCTTGCATCTTTCTTAGTTACCACACTTCCTACAAAGGTTTTCGATGTCTTGATCCTGTTTCTCATCGTATATTTATCACTAGACATGCTCATTTTGATGAAAATGTATTTCCATTTTCCTCTTCTAATATGCAACCCTCCTCTGCCATCTCAGATTATATTGCTTTTCATGATCCTATTTCATCGCCTCCTGTTATGGCTAGCACTAATTCCACTACAGGGCATTCATCTCCATCATCAATGACCTCGTCCATGCCGTGTAAAACATGTGCTTTGGACTTGCCTTCATCCCAAAGCACCTCATCCTTAGCACCATCTGTTCTTGCTCCTCAGGAAGCGCAACCTCCAGCACTTCCACTCGCATCAGTTCCACATCAGAATTCTCATTCCATGATCACTCGGGGCAAAGCGCGCAGGCATCTCCAAATCCAAACATTATAGTTATGTATGTCAGGTTCCATCCTCTCTTTTATTGTCCTCTCTTTTGGTTATGAAGGCACCAAAGGGTTTCAAGAGTGCTGCCAAGTCTCCAAAATGGCTTACTGCCATGGATGAAGAAATTCAGGCTCTAAAGCTCAATCAAACATGGGAATTAGTTCCACGACCTTCTGCTACAAATGTGGTTAGATCCAAATGGGTTTTCTGCACGAAATATCATTTGGATGGTTCCATCGATAGGCTCAAGGCACGCCTTGTTGCCAAAGGCTATACTCAACTCTATGGTCTTGATTTTAATGACACCTTTAGTTCAGTTGTTCGAGCCTCAACTGTTCGCATTGTTCTCTCCATTGCAGTCTCTCGTGGCTGGACCATGCGTCAGGTGGACGTAAAAAATGCTTTCTTGCATGGTCTTTTACAAGAATAGGTTTACATGGAACAACCACCGGGCTATGCTGATCCCTCTCATCTAACTCATGTTTGTCGTCTTAAGAAGGCACTCTATAGCTTACAGCAAGCCTCAAGAGCATGGTTCCATCGGTTTAGCCATTTCTTACTCAATGTTGGCTTCACTAGTAGTCAAGCTGATTCAAGCTTATTTGTCTATTCATCAGCTCCTGAGGTTATTTACTTGCTCTTATACGTTGAAGATATTATCATCACAGACAGCAATGTTTCCCTCATTGATTCCTTTATTCGCAAGTTACGTCATGAGTTCTCAATGAAGGATCTTAGCACCTTGAATTATTTCTTGGGTTTAGAATTCACTCACTCTGCCACAGGCATATTTTTAAGTAAGCTAAAGTATACGAGAGATCTTCTACTTCGAGTTGTTCTTCTTGATTCTAAACCAGTTGCCACTCCAATGATTGTTTCCCAACATTTAACTGTTGATGGCAGTCCATTCCATTCTCCCACTACTTATCGCTCTCTAGTTGGTGCACTTCAATATCTAACCATTACAAGGCCAGATATTACACATGCAGTGAACTCCGTAAGTCAATTCATGCATGATCCACGGGAACATCACTTCCAAGCTGTTAAACGAATCCTCAAATATGTTAAAGGCACTCTGCACTTTGGTCTCAAGATTACTCCATCCACCAACTTCAACATCTCGGCTTTGTCACATGTCGACTAGGCTGGCTGTCCAGATACAAGTTGATCAACATTTGGATATGCCATCTTCTTAGGTGACAATCTTGTTTCCTAGACCTCTAAAAAGCAATCGACTGTCTCTCGCTCTTCTACAGAATCTGAATATACAGCCTTAGCACTCAATGCCGCTGAGGTCAAATGGTTATTAAATATTCTTCATGACTTACATCTTCAGCCATCAGACAGGCCGACTCTACTATGCGATAATGCCAGTGCCATTTTCATGGCCCGAAATCTTGCGCTCAAAAACGATCTTGACATATTAACATTGATATTCACTTTGTTCATGAATTAGTTTGCAATGGTATCTTAATGATTCAACATGTGCCGTCCAACTTGCAAATTGCAGACATCTTTACTAAAAGTCCATCAAGATCTTTGTTTCTGCTTTTCAGATCCAAGCTTCGTGTGTTACCAACCACGCTTGACTTGAGGGGGAGTATTGGCGGTAACACAATCTCATCTTCTGCAGACAATCCAAGAGAGAATCCTTCCAAGCATTAAGGAGAAAATCATGCCATTTGATTGCCTTACAGTTAATTGTGCAGCGTCTGTCTAGGAATTGATTAATTCTAATTATAGTATAGTGTATATCCTGTAACAGCTATTTCCTTATTTCTCTCCCTCTCTGTTGTAAAACTTCCCTATATAATAATATTCCAACGCCATGTGCAATGATGTGGTTTATAATTATTGGTTTACAAAACCTTACAGGGATTAGAAAGATTTAGCAGGCTAATTAATGATATATTCTACCACAACTAAAAGATTAGAGCACGGCAACTCTCCGCCTATGTTGAGATCCTGCACGACGGGTTTTGTAAATGGAATTTGGAATGATCAGAAGGTTAGGTGGTTCACGGTAGAATCAGTTAATTGTGTTGGCGGAATACTCGTGATAAGGAATGATGAATCATTTAAGGTTGATTCGATACATTGGGCAATTGATATAGCACTCCTGGGAACACAGGAGTGCTATATCCATTACAAAACCCGTCGTGCAGGATCTCAAGATAGTGGACAAATGGACTGTATTGATGAATATCATTCCATACAGTGGACAAATGGACTGTATTGATAGAGATATTGCAGGTGGGGAAGAACCAACAAAGGCAATGGATGATTTGCTTGCCATATCGCTCAGGTGCATTCTTCCTCAAAATGAGAGGCCTCACATCAGACAAGTCTTTGATGATCTCTGTTCTATATATGTTTGAAATTTTGTACATGTGTCCTGGAATTAATTTTTTTTGGCTGGAAATTTTCTTGTAAAGGAACAACCAATCTATTGATTATTTGACAGTGTTTTTGAGTTTGATCTTCAATCGAAAGGAACTTCAATTCTTGTGTTCTCATATATGTCACTTTACCAACATGAGATTGTGAGATATGTCTTTCATAGACACGAGAGACAGCAAGAGTGCTAACGACGTTTTCGCATCATCTCCTAGCCTGCCTAAAATCCGAATTCCAAAGTGTATGGTCTCTCTTCCAGTTTTAAAATCAATACAGATGCAGTTGTTTTCCATAATAAGGGATGTGGCCTAGGAGTTGTGATTGGGAAAGATCAAGGTCAGGTCTTACTTTCAGCCTCAAAATACACCACAACTAAGATGGCAACATTGCAAAGACCTTGGCAAGCTTTATACGGGCTTCAGCTAAACAGGAAATAGACAATTTGGAGCTTGAGAAAATTTATTGTCTTTTATCTCTAAAAATTGATGTCACTTCTTACTCTGGGCCCCTAGTTGAACACCGTTGAGCAGAGCTTCCCTGCAAGCAAGTGATTTATTTTGAGAGGAAATTTTACACGTGAAGAGAGTCAAAAGGGAACGGTCAACTGTGTAATATTTTCATAACTTAATTTTATTAAATTTTTAACTAATATAATTGATAAAAAAGAGGCCATAATTTATTTACTAGCTTTGAAAAATAAGAAAAGGCTCAGTATGGGTATTGTTGCTATAATTTATTTTTCTAGATCGTCATGTTTAGTTGCCTTTTCCCCTGCATTACTGGGGGGGCAAAGAATGGTCTAGTCTAATTGTCTATTAGTCCAAGTTTGTTAGGAAAATTGAGAGAGAAAAAAAATTCTGAAGACAACTTTCTGATAGTAGTATTATTATACATTATTGATTCATCATAATCAATAACACATAGTATTATTGTGCTCAGACAAATTTAATTTCTTGTGCAGTGGTAGGTGTTTATGTCAGGTGTTCAATCAGGGATAGATGATTATTGTGGGAGGAAATCATCACTCTGCAGGCTGCCTTTGGGATACCATTGTTTTTAGTTGGTGATTTCAATTAAACTTTGCATCAGAGTGATAGAAACAGTAGCTACCTCAATCAGCTAGGAGCAAATGAATTTAGAGACTTTATTAGCGAGTGTAACTTCCTGGAGTATCCATTAAATGGTCATCGATACACTCGCTTTCGAGGATAGTCTCTGATAGTAGACAACAAACATATAATATAAAGGTAAAAAACTTAAAACTAATTTAATCAAACATATTATCCCAGCCATGCTCAACATCCTCCCTTTTCAAGTACTCAACTTAGCTATGATAGTAGACAACACTAGTTTCCAAGTAGAAAGCCTACTTGGATTGGCATCTAAAGGCAACCCAAGGTATATAATCGAAAAAGAATCACTGTGACAAAAAATCACATTAGCCACACTATGATGTGCAATCCTCATCCAAGTTAATTCCTATAAGATAACTTTTATAGAAATTAACTTTTAGACTTGAGATGATCTCGAACAAGCGAAGAATCCTCTTGGCATGCTGCATAGAAGAGTAGTCATTTGACAAGAATATCAGAGTGTCATCTGCATATTGCAAATGAGTTATATGGTGCCCTAGAGTTGTCTGGAGGCCCTTGAAATAACCCGAATTTGAAGCCTTGTTAAATAAAGCAGTCAAACCATGTACTGCTATGTCAAATAAAAAATGAGAAAAAAAGGATCCCCTTGCTTTAGACCCTTCTCTAGATCAAATTCTCTACTAGGAGAGCCGTTGATCAAGGTGGCCATTTTAGAGGTGGACATGCATTCAAAAAACAATTTTTTCCAAAGAGAACCAAATCCCATAAAATTCATAGTAATATCAATATGCTCCCATAAAATTGATTTAAAAGCTTTGTGAAAATCCACATTTAATAAGAAATTGTGCCCCCTTACTACGAATGTAGTTGAGAATAATTGGGAGGTTTGACCTATTGGTTAGCCAACCTTTTCTATATATATATATATGTGTAGGGCAATATACAATAGTAATGGTGGAGGTTACAACACAAGAGTATGACTATAATATTTCCTATATAGATACATTCTATAATATGCCCCCTCAAGCTGAGAGTGGAGGATCGACCTAAAGCTTGAATCGAAAAGCAGTAAATAGAGTAATAGAAAGCAACTTAGTAAGAACATTGGCAAGTTGATTATGAGAGAAGATAAAGCGAATCTGAATCCCTTTCTTTGTAACCTGGTCTCGTACAAAATGATAGTCAACCTTAATGTGTTTAGTACGAACATGAAAGATAGGATTTGCAGATAAATAAATAGCGTCGAGATTATCATACCAAATAGTAGGAGCAGAATTAGAATGAATCTGTAGATCTCTCAATAGATATTGAAGCCAAATAACCTCAGCAGTGCCATCTACCAAGGCTTTATACTCAGCTTTGGTGGAGGAGAGAGCAATTGTACGTTGCTTGCTTGATTTTCATGAAATCGGCGTATGACCAAAGAAGACAAGATAACCACTGTAGACTTGTGATCATCAGTACTACCTGCCCAATCTACATTTGTAAAGCCATGTAGATCAAAGGAGGAAGTACGAGTGATATGTAAGCCATAGGTGGCCGTACCTTATAGATAACGTGGAATGCGTTTAACGACACCCCAATGAGAATCTGTAGAAGTATGCATAAACTGACAGACTCTGTTGATTGCAAAGCAGATATCTGGTCTCGTAAAAGTGAGATATTGAAGAGCACTCACAATTTGATGAAACTGTGTAGGATTAGAAAACAAGGGATCTAACATTATGGTGACTTTGGAAGTAGAGATAGGCGTATGAACTGGTTCGTAGGAAGTCATACCAGCCTGAGCGAGGATGTTAAGGATATACTTATGTTGTCGTAAGATCAAACCCATAGTAGTGGATTGAACCTCAATGCCCAAAAAATAATAAACAACACCTGAGTCACGAACCTTGAACACTGAACTGAGTAACTGTATTAGGCGGTGAAGTATAGTAGAGTTGCTACCTCTAAGCAGAATGTCATCAATATAAACTAGAAGATAAAAGATATCGGCACCAACAGACAAGATAAATAAGGAGGTGTCAACCTTGGAAGCATGAAAACCAACAGAAAGTAAAAAGTCAATCAGATGAGTGTACCATGCTCGTGGGGTCTGTTTTAAACCATATAAAGATTTATGGAACCAGCACACATGAGAGGGAAGAGTAGAATCAAGAAAACATGGTGGTTGTTTCACGTAGACCTCTTCAGCAAGAACACCATTAAGGAAATCATTATGAATATCAAGTTGATGGATCTTCTAATTGCTTAAGACCGTAATGGAGAAGACTAATATGATGGTCACTGGCTTAACAACTGGACTAAAAGTTTCAGAATAATCAATGCTTTTTTGTTGAGTAAAGTCTCTAGCAACCAAACGTGCCTTATATTGCTCAATACTGCCATCCACACAACGCTTTATCCTGTACACCCACTGACTACCAACAACATCTATTGAAGGATGAAAGGGAACCAAGGATGAGGTGTTAATGGAGTGCAGGGCCTGAATTTCATTGCATATAGCACCATGCCACGCCTCATACCTGTCAGCATCAGAGAAGGCAATGGGCTCAGAGGTAGGAGAGAACATTACCTGAGAGATAGGTGCAGCAGAAGAGGCTGCAAATGCTGTGAGAAGTGCAGTTTTGGCAGCCATGGGCGAAGAACCATATGATTTTGATGGGCAATAGACCGAGGGGGAAAAGACTCTGAAATGGGAAGCTGCTGAAATGGATAAGAGGAGAGATCAACAAAGAGTTGCAGATCTGCAGAGGGATCTGCCAAAGAAACACAGTTCGCAGCAACATATGAAAAAGAGCCTACTGCAGAATCTGTGCTGGCGGTAATAACAGACCTAGAAAGATGCAATTCTAAAGAAGGAGAATATGTGTTTGCATAATGATCATCAGGAAAACATGCAGATGATGATGTAAGGGCAGGGCTGTGGGATGGTGGTATGGTGGCAGATAAGGGTGGGGAACGTGGTGGTTGTGTTTGTGCGGCAGGAAGTGCAGCAAAGCCGTTGAGATGGGTGATTGGCAGGTCTGCTGGGTGAAAAATAGGGGAGGTAATCAAGGTGGGCAAATGTGTAGGCTAGGTAGAGGTGGATGTGGGTGGAGCTATCTGTTCAACATTAGCAAACGAAAACACATTTTCATGAAAACAAACATGACAGGAGACGTATATATGTTGAGACACTAAATCAAGACAACGATAACCAAGATGAGAGGAACTATACCCTAAGAACACACATGAAGATGAATGGAAATCCAACTTATGAGCATGGTATGGACGCAAAAAAGGAAAACAGAGACACCTAAAAGTACGTAGAAAATCATAATCAGGAATACGATTAAACAAACATTCAAATGAAGACTGATTTTGGAGGACAATAGTGGGCATGCGATTAGTGAGATATACTGATGATTCAAACACATAATTACAAAATCATAATGGGGCACTACATTGTCCTGCAAGGGTAAGACCTGTTTCAATAATATGACGATGGTGACGCTTAATGCTACCATTTTGCTCATGTGTATGAGGACAAATTAATTTGTGATGAATACCAATAGTTTGAAAGAAATTGTTTAACTTGTGATATGCACCACCCCAATAAGTTTGAATGGATTTAATTTTATGAGAAAACTGACGCTCTACAATTAGTTGGAAACATTGAAATATAGAAAACACATCTGATTTGGCAACAAGAGAATAATACCATATATATTTTGTATGCGCATCGATAAATAACAAAGTAATGAAAACTATCAGAGGAAAACATAGGAGCAGAACCCCAAATATCATTGAATATTAAATCAAGTGGAGTAGAAGCTTTGGGACCCATAGGTCGCAAAGACAAACGCGAAGACTTGCCAAATGGACAAGCTTGACATTGAACAAGAAAGCGCCTAAAAGTACACATTATTTTATTTTTTGGAAACTAACAAATTGAAAATACAGGAAGTACGATGACCCAATCGATGATGCCACAGATCAGCAGTGACAGAGACACAATGAGACCAATAAGCTTGAGGAATGGTGATGCTAGAAGATTTAGAGAGAACATAAAGACCATCATTACTCTGTACGGAAAGGAGCACTGCTTTGGTGGTGAGATCATTTACATAAAAGATAGAGGCATGAAATTCAAAATAAATATTATTATCACGACAAAATTTCTGAACAAGTAGTAATGGTTTGGTAATGTGAGGAACATGGAGAACATTAGATAATGTAAATGTATGTTCAGGGGAATGTAACATGGTATGTCCAATATGGGATATGGATAGACCCTTATCGTCACCAACATGTAAGTGATCATTACTAAGATAGGGTGCAGAATCGGTCAGAATCGCAAGATCAGACGTAACATGGTGGTTCGCACCAGTGTCCGGGAACCAAGTAGGGGCAGAAACCGGACCAACAACAAGATGAGCAAAGAGCTGGTGACCACTGCTGCAAAAGTGAGCATATTATGGGGTTGTGTGGCCGAAGGAGAAACATAGCTGACACTTAACGTTCTGCTCAAAGGACCGGTGAGGAGACCATTGCCTACCAACAGGCCGTCTAGGCTGCTACTGCCAATGACTGTGCTTCTAGTCCGTGGGAGCAGATGAATGAGAACCATGAAAATCAGACCTATCATGGTTGTTGTACCTGTTGCTTTTAGAGCACTAGTTGTCGCGGGAACGACCTCTGTAACGATCAAAACTGGAGTTACGCTGTTGCTGGGCAAGATGAGCAGAGGGCAACAGAGGTGGATTTGCAGCCAAGGATGGAAGAGAAGTCTTATGCAAAAACTCATAAGTAAGAAGATGGTTGTGAAGGTTCGCGTATGACAATGGTTCTTTCTTGGTCACAAGACTAGTTACCAAGTCATTAAACTCACCATGAAGACCATGAAACATATACAGGTTGAAGTCTTCAAAAGAGAGGGGCCGGCCAGCAGCAGCCAATTCATCAAATAATAACTTGGAGTGCTACATGTATGTAGTAAATGAAACATCTCCTTGCCGAAGATCTTGAAAAGACCTATGAAGTTGCATAGTGTGAGAATTCAATGGAGAAGCGAGTGTTTTCTCAAGAGTGCGCCAAACACAAGAAGAAGTCTAACAATCTACCACGAGATGCAGGACGTCCATGGTGAGAGAGGAGCAAGGTTGTCAAAATCGCGATTTTAACACGGCACGGAATATGCAAATCAAACTCGGATCGTAAAAACGGATCGTAAAATCGTAAAATCGTAAGGAATTTTAAAATACATTAAAAAAAATTTATGTTTCAAATAAAAATTTATGGGTGAATAATAGTTATCCTACACCTTTTAATTTTTGTTATTTTGTAAAGTTTAATAGCATGATTTTTCTGTAAAATTATTATTTTTAATTTTATAAGAAAATATAAACTATAAAAAAAGTCAAATTTAATTAAAAAAAGACACCCCACTAAATTTATAAAAAAAAATAACCTAAGTTATTTGACAAACTAGCAAATCACGCTAGCTTAATAGAGAAAAAATTACAAATTTAACTTTCCAACCATATTAATATTAAAAAAAACAAAAATAATTTTTTTAAAAAAGAAAAAAAACCTATTTTTCAACTACAAACAAAAAACTCAACGTGGAAAGTAGCAATTCATGTGAGAAGAAAGAACCACGGTTACCAAGTCAAGAAAGAGTGCAGAAAGTTCATTCAAGGTAAAAAGGAAACTGATACAAAGGACAACAAACCTGACCTTTCCAGAAATTATTTACTTTTCTATTCAAAGTTAGCCTTTACGTGGCTTTATTCAAGCCTGCCACGCAAGAAAAGTAGGAAAGCATGAAACTTTTACCTTGAATGAACTTTCCGCGTGAAATCGTGAAATCGGTGGTGAAATCGCGATTTTATGCGATTTCACTCGATTTTAATGATTTTACCCGATTTTGACTCGATTTTACCTATTTTCGAGTTTTACAAGCGATTTAGCACGTAAAGTCTATATCAACTCGTAAAAACATACGATTTTACGAGTTGAATCGTGATTTTAACAACCTTGGAGAGGAGAGTAACACGCTTAAAATAAGCTGATCATGTTGCTTCCAATGGAGAAAAGAAGGGTTGATTGCTGAAGAAGAGCCATCAGAACAGTTAGAAACATGAGAGGGAGGACATGATACTAAGCCATCGACAAAGTGGAAAACATCTTGACCAAGAAGATATGGCTTCATTTGCATTCACCAATAGAGATAGTTGGTGGTCGTAAGCTTCAATGAAACCACTTGATGAGTGTTGGACAACACAACGATAGAAGGAGTTGTTCTCATGATGTGAGGAGGTATGACAGAAACATGGGAGAAGGAACCATGATTTTGCTCTACAGGTTGGGGCTGCTGCTGGTGGGAGAAAGAACCAGCAGCAACAACTTCTGAGGGGCTTGCTGGCTGGGCTGCACCGCCGGTTTGGTGGGGGGAGAAGGCAGCGGCAGCAGCAGCAGCAGAAGCAGCAGAATCCATTTAGGAGAGGGAGAGAGGAGGACAACTACATGGGGGAGAGGGAAAGAAGAGTTCAAATGGCAAAAGGCTCTAATACCAAGTTGAGAATAATTGGGAGGCTTGATGTATTAGTTAACCAATCTTTTCTATATATATGTGTAGGGCAATATACAATAGTAATGGTGGAGGTTACAATACAAAAGTATGATTATAAAATTTCTTATATAGTATACCTATAATATTTTCTATATAGATAAATGCCACCAACAATCTCGTTAACTATCATAAATCCATCTAAAATCTGACGTCCAACAATGAAAGCTGACTAGTTGATACCAATAACATCTCACAGAACACTCTAGAGGCTAGTAGACAAAAGCTTTGGCACTATTTTGTTTAATCCATGAATCAAGCTAATAGGCCAGAATTGAGAGAATGTGTTTGGCCCCTAAGTCTTTGGAATCAACGCCACGAAAGAAGAACTAATACCCTTGGGCTTTCACATCTATAACAATGATCTAGAAGAAAACGATGAGCAAGTATCTCTATGATGCTCAGCAACTTGTCAAGTTAGATGATTTGCTGTGTGGTGTTAAGGATTATTGTTACTCATTTTCGGACCCCACGTGCTAGAGACGGTGTATACCTTTTTTAAACAGAGTATAGGAGTTTAGCTCATATTCTCCAGAAGATTGACAAAAGCACAGAAAGAAATATTTTGTGTTTTGAAACCTTGTTTGAGCTGTTTTCTGCTCTTTTTATCCTTCCCCTTTACTACCAAAATCATCAGGTTTTCTTAGGTTGATCAGGAGTCTTCATAATGCTAAATTTGTTCTTTTTTATTTGGTCTTTAAGGTTGAATAAATCCCTCAGAATTTGCACTAAAAAAATAGTTCTGCTGCTGTCGTAATTTTTTGGTTCCAACTTAGGCTCCGATTCTGACTCAGTTTCGTACGATATCTAACCATCCTAGGTATATTCTGTCACTCATGACATGTTGAAAAATTGACCTACACCTTTATTAGGTCCTAGGGATCATTGTTCTTAGGGCAGATTCTCAATCAAATTTGGATGCTTAGCATTGTCAGATCAAGAACCTTTTTGACCAACTAGATTACTGCCAGATTCTATTCTCTAAAACGATTTTATCTCACTTCAACTCCTTCATCAAAGTTATAGTCCTAGACGCGTAGATGATTTTGGCTTTTGAATCGCTTGATTTCGATATCAGAAGCTCAAGATATTCCTGTTTGAATATCTAACGTGAAGGTAGAGAATTCTGCCGCGAGAAGGATATTGACCCGAGTCTGCACTAAAAAAATTCTATTTTTGGCTTAGTTTTTGTGATTTTTGTTCGTAGTTCATACTCTCAGTCATATCAGGATTCTCGGCATTCGTCAGTTTTTGAGTCAGACCCGGAAATCCCTTTTGACCAACTAAATTACTGCCAGTTTCTGTTCTATAAAACGATTTTATCTCACCTCGACTCCTTCATCAAAGTTGTAGTCCTAGACACTTAGATAAATTTAGGCTTTTGAATCGCTTGATTTTGATATCAGAAGCTCAAGATATTCTCGTTTGAATATCTGGTGTTGAAAGTAGGGATTCCTAACCGCGAGAAGGATTTTTTGCCCAAGTTCGCAGGGCTGATTCGAAGGATTTTTTTTGGACCAAGGACTGAATCAAAATGTGCTAAATTGAGGGATTGAATTGAAGAAGGACATTGAAAGCTGGAGAGGGGGGCTGGATCATCATAAATGACAGGATTTTTACCACACCGAATAAGGAAAATAAGACCTTGCAGCTGCACCCTCCAGCTGATTTCTTTCTTTTTTTCTCTGATGTTTTCCTTTCTCATCACGCCTGATTTTTGGAGCTGAAGACCACGTTTTTGTTGCCTCATTTCAAAGGGAGCAGCTGGCCCTATGGAAGGAAAGAAAAGAGCCACACCCTCCTCTAAAACTGGAAAGAAATCAGACGTAAAGCACCAGCACAAAATCAGAATATTGCAGCTTCCTTTTGCGTTTTTTTTACTGCAAATCAGTAGGGATTTACGTCCTAGAATTAATGCATTAAATCTTTCCTAAATATAGACATGTTAGACTATATATAAACCCCTCTAATGACCTAGCAAGGGGGCAAAAAAAAGATAGCAGAAAGAGAGTAGAAAACACAGCAAAGAGAGACCAAAGAAAAAAAAACGCAAGAGAGGCAGAGTACAAAAAACACACAGTAAATAGAGGGATTTTCTTTATTGCATTCGGTTGTTATTGTGAGGAAAGAGGAGAGCAAAAAGAGAAGACGGAGAGGGAGATTTGTTGTTAAATCTTGACAGCAACGTGCGCTTGGTTTTCCATTTTCATTTTCTGCAGAAAAAAACGTTGAAACCTGCAGCCCATAGCTGAATTATTTCATCCACTTCAGTATCTCTATTTTCTTCCGTCAGTAACCAATATACAAGGAGCTGCAGGTATAAGTCCCAATCTCTACTCCTTTGTTATTTTTATACTAGGCATTCGTTGGTTATTCGGTTGTAAAACTTTCTTCCCTCTGAATAATTGGTTCTGTTTAGACAAAGCCAACGCTTGCCCATTATTCTTTCATGATGTTGGAGTTTAGCGGCAGTCCATGTAAAAGGGGCTGCCTTCATGTTGAACGTTTACATTTAGGGACCTTCACTGTGTGTATTCCTTGTGCCGCTGGAGAAGAGATTAGCCGGCCATGGCTTTTACATTTAGAGAACATGCTTCCAGTTTTTATTTTTATTTTCTTCTTGCTGTCTGCGTGTGATCGTTATGTTGGGTTTTAGTTTTGTCAAAGAAAGGGGTTTATGGGGATGAACATTGTCACTAAATTCTGTTTTTATTTCTCTCCAGTTATGATTTTTTTAGTTGCTTTAAGTTTTCTTGTAAATTTTATAATATATGTGACGATTGGTTACCTTTAATTGTGATTAACTGTGATGCTTATGTTTCGATAAAAAAAAATTTGTTTTCTTGTGTGTTGCATACGGCCAATACCCTTACGTGTTTTAGAACGTTTTTTTTATGTACAAAAAAAATATTCAAAGTTTTTTTAAAAAATGTGTTTTCACATGGATTTCTTAAACACCAAAAAATTGTTTTCTTGCATTTCTGGATTTTACAACATGTTTGTAAAACTCCAAAGGGTATTGGCCAATATTCCATAAAATACAAAAATCTTATTTTGGGGGGAATTCATCCATTATTCACCGCTAATGTTTTGTTGTAACCCATTTTTGGGTCCCCCATAAAATATATATATATATAAATATATATATATATATAGCCAAAGGAGGTTAAGAAAAAATAACAGGAGGCAGAAGCGCTCAGAAAATTGTCGGAAAATTATTCAATGAGGTTAAAAATACGAAGATTGGATTTTTTACAGTATATTATTGAAGGAGGAGAGCCCTGTTGAGAAGGAAAATTTGGATTGGAGGAGAAAAGCCCAAATTTGGATGTTTTTGGATTTAATTGGATTTTTAAATGATTTTATAGGGGATTTGATTGCAAGAAAAATTGATTTTTAAGTCAATTTGGGCTTTATTTGGAAGAAATTTAAGTTCTGGGGCCAAAATATATTTTTAGGAATTTATTAAGTCAAATCAGGGGCTTAATTGCATAAATATTGAAGTTTAAGGGCCAATTAGGGACTTAATTGAAGAAATCCGAAACCAGGGACCAAATTGGAGAAGGCGCGCAAGTAGGGGGGCTGGAATTAATTGATTCAAGGGTCTAATTGAAGAAATTGGAAGTTTATTGATCAATTAAGGGCTCAATTGCATAAATCAGAGGCCAAGGACTAAAGAGAAAAACGCGGCCAACTATGGGGGCGAAGACCGAAATTCGGCAGGGATGCAATTGAAGGGACAAAAGATGATTGAGGGCTGATTTGGACTTTGGCGCGTTCTGGCGCCACATTTAAATGAAACGGCGCGTTTTCTCCAAAACGACGCCGTTTCATATATTAAAAAAAAAAAAAAAAAGGGAAAGAGCATAACGGTGTCGTTTTGAACGACACTGTTCATCTTTCTTCTTCCCCCGAACAGGCAGCGGGGAAGAAGGAAAAATGTTGCTTTTTTTTGAATTTTTTGGCCGGCCCCTCTCTCTCTCGCCTGGAGCCCACCGACCGAACACAATGGTCGACCACCCACTGCGCACCATCCACCGAACCTGGGCAGTCGCGCCCATGGCCGACCAGCCGGCTGCCCCCCATGTGAGCTGTAAAAAGCCATGCCCTTGGCTCTATAAATGGGAGCCAAGGACGCTGAACCGAGGAGGACCGGAGGGGCAAGAGACCCGAAAGAGGAAGGGAAAAAGGAGAAGAACGGAGAGGAAGAAAAAACAGAAAAAAACAGAGAAAAAAAAACAGAGGAGAGAAACCAACGAGGAAGAAAAAAAGGAGAGAAAACGGGAGGAAAAGGAAACGGAACAACCTCACTCTCTGCCACTGGAAACAGCCGCAGCACCGCCGTCCGTGAGCCACCGGCCTCCGCCACAGCCTCGCCAAGACGCCGCCACCAGCCTCCGCGCCAGGTAACCCTCCTTCTCCCTCATCCTTGCGTTTTATTTTTTTCCTTCTCTGCATGCAGAACGAATAGCGTTCTGCATGCAGGGGTGGGGGGAAAATAATTCCCCCCGCCCGTTTTGGTCTGGGCCAGGTGGATCCTGGCCCAGTCTTGTCTTCTGGGTCGGGCCTGGCCCAGAATAGAATAATAGTTTTGGGCCGAGATCGGCCCAAACCATTTTGGGCCGACATCGGCCCAGCAACACTTGGGGCTGAGACCGGCCCAACCCAGTTAGTTGGGCCGGCCCAGCCCGATTTAATATTATATATTATATATATTTTTGTTTTATATATATATAAATTTAAGAAAATTCTGTAAAAATTATTTAAAAAAATATGTTTTTTTGGTAATTTTATTATTGTATTTTGATCAATTTTGGTTTGTATTTTTATGTTATAGAAATACAAATTCGGTTTTAAAATACCCGGTTTTCGTCAAAACATCAAAGATTTTCAAAATAAAAATGTCTTTTGCTTTCAAAAATTTCCTAAATATTTTTAAAAATATTGTTGATTTTTCAGCATTTTTTTTATCAAAGTGGATTAATATTTGGTTATTTTTTATACCGTAAGAATATCAAACCCAGTATTAAAATACCCGATTTGCGTCAAAACATCAAAAAAAAATACATAATTAAAAAATGTTTTGTTTTAAAATACGGCCTAGTCTCTCCAATATATATATATATAAATATTATAACATCATATTTTCATACAACAAAAGAAAATTTCAAAAAACAATATATGTATTATGCATGCATTTTGGCTTTAATAACCGGTTTATTCAAGCCATGAGAACTAGGCCAATATTTCAAAAATTCTAAAAAAATCTTTTTTTGTTTTATTTTCATATTTGGGATTATGAATTTATATATAAAATTTTTTTTTCCTGATATTAAAATATGGTTTTTTGTCATAGACATTAGAACGGTTAAGTTTTACCCGATAAGATAAGGACCTCCTTATTGAGGAGGACTTTTCTTGAACCATAGAAGGGCCAATAACTAGAAAACACAACGAGACCTTGAATTTTATCAGACAAAATAAACAATGCAGCTTACCTTAGGTAGGGCGTATTTGGGGTGCTAAAACCTTCCCTTTACGCAACCAGTCCCCGTGCCCGAGCTCTGAGACCAGTTAGGGTTCCTAGTGACCAAAATACTAGGTGGCGACTCCCACACCATTTTTTTATTGCTAAGAGACAAAGAACTCCTTGTCTCTCCATATTTACCAGATAGATATATCCCCCCATACACACCTGAGGGTGGACGATCGCCGCGACGTCGCGCACCCCGCGACAGAATGGCGACTCCACTGGGGACCTTGTGGACTAAGCTTTGTTTTTGTCTGATTTATTTGTGTTTTCATGCGTTATTGTTAATTTACCTTTCCTTTGGTTATTTGCTTATATGCTTTAAATATTTTTTACGTAATATTGTTCATGCATTTGTATAGAACTGTTTCATGCATTTATAGAACTGTTTCATGCATTTGTATAGAACTGTCACATGCATCACATACTTTGTTTTTGAGAGCAAGCAAACTTTAAGTTAAGTGGGGGACTAGCAGCTTACCTTACGACTTTTAGTCAAGGTTTAAGTTTGTGTAAACCCCAACTCTTCGCTGAGTGCTTAGACTGGCAATAGTTGGTACATGTGCCATCTCGTTGCCTACAAGCCCCCATATTGCCTCCACGAGGGCAATCACTGGGACAGCAAGAGACCCTTTTTAGAGACTGAATAGCTAACCTACCCTCGTCAAGCATAAAGACTTAGAACTGGCTACAGGGTGTATGCTCCACAAAATACATTTTGCATAAAAAAATTTAAACCATAAAGCATTTGGTTTTCAGGTATTTTGAAACGATAAGATGGCCATCATTACCAAATTTTCTACTGTAGAATATGGGCAGAATTCTGAATTGTCACAACTATCAGAAGGAGACTGCTTTAGATATGATGCAAGGAAGCTTCTAGTAGTCAAAGATCTGAATTGCGTAGCATATGACATGAAGAAAATATTGGGCCATAATCAGAACATTGATGAGGCAGCATTTTTTGGGAAGTATGGGCGATTGTTAGAAATTGCAAGGATAGAAGTATTGAACCCAGCAATCAAAGCCTTGATTAATTTTTGGGATCCCGATTACAGATGCTTTTCCTTTGGAAATGTGGATTTGTGTCCCACTATAGAGGAGTATGGAATGTTGATGGAGTTTCCCAAACACCTACACCGAGTTTACTTTCCTTTGAGAAATGACAAGGTGATTCCCGAGTTGTCAAAATTATTGAAGATTCCACATCTGAGCAGATTTTTAGAGAAGAATGGCAGCGGTTTAAGGTGGAAATTTCTGGAAGTTGAATTAGAAAAGAAAAAAGAACAATACGATTCAGTGTTGGAAAGAGATAGGTTAATCGCTCTAGGGATCTATGGTCTTGTGTTATTTCCAAGCTTAAAAGGGGTGATCAGTCTAGAAGCTGTTGCTGCATTCGTGGAATATGAAAATACTCATGTCAACCCTACAACTGCCATATTAGCAGAGACTTTGCTGACCCTCAACCATTTTAGAAAGACGGGGAAAGGCGCAGTAAGATGTTGTACTCAGTTATTATACATCTGGATGGTGAGCCATGTTGAAACCAAGAAGCCGATCTTTAATAATTTTTGGTGGTTTAACCAAAAACCCTTGAAGATAGTAGAGGAAGAAGAATGGGGAATCCTGGGTGATCAAGGTTGGATGGAAAAACTGCAAGAGTTACCTAGTAGCAGCTTTAGTTGGAAGGCCCCTTGGGTTAAATCAGTTGATGTCATAGTAAGTTGTGGACAAAAATGCTGGGTACCTTTAATTGGGATTACAGGTTATGTCAGCTATGCTCCGGCTCTGGTGATAAGACAATTAGGTGGCATACAACACATCCCAAGAACTGTGGGACTTGCTGAATTTTTCGGGTTTTTCAAGGATCAATCCGCGAGAGAAGTTCTTGAAACCATCAAACAAGATTGGTGCCATTTGACTATGATTCAAAAGAAGTCAGAAAGTTTGAGAGACCCGAGCTCAAGTGAAGGATATGAAAGGTGGAGGAATTTGACCCCGATTGCCGCTCCAAAAAAGCCATGTCCAGAAGATGGGCCTTCACGAATTGAAGAAGGGTCATTGAAAAGAAAAAAGGTCAGTAATGAGGAAGACCTTATGGAGCAATTAGAAAGGCTCCAAATAGAATTGGGAAAGAGCAAGGGAGATAAAGCAGCTTTAGAAAGGATGATGATGGAAGGAGATAAAAGCAGAGTGTTTCTAAACGAACAGCTCGAATCCAGAGATGCAAAAATAGGGGTGTTGGAGCTGCAATTGAGCAAAGGAAAGGCTATAATAGAAGAATCTGAGAAAGAAAAAGGAAAACTGATTTTAGATTGGACGCAAAGCAGCTCTGAATTGGAAGCATTGAAAGCCGACTTCAACGGATATCAAGAGAATGTCGAGGACAAATTCTTGCATGTTCAAGCGGAGTTGATGGACCGAATTGAGAAGTATGATGAGTTAAACAAGAAATACGTGATGAGAGAGAGTCACCTAGCTGAATTACAAGAGTTCGGAAGAAAGGGGAATGAAGAGGAGGTTTTGAAGGCAGATTTGGCAGCTAAGAAAATTGAAATTCGAACGTTGAAGGTGAAGTTTGACAAAGAACGAGAAAAGGTGAAACAGTTGACCAAAAGGTTGGAAGTTTCAGAAAAACATAAAGAACAGATCGACACCAACAACCATACCTTGAATCGTAACAACATGTTGCTTATAGAGAAGATGGCCAAAGTAGATGAGCAAATGGATGAAGCTGCCATTCACGCACGGATTATTAGAGCCAATGCTCGAAGGGTAGGAAGGGACATTTTTCGTTATCGACGAAGCTTGGCTGAGACGGATGCCTTCTTAGAGAAAATTGAGAATCGAGGCCTCGCTTTCCTACCAGTGGCTAGAGATATGAATGAAGAGGAAGATTGATGTATTTTTCTTTTTATTATTTTGTACCATCTTTTTAAGAGATGTATTAGCCAATATTAATGAAAAGGGGCTTTGACCCATCTTTTGTAAAAATATATAAGCCTACCAAAGCAGCAGCTTGAGCAGAAACTACTCCTGATAAGAAATGCGACAAAAAGAGTCCATGCCCATTACACAAGAGGAATGTTGGCCATCGATCGTTTTTTTAAAAAAAAAAATCATATGCATTCATACATTGTTTCTTTATCATACATTCATTTACATTTCTCCATACATCCCAGACCGTGAAACATAGGTCCCACATCCAAAATCCACAACACCCGGTCTCGAGCAAGAATGGAGAACGAAGAGAGAGCTCACTTAGAATCACATTATCAGACCGAGTTGGAGTCCGTAAAGAATGAAGTTTCTCGGCTAACCGACTTACTGGAGCAGCTTCTAAGAGCTAAGAATGGGGAGGGAACATCAGCACAACAGCTTGAAGGAGCACCAGCGATTCACATTCCTCAAACATCTCAAAACTAGGGGGCAAACTCGGCCAATGGGCAGCAGTTTGTGCCTACTACTCCTATTCTACCAACTCATGCTCTAGTCACTGTTGACTTAACAGCGGAAGGAACCCCGGATAATAGGTCTCCCAGTCTGATGGACCAGAACAAGTTGTTTGCTTTGGAAGAAAGATTAAGGGCAGTTGAGGGTAATGATTGGTTTGACCCTATGCGAGCAGCTGAAGTGTGTCTGGTACCAAACATCGTGGTACCAAAAGATTTCAGGATACCAGAGTTCATTAAGTACACTGGTTTGGAATGTCCAAACACTCACCTTCGTTCCTACTGCAATAAAATGGCAGAAGTGATCCGCGATGATAAGCTGCTAATCTATTTCTTTCAGGATAGCCTCTCAGGGTCCGCATTGAGTTGGTACATGAGGTTAGATAGTGTCAAGATCAGAAGCTGGAGAGACTTGGTGGAGGCTTTCCTCAAACAGTACAAGTTCAACATGGAAATCGCTCCTGATCGAACAAGTCTAATGGCAATGGAGAAAAGGAGCCAGGAGTCGGTAAGGGCTTATGCGCAAAGATGGAGGGATGAGGCCATGCATGTCCAACCCCCTTTGATAGAAACAGAAATGGTGAGCTTGTTTGCCAATACCTTCAAGGCACCTTATTATGAGCACCTAATGGGTAGCTCCTCTCAACATTTCTATGATGCAGTACGCATAGTTGAGAGGATAGAACAAGGGATTAAAGCAGGGCGAATAGCGATGCCAGTGGAAAAGAAAGGTTTTATTGGAAGAAAGAGAGAAGGCGATATTAACAACTTGGAAGGCGGGTATAAGGGCAAGAAAGTAGATTCCCACAATCCACAAGTACCTACCCCTCAATTCTCACACATGAACTTTAACCAACCTTTTTCCCCTAATCGAACAAATAACCAGTCAAACCACCAAAATCACTACCAAAGACCCTATATAAGATACCCTTCTGAACAACTACCGCCACTACCCATGCCTTTGAAGGACATGTACGCCAAACTATTGAGCATTGGGCACATCGCTCCTATCCCTACGCTACCATTACAACCACCATTCCCAATTTGGTACAAGCCCGAGTTGACTTGTGAGTATCATGCGGGTAATCCCGGGCATGGGATTGAAACCTGTTACGCCTTCAAGAAAAGATTGTTGGAGCTTATTAAGATAGGATGGGTATCCTTTGAAGACAAGCCCAATATTAATTCAAACCCGTTGCCTAAACATGCCTCAAGTAGTAGTGGAATAGGCATGATTGAAGTTGGAAATCAATGCAAGGTGTTGAAGGTGTCTATGGGTAAGATGAACGACATGTTAGTACGATTAGGATTCCTAAAGGCAAATGTGGGAAACCATCCGGCGGGAGGTGATTATTGTGAGTTCCATGGGAGAGATGGACACCATATTGAAGATTGCATCGAGTTTCGTGAAAAGATTGCAAAAATGTTAAAAATGGGGCAATTGAGAATTGAACTCATGGAGAGCAGGGGTGAGGTGAGCATGATGGAAGGTCAGGATGAGATGACAGGAGTATGCAGGATCCAACAAACAGCTAATGGGCCTCCAAGGCTAATCTTGGTTAAACCATCCTACATAAAAGGGAATCACAATGCCATGCCCTATAATTATGGTTATACCTCCAACATTCGAGCCCCTCTTCCTTTGTTCCAAACTGAGATAAGTGGTTTGACCAGGAGTGGTCGTTGCTTTACGCCCGAGGATTTGAGGAAGGCAAAGGGCAAAGAAGTGGTAGATGTGGACAAAGCACTAGAAGTTAATAAGCCGGTAACGGAAGAGGAGTCGAATGAATTCCTGAAGTTGATCAAGCACAGTGAATATTGCATCGTAGATCAACTAAAGAAGACTCCAGCTAGGATCTCCCTGATGTCCTTAATACTCAGCTCTGAGCCGCATCGAAACGCCTTGCAAAAGGTATTGAATGAGGCATATGTACCCCAAGACATTGAACACAAAACCATGGAGCATCTAGTGGGGAGGATCCATGCAACTAATTACCTATACTTCACGGCTGATGAACTTGATGCTGAAGGTACCGGACATAACAAGCCTTTATACATTACGGTTAGGTGCAAGGACTGCCTCATAGGAAAAGTACTCATTGATAACGGCTCGGCCCTTAACGTGTTGCCAAAACACATTCTGGAAGAAATGCCGATCGATGAATCCCATATAAAGCCGAGTACTATGATGGCCAGAGCGTATGATGGCTCACCTAGGCCAATAATGGGGACTTTGGAAGTGGAGCTATATGTGGGACCACAATTGTTCCTAGTAACACTTCAGGTTATGGATATCCACCCTTCCTATAGTATGTTGTTAGGAAGACCTTGGATTCACGCAGCAGGGGCAGTAGCTTCGTCATTGCACCAATGCCTGAAGTATATCATGAACGGGATGTTGGTGACTGTCAAGGCCGAGGAGACAGTATCCATGATAAAGAATGTGGCTGTGCCTTTTATCGAAGCAGATGATTGTAAGGATAACAATATCCATGCCTTTGAGATTGTGAACACTGACTGGGTGCCGGCGAACACAGTGCTAAGAAGGCCAAGGATCTCAAAAGCAGCAAGGATGGCAAGTCTATGCTTTTTGGACCGCGGGATCCCATTTCAGTATAACCTCATTATCGGGATACCAGGAGGGGTTAGTCCGACAATGATGAAAAATGCTGCTCAAAGATTTGGGTTAGGGTATCAACCCAACCAGGAGGATTATCGGTGGGCTGCTGGTCGAAGAAGGGCAAGAAGGATGGCTAGAATTAAAGGAAGAAAAGCTAGAAATCCCTCCCCTCAGCGTATCATTCCCAAAAGCTGCATACATAATGCAACATGATAAAGAAGCCGAAAGCCTTGATCAAGAGCTATCAAACATGAGCATAAATACCTTGGGAGAAAACAAGGTGGAAGAAGATGACATGAAGACAGTAGCAAGAAAGGGAGATGAAGCACTCCCACAACTAACAGTCTACACCATAGAAGACGTCTCCGCTAAGACCTTTGTGCGCAAGTTGGCTCCGGACGAGAAGTTTCAGAACTGGGTGATCCAAGAAGCTCCAGTAGTTTTTAAAATGTAAACCCACTTTGGTTGTCTTAACATGCTTTTGTCATTGCTTTGTTTGGTTTTTTTTCTCTAGTCGACAATCAAAGCTCGATTGTCAGCTAGATTTCGTGTTTGTCATGGAGCCTACCTTTTCTTCAAATAAATTATGAGATCATGCACTTTTCACAAATTGCCTTCTTTTCTTATGCATTTACACCAAACACTTCCCGCTTTCAGGAATCCTGAAAGCGGATCTCCTACAACATCACATACATTTAGCATCAAGAATAAATGGCCAAACTTGAACGAACATGTGATAGCTATGGAAGAAGAAGAGTGGGATAAAAGCAATATCCTTGAATTCACCAGGCTAGTAGAACAACAGGAACAAACTTGGAAACCTGCTGCAGAGGAACTCGAAACCATTAATGTAGGCAGTGATCAGTTCAAGAAGGAGTTGAAAATAGGTACCCTAATTACTTCTGAACAAAGGATAAAAATGGTCACCCTATTACAAGAATATTCAGATGTCTTTGCTTGGTCCTATGAAGATATGCCTGGTTTGGATACAAATATTGTAGTACACAAGATACCATTGGAGGAAGGTTGTAGGCCAGTCAAGCAGAAGCTGAGGAGGGCCCACCCAGATGTTTGGATGAAGGTCAAGACAGAACTCGAGAAGCAATGGGATGCTGGTTTTCTTGAAGTAGTTAGGTATCCACAATGGGTATCTAACATTGTTGTGGTGCCTAAGAAAGAGGGGAAGATTAGAGTGTGCGTGGACTTTCGGAATTTGAATAAAGCTAGCCCTAAGGATGATTTTCCGCTACCACACATAGATGTTCTAGTGGACAACGCTGCTCGGAGTTCCTCGTATTCCTTTATGGATGGTTTTTCAGGATACAACCAGATAAAAATGGCTCCAGAGGATAAGGTGAAAACAACTTTTGTCACACCTTGGGGGACATTCTGCTACAAGGTCATGCCATTTGGATTGAAGAACGCAGGAGCAACCTATCAAAGAGCAATGGTGACTTTGTTCCATGACATGATGCACAAGGAAATTGAGGTGTATGTAGACAACATGATTGCCAAGTCTAAAAGGGGAGAAGATCATGTTGAAGTTTTGAGGAAGTTGTTTGAGAGGTTGAGGAAATATGAACTAAGGCTTAATCCTGCAAAATGTTCATTCGGAGTTAAATCGGGCAAGCTGTTAGGATTTGTGGTAAGTGATAGAGGTATAAAGGTGGATCCAGATAAAGTAAGGGTCATCCAAGCCATGTCATCCCCCAAGACGGAGAAAGAAGTAAGAGGATTCTTGGGAAGGTTAAACTACATTGCTCGGTTTATAGCTCAACTAACAACAACGTGTGAACCTATATTCCGACAACTAAGGAAAAAGAATCCTGGAACCTGGAATGAAGAGTGTGAGGAGGCATTCAATAAAATCAAGCATTATTTACAAAATCCACCTTTACTAGTTCCTCCGGTATCAGGAAAGCCTTTAGTATTATATCTCACAGTAACTGAAGCAGCCATGGGATGTGTATTAGGACAGCATGATGAAACCAGAAGGAAGGAAAGAGCCATTTATTACTTAAGCAAGAAATTCACTGAATGTGAGTCTAGATACACGGAGATAGAAAGGCTTTGTTGTGCATTGGTGTGGGCAGCAAAGAGGTTGCGACATTATATGTTATACTATACCACTTGGTTAATTTCAAAAGTGGATCCTCTGAGGTATATTTGTAACAAGCCCTTTCTCTCAAGTCGAATTGCAAGGTGGCAAGTTTTATTGGCAGAATATGACATAGTATATATGACAAGGAAAGCCGTGAAAAGAAGTGCAATCGCGGACCATCTGGCCGATAATGCTGTTGAAGACTACGAACCTTTGGGTTTTGACTTCCCTGATGAAGATATATTGTCAATAGAGAAAGAAGAAGAGAAGACAGATTGGTGGACGATGTTTTTTGACGGTGCAGTGAATGTATATGGTAATGGGGCCGGTGCGGTAATAATCTCTCCCGATAAGAAACAATATCCAGTTTTAGTTAAACTGCATTTCGAGTGCACCAACAATACAGCTGAGTATGAAGCTTGTATCCTCGGTTTAGAAGCAGCATTAGAGTTGAAGATAAAGAAGATAGATGTATATGGAGATTCAATGTTGATTATTTGTCAGGTTAAAGGGGAATGGCAAACCAAGGAGGAAAAGTTGAGGCCGTACCAGGAATACCTATCCACGTTAGCAAAAGAATTTGAAGAAATTAGATTCACCCATCTGGGAAGGGAAGGGAACCATTTTGCGGATGCTTTGGCCACATTAGCTGCTATGACTACCATTGATCTCAAGTGCAAGGTACAACCGGTACATATTGACATTAGAAATGACCCAGCTCACTGTTGTTTAGTTGAAGGAGAGATGGACAGACAACCTTGGTATTATGATATCAAGAACCTTGTGCAAAATCATGAATATCCGGTGGGAGCTTCCAGAACGGATAAGAAAACCTTGAGAAGGTTGGCTATAGACTTCTATTTAGATGGAGAGATTTTGTACAAAAGATCATTTGATGGAACCCTGTTAAGGTGTTTAAATGAGGCAGATGCTAAAAAGGCATTACGAGAGGTCCATGAGGGGATTTGCTCAACCCATGCTAGCGGGCATATGATAGCGAGGAAAATCCAAAGGGCTGGTTATTTTTGGATGACACTAGAGAAAGACTGTATCGACTATGTCAGGAAATGTCATAAATGTCAAGTTTACAGTGACAAGGTCAATATGCCGCCAGCTCCGCTATTTAATTTGATATCTCCATGGCCGTTTGCAATGTGGGGAATCGACGTGATCGGTCCTGTTAACCCAAAAGCTAGCAATGGTCATAGATTCATCCTCGTAGCTATTGATTACTTCACAAAGTGGGTGGAAGCCAGTTCATATGCCCACGTAACACAGAACGTAGTAAAGAGGTTTATAGAGAAGGATTTGATTTGTCAATATGGTCCTCCGGAAAAGATAGTGACAGATAATGCATAGAATTTCAATGGCAAAATGATAGCAGAGTTGTGTACTAAATGGAAAATCAAGCATTCAAATTCTTCACCATACCGACCAAAGATGAATGGAGCAGTAGAAGCCGCCAACAAGAACATCAAGAAGATTATTCAGAAAATGGTAGTCACATATAGAGATTGGCATGAGATGCTGTCATTTGCTCTTCATGCATACCGCACTACAGTCAGGACTTCGACGGGGACTACCCCATATTCTCTGGTGTACGGTATGGAGGCAGTGATGCCTTTGGAAGTGGAAATCCCGTCATTAAGAGTGTTGATAGATTCCGAATTAGAGGAGGCCGAGTGGGCCAAAGTGAGATATGAGCAACTGAACTTGATCAGCGAAAAGAGGATAGCTGCAATATGTCATCACCAACTTTACCAGAAACGAATGGCCAAGGCATATGATAAAAAGGTTAGACCGCGATTGTTTCAAGAAGGGGATCTAGTACTGAAGAAAATATTGTCGTTACCTGGAGACGATCAAAGCAAATGGGCACCGAATTACGAGGGTCCTTACGTAGTAAAGAAGGCATTCTCAGGAGGAGCGCTGAAGTTGGCTAGAATGGATGGAGAAGACCTAGCTCGACCTGTGAATTCTGACTCTGTAAAAAGATATTATGCTTGATGTAGGCTCCTAAATCAATAAAGCAAAGTTTGGCCATTGACTTCTTTCTCTTTTGCATTGATCTCACAACAATCATTTTTGCATTAATCCCAATAATGCATGTCTTGTTGTTATCACACCTAAAAAGTTTAGCATCGGCTGAACGAATTTCTTCTCCATACAAAAGCCTAGGCTATAATCACACCCCTACACTGGGGGCAATAAGAGATGTTTTCATGAAATTTTTCCGTGTTTAAAATGTACGGAAGCCTATAGATTTAAAAACCAAGCTAAAGCATTTGACAAAAGCATGACAAAGAGGCAATGACAAGTCATACGTTTTAAGAAAAGGACTACTTGAAGAAAGTCAGAGACAACACTAGAGATGAATCCAGCATACGACGTCAAAAGCAAGCGGCCAGGGAGAACAAGAAGAAGAGGATGGGGCCTATGTTTCAAAATCAGGTACGAATGCATGCATGGCATCTAATCATGAATCATTGCATATATACTGTCTGAATCATTGCAGAAGGAGTTCTTAATACATTCCAGCAAGATTGGAGACGAAGAAAGAATCATAGTGGGCGATAGCAAAGAATCACGGTTTCGAACTATAGTGGATTCTGGGACAACAAGAAGAACAAGACAAAGAGAGAAAATGAAAAGTTTTGAACCCTGCCATCAGGAAGAACGACATCGACATCAGCTTTGGTAATAAGGAATCGCCAGACGGGATTCCAAGTTGTTTGAGATCGCCAGAAGGGATCTCGTATTTCGATATTTGTCAAAGGAGGTCGCCAGAAGGGACCTCGTATGTCAGCTTTGAATAAAAGGAATCGCCAGATGGGATTCCAAGATTGAAGGAGATCGCCAGAAGGGATCTTGTGTTTTGCTATTTGGAGGTCGCCAGATGGGACCTCGTATTTCATTTGAATAAAAGGAATCGCCAGATGGGATTCCAAGTTAAAAGAGATCGCCAGAAGGGATCACGTGTTTCGCTATTCAGAGGTCGCCAGATGGGACCCCGTATTACATGTTGAATAAAAAGGAATCGCCAGATGGGATTCCAAGTTGAAGGAGATCGCCAGAAGGGATCTCGTGTTTCACTATTTGGAGGTCGCCAGATGGGACCTCGAAAAAGGAAAAAAGGAAAAAAAAAGAAAGAAAAAAAGGGGAATCGCCAGATGGGATTCCAAGTTAAAAGAGATTGCCAGAAGGGATCTCGTGTTTCACTATTTTGAAGGTCGCCAGATGGGACCTCGTTTTTGAATAAAAGGAATCGCCAGATGGGATTCCAAGTTAAAGGAGATCGCCAGAAGGGATCTCGTGTTTCGCTATTTGAGGTTGCCAGATGGGACCTCGTATTACATGTTGGTTAAAAGGAATCGCCAGATGGGATTCCAAGTTGAATAAAGGAGATCGCCATAAGGGATCTCGCATTTCAATATTTGGAGGTCGCCAGATGGGACCCCATTTTTCGTTTGAATAAAAAGGAATCGCCAGATGGGATTCCAAGTTGAAGGAGATCGCCAGAAGGGATCTCGTGTTTCATTTATTTAGAGGTCGCCAGATGGGACCTCGTAAAAAGAAAAAAGAAAAAAAAGAAAAAAGGGAATCGCCAGATGGGATTCCAAGTTGATTAAAAGAGATCGCCAGAAGGGATCTCGTATTTCGATATTCGTCACAGGAGGTCGCCAGATGGGACCTCATATTTCATGTTGGTTACAAGGAATCGCTAGATGGGATTCCAAGTTGATTAAAGAAGATCGCCAGAAGGGATCTCGTGTTTCACTATTTGGGGGTCGCTAGATGGGACCTCGTATTTTCATGTTGGTAAAAAAAAAAGAGAAGATAAATAAAGGAATCGCCAGATGGGATTCCAAGTTGAGATTGCTATAAAAGACAAGCATCAGATCAATCAAGCTTCAACCAGATCAGTTCCGGGAGTTCTGTTTTGGGGTTTATCTTTATCAAACTTACTGCGCAAAATCCCTGCTCCGTAAGCATTATAAAGAGGGGGCATCTGTTGTAACCTATTTTTGGGTCCCCCATAAAATATATATATATAAATATATATATAGCCAAAGGAGGTTAAGAAAAAATAACAGGAGGCAGAAGCGCTCAGAAAATTGTCGGAAAATTGTTCAATGAGGTTAAAAATACAAAGATTGGATTTTTTACAGTATATTATTGAAGGAGGAGAGCCCTGTTGAGAAGGAAAATTTGGATTGGAGGAGAAAAGCCCAAATTTGGATGTTTTTGGATTTAATTGGATTTTTAAATGATTTTATAGGGGATTTGATTGCAAGAAAAATTGATTTTTAAGTCAATTTGGGCTTTATTTGGAAGAAATTTAAGTTCTGGGGCCAAAATATATTTTTAGGAATTTATTAAGTCAAATCAGGGGCTTAATTGCATAAATATTGAAGTTTAAGGGCCAATTAGGGACTTAATTGAAGAAATCCGAAACCAGGGACCAAATTGGAGAAGGCGCGCAAGTAGGGGGGCTGGAATTAATTGATTCAAGGGTCTAATTGAAGAAATTGGAAGTTTATTGATCAATTAAGGGCTCAATTGCATAAATCAGAGGCCAAGGACTAAAGAGAAAAACGCGGCCAACTATGGGGGCGAAGACCGAAATTCGGCAGGGATGCAATTGAAGGGACAAAAGATGATTGAGGGCTGATTTGGACTTTGGCGCGTTCTGGCGCCACATTTAAATGAAACGGCGCGTTTTCTCCAAAACGACGCCGTTTCATATATTAAAAAAAAAAAAAAGGGAAAGAGCATAACGGTGTCGTTTTGAACGACACTGTTCATCTTTCTTCTTCCCCCGAACAGGCAGCGGGGAAGAAGGAAAAATGTTGCTTTTTTTTGAATTTTTTGGCCGGCCCCTCTCTCTCTCGCCTGGAGCCCACCGACCGAACACAATGGTCGACCACCCACTGCGCACCATCCACCGAACCTGGGCAGTCGCGCCCATGGCCGACCAGCCGGCTGCCCCCCATGTGAGCTGTAAAAAGCCATGCCCTTGGCTCTATAAATGGGAGCCAAGGACGCTGAACCGAGGAGGACCGGAGGGGCAAGAGACCCGAAAGAGGAAGGGAAAAAGGAGAAGAACGGAGAGGAAGAAAAAACAGAAAAAAACAGAGAAAAAAAAAACAGAGGAGAGAAACCAACGAGGAAGAAAAAAAGGAGAGAAAACGGGAGGAAAAGGAAACGGAACAACCTCACTCTCTGCCACTGGAAACAGCCGCAGCACCGCCGTCCGTGAGCCACCGGCCTCCGCCACAGCCTCGCCAAGACGCCGCCACCAGCCTCCGCGCCAGGTAACCCTCCTTCTCCCTCATCCTTGCGTTTTATTTTTTTCCTTCTCTGCATGCAGAACGAATAGCGTTCTGCATGCAGGGGTGGGGGGAAAATAATTCCCCCCGCCCGTTTTGGTCTGGGCCAGGTGGATCCTGGCCCAGTCTTGTCTTCTGGGTCGGGCCTGGCCCAGAATAGAATAATAGTTTTGGGCCGAGATCGGCCCAAACCATTTTGGGCCGACATCGGCCCAGCAACACTTGGGGCTGAGACCGGCCCAACCCAGTTAGTTGGGCCGGCCCAGCCCGATTTAATATTATATATTATATATATTTTTGTTTTATATATATATAAATTTAAGAAAATTCTGTAAAAATTATTTAAAAAAATATGTTTTTTTGGTAATTTTATTATTGTATTTTGATCAATTTTGGTTTGTATTTTTATGTTATAGAAATACAAATTCGGTTTTAAAATACCCGGTTTTCGTCAAAACATCAAAGATTTTCAAAATAAAAATGTCTTTTGCTTTCAAAAATTTCCTAAATATTTTTAAAAATATTGTTGATTTTTCAGCATTTTTTTTATCAAAGTGGATTAATATTTGGTTATTTTTTTATACCGTAAGAATATCAAACCCAGTATTAAAATACCCGATTTGCGTCAAAACATCAAAAAAAAATACATAATTAAAAAATGTTTTGTTTTAAAATACGGCCTAGTCTCTCCAATATATATATATAAATATTATAACATCATATTTTCATACAACAAAAGAAAATTTCAAAAAACAATATATGTATTATGCATGCATTTTGGCTTTAATAACCGGTTTATTCAAGCCATGAGAACTAGGCCAATATTTCAAAAATTCTAAAAAAATCTTTTTTTGTTTTATTTTCATATTTGGGATTATGAATTTATATATAAAATTTTTTTTTTCCTGATATTAAAATATGGTTTTTTGTCATAGACATTAGAACGGTTAAGTTTTACCCGATAAGATAAGGACCTCCTTATTGAGGAGGACTTTTCTTGAACCATAGAAGGGCCAATAACTAGAAAACACAACGAGACCTTGAATTTTATCAGACAAAATAAACAATGCAGCTTACCTTAGGTAGGGCGTATTTAGGGTGCTAAAACCTTCCCTTTACGCAACCAGTCCCCGTGCCCGAGCTCTGAGACCAGTTAGGGTTCCTAGTGACCAAAATACTAGGTGGCGACTCCCACACCATTTTTTTATTGCTAAGAGACAAAGAACTCCTTGTCTCTCCATATTTACCAGATAGATATATCCCCCCATACACACCTGAGGGTGGACGATCGCCGCGACGTCGCGCACCCCGCGACATGTTTGGATAAAGAAATCTTTAAAGGACGAATATCCAAAATATTATTGGGAGTAATAAATCCGCACAAATCCTTGAAAGAAGCCTTGATTATAATCGAGGACATTTCATTTTTTTACTCCACGGTTTACAACACTAAGATAAAGATAGGTTTTTAAAGCACCCTAGATTTCTAAATTTTTGTCCCTCCTCCTTGCGATTTACGAGTCGCAAACTCTTGAAAAACTAAGGGGAAAATGAGCTTTTAAAGCACATGGAACTTCCTTGGATTTCTATCCTAATAATTTTAGTTGGAATCAAAACCTAGAAAACTGATGGGATTAGAAAACACCAACACCAAGCAGCTTACCTTAGGTAGGGCGTACTAGGGGTGCTAATACCTTCCCTTTACGCAACTAGTCCTTTGCCTTAGAATCTCTGAAAGACCAGTTAGGTTTCCTAGTGACCATAATACTAGGTGGCGACTCCCTTATTCACAATAAAAAAACAAAAGACCCCGAAACCAACCGAGGGATCGCCGCGCTCCGCTCGCGAGGGTGCGACAAGGATGGTGAGGCCTCAGAGCATGTGATTGCAAATATTTTGACTTCGAATAAAAAATTGTGTCCTACGTCTTGCAGTAAACATATCTTGTTCAAGATTTAACTCTGGATCTGCGATACCACAATCATCCTAATGGATTGTTTCGTAGGACAAGTAACTAAAAGATTAGAGCAGTGGTTCTTCATTGTTAATATCAACAAGGGACTTGAAGACAATCAAGAGATGTTAAGTTGCAAATTTAAGGCCTTGACAATTCAGATTACAAATTTAATTTTTTTTTATATATATTTTTCTCTTTATACTTGATCTTTTTATCATTTAATATTTAACCTATTAATTTATTACCATTTAATATCATGTAATATTTATTTAGTTTTTCATTTTTTTGGAAAAAAAATATTTTTTTTACTCTTTACACTTGTAATATTTATCACTGTACACTTGGCCTTTTTATACCATTATTTTTGTTCTTTTTTTTTGGTAACCCGTGGTGTCTGGGCCAGCTTACGCATACCACAACGAATCCTCGGACCCACTGAACACCCTGCAAGCCCAGTAGGCAGGTAAGACACCGCGAGGCTGACAGACGTGCACGCTGAAGCTCGAACCCAACTTGTTTCAATGATTTAAACTTTGATTCTATTTTCAAATGAAGAATTTTATTTTGATTTTATTTGGTGATCTTGTATTTGATTAGTTTATTTCCGGCACTATCATAGAAAACTTTTGGTGTTATTATTAAACTTGTTTCAATGATTTAAACTTAAAAACTCTCAATTCAATTTTTTATTTATCTTGAATTTTAAATTAAATCAAGTGTAAATTGTCCTACCATAACTTTGTTAACTGGATAGATTTAAAATAAATCAAAAAAGAATAAATGGATCAAGTTAAACCTAGCTAATCTGTCAAACATACAATCCGGGTTATGAATTCCACTATGTCAAATTAATTTTTTTTATTTTATTATACGATAAAAAATTTAAAAATCGATTTATCATTAACCCAATACTAAAAGATAAAAATCTCATATTAAATATAAAAAACTAAAAAGAAAAAAATTAATGAAAAAAAGGCAAATAAAACCAAAGAGAGAGGATCGCAGGTTAGTATCCTATCATTTGTGGTCTGAAAGAAAATATTGTTGTCAGGGGAAATTCAACCTGCAACCTTTAGCCACCCAACACATATACTTCAATCCAGGGGTGAGAAAAAAATCAAAAAACCGATTAAACCGAGAAAACCAGAAAAAAATAACCGGAAAAACCGAACCGAAAAAAAACCCATTAAACCGATTAAAATTTTGAAAAAAACCGGTTAGTTCAGTTTGGTTTCGATTTTATAAGCAAAAAATGAAAGAACCGAATCGAAACGAACCGGAAAAAAACTGAGCTAAACCCGAGCCAAGCTGAAAAAACCGAGTCAAAACCAAAAACAACCAAGCTAAACAGGTTTTTGCCCTAAAAAACTGAACCAAAACTGGTAGGTTTGACCCGGTTTCGGTTTTTAAAAAAAAAACATTTACGGTTTGGTTATTTTTTTTGATAAAAACTGAACCGAACCGAAAATAATCACCCGTACTTCAACCAACTAAGCTATAACATGAAGTTGTTATTAAACAATTAAAAAGAATATTGAACTGGTTTATTTTCCATATGAACATGTAAACCGACACTAGTCCTTTTTTTATATAATAATAATAATAATAATGATAATAATAATAATTTGGAAGTTTACTCAAAATATAGAACTAAAAAGAATGTCAGATGAAATATCTGAAAATCCTATTGAGGATACTTAGGAGAACCTACAATAAATATACAAAATATACTCAAAAGCAACTCAAAACAACACAAATAAAAGATTCCAATGCATAAAAGAAAACCAGGATTAGTCTCCTAGGTTTAGGGACAAAAACAATAATTTTCCAAAATAGGGACCAAAACGTAATTTTACCAAAACTGGACCAAACTGTAAATACATAACCATACTAAAATTTCACCCATCAACCATCCGCAATTCTGTCCAAAACAACACGGGGACCAAACTGTAATTTTTTTAAAAGTTCAGGGACTAAAATTTAAATCCCTAAAATTGAGGGACCAAACTGAAAATATTTCAAATCAATTATGAAACTAAAATTCCTTATCCTTGACCTCATAATAACACGTCTAGAACCTCAAAATACATAGGGGTCAATTTATAATTTTTCTAAAGTTTAGGGACTAAACTGTAATTTTCATAAATCAATGACCAAAATAAAATTTGATTATCTTCAACCTCAAGACCATTCTGTCCAGATTTTCCAGTAAGGTTGAAATGAATTTCTTAACCTATAAAAATTAATTTAAATAAATCAACTCACAAATCCTTATTTCTAACAACATACTCCAAAATCAATTACTTAACATTAATCCTTAATAATCATAAATTAATCTTAACAACATAAACTTCAAATCCTTATAAAACCTAATCTCTTTTTTTTTTAATCCTTCCATAAACAAATCATAATCAAAAGTAACATGAGAGAAAAAATCACTTACTTGTTACTTCCACATTTCTTAAACCCAAAAACTCAAGATCAAAAACTGAAATTCTTAGTTTGATGAGGAGAGGGTCACGACGACCATAAGAATTAGAAGAAGGAAAAGGAATTCTCTTGCAACTTTTCCTTATATACCTAGGTTAACTTAGGTTGAGTTTGGGCTGACTTGGACTTGGGTTTGGGTCAAAAGTTTGGGTGTTACATTTTTTTTGTCCATCAAATAGCCTATATTTTATTTTGTTTCTTATTTTATTTAAGGTTTATAAATGTTTACATCACGTTTGTTGATTTAAGAGGGAAAAAAAGGAGAAATAAAAGAAAAACCTGAAAAGTGAGCTTTTTGTAATGATCTAAGAGGAAAAAAAAAGGATAAATAAAAGAAAAACATGAAAAAGTGAGCCTTTTGTAATGGTTGAAGAGTGAAATTGAAACTTATTAGAAACTATAGGGGTACTATTGAGAAATTCTTAGCTATAAGGATAGAAGTGAAGCATTAATAAATCTTTGAAGGCAAAAATGACGTACAACATGAATCGACAACTCATACCATATCATATGTTTTTGCTAGAATCTCATACCTATGACTTGTGCATGCTAGATTATATTTCATATCATTGAAATTATTAATTCCTATATATATATATATATATATATATATATATTTATTGAACTGATATTATTTTGATGTTAAAAGTATAACCACCACCCCCACCATAGCCATATATTGGTGTGGCAATCAAGTAATTAATTCTAGAGGTGTTAATTAATGTCTCACTTCCATTGACTAGAAAACAAAAGAAGAGCTTGGGACCAAGAGGTTTGCTTCCTCTGTGGTCTCAGGTTCGAGCCCTGTGGTTGCTCATATGATGGTCACTGGAGGCTTACATGGTCGTTAACTTCAGGGCCCGTGGAATTAGTCAAAGTGTGTACAAGCTGGCCCGGACACCCACGTTAAATTAAAAAAAAAACAAAAGAAGAAAGTAAGCCTTTTTATTTGAATTCTCATGCACACAATTTTTAGATGGATACATAGTTTTTCCTGCGCAAGAACAGGTACCCTTCTCTATTCCAATGGAATATCATCACCCACTTTTTTTTATAAATAATTTTTACATGGATGCCGGGCTTAGAACTAGAAAGTGATTTCTAGCTATACAAGTCCCAATCAAAGTCCATGAAAACACGGACCAAACCATTGAAATTCAGGCTATGCCATACAGTTTCTATTATGACAGCTATGTCATTCCTAACCTTCACTTTATTTATAGATCAGTAAAATATTGATAAGTTCAAGAGGAGATTTGATTACCTAACTAGTTGATTTGAAGATTCTCATGCACTCAATTTTTACATGGATACACAGTTTTTCCTATGCAAGAACAGGCACCCTTCTGATCTATTCCAATGGAATATCATCTAGATAAACAAGTAAAAAAAATTGACTTAATTGCAATATTATATGATTTTTTTTTCAATTTTTGTCCTAAACAATCTTTTAATTCTTCTTAAAAAATTGTTAAAAATAACATTATTTCATTAGAAACTCTAATAAACCCAGGTCAATTTTTTGATCTACTGATTCATCTATTCAACCTACAACTCAGACCTTAGACCGGATAATTAACCAGACATGGTCTCAAAATTAATTATAGCCCACAAACATAGATATTACAATTCGTGGAGTACACTTTGAAAATTTTATCAAGAAATACTTTTTGTGCTGGTTTCTTTGATCAGTAGTAAACTGATCTATTCATTTATCAAGGGTCAAGAACATACTTTACAGATCATACGAGCCCACTCTATGGCCATTAACTGGTTGAATAGCTACTGCAGGGCAACAGGAAAATCTTTTCTTAAATTCATTTATTTTTAAGGGCTCGTACGAATATGCAATGATTGCCAAATAATATATTGATGTTTGTAGATCGATACTATAATGATATATGATGTGTTCTTAATAATATATTTTTAAAGAAAATCTTAATTGACTTATAAATTGATTTGAAGATTCTTTTTATTATTAAGTGTTTAAAAGTATAGTAGTTTTTTATTTTTTATTTTTGATGAATTTCAAAAGTATATTTCATTTAAAAAAGTATTAAATTGATGTTTTTTTTTATAATTTTGATATACTAATATTAAAAATTAAAAAATTAATTATTATAATATATTTTTAAATAAAAAATATTTTAAAAAAAATAAAAAAATCTTGATACGTACACAAATTATTGCACAAGTGCAATGTTTGTCACCCAGTTAATCCCCTTTGAAAAAACAAAATAAAAAAATAAAATCACAAATTAAGGAAGCACTGTGTGATGACGATTTATCAACAAGATCAACATCTCTTTCTTTGTGATCTTCGTTTCTTGGCCAAATTTAGCTTAAGATTGATATAAAATGGCAATTCTAGCTAGACAAATGGAAGCACCATTTGAAGAGCAAGGACACGATCTTGACATCAAGATGTAAGCTTGCGGCCAAAAAGTCATCCTCGGAATTGTTAAAGAGAAGTGCTTTTAGTCTCAATCAACTTGCCTCAGTTATTTAGGTTCTTTCTTTCCTTTAGCCAATCAATTCAAGTCGGTGACACTTTACAGATTTGAACTTAATGGATAAGATTTATAGGCTCGGAACGCAATCACGGATGGTATTCAGATATTCAAGAAAAAACCTAGAATTAAAACAGTTTTTACAGTGACTTGTTATCACTCCAAGCCTTGTCATAAAGTAGTCCAAAACTGCAAGTGGCAAACAAATTGTTCATCCTAAACATTGCATAGACTATGTAAATTGTCTTGAATTCCAAGATAAGCCATCATTTAGAGAGATGGAAAAAAGACTTTATTTTCTTGCACTTGCGAAAACTAGAATATTCAAAGACTCCTTAACCTCATAATTAAAGACTCCCGTCTTCTACCCTAAACAGCAAAGATGACACAGCGACTATGACATGATATATTAATTAAGAGCCACACTGTTTTTAAAGGCGATGCATTAGCTGGTTACGGTTCAAGTGCGGCGGCTTTGACCAAAGAGAAATCCTTGTTCTTGTTCTGGTACCGGTACTCTCACTAGATAAACAAGTAATAGCACAGTTAACTTACAACCAGAAAATAATTTCTAGCAAGACAAGTTGCAATCAAAAGTCGTGAAAGCACTATTCCTAACCTTCGAAAGTCAGCTAGGCCATATAATTTTTATGGCAGCTACGTCATTCCTAACCTTCACTTTATTTTTTTCTACTACTATTCTAAACACCCTCTACTACTCATTAGTAATGAGGTTGTATTTATGTAAGAAAATAAAATAAAGATTACGACTCCTAATCGACTTAATTACAATATTTTTTTTGGATCTAGAAGAAAACGATGAACAAGTATCTCTATAATGCTTAGCAGCATGTCAAGTCAGATGATTTTGTGTGTGGTGTTAAGGGTGGTGAGGCCTCAGAGCATGTAACTGCTAATATTTTGAATTCTCATGCACAAACACAAGATTGAGCTTCTCTCCCGAGCTCTATCTTGAGGAAGCATAACAGAGATAATCAGTTGCTTCATGCACTTACTCTTCCTTATCAGACTGTTTTATTTAAATGTATTTAGCTCTAGCCGTCATTCATAGATATAGGATTCAGTTGTAACCTTCCTAGTTTTTAGACTCTTCAACCGCTCTTGATTTTGAATTTATACGGTTGTTTAATCAATAAATTCTTTACACCATAGCCATATAAAAGATTCTGCTGTAACCTTTTTAGTTTTTAGCATCTTCAACCACTCTTGGTTTTGTATTTATGCGGTTGTTTAATGAATGAGAAGTATTCAGCTTTGCAATTGTTTACACCATGGCCATATATAGGTGTCGCAATCAAGTTATTAATTCTAGAGGTGTTAATTAATGCCTCACTTCCATTGACTTCGAAAACAAAAGAAGAAAGTAAGCCTTTTTATTTGTATTCTCATGAACAAACTTTTATGCACACAATTTTTACATGGATACACAGTTTTTTCTATGCAAGAACAGGTGCCCTTCTCTATGCCAATGGAATATTATCATCACGGACATTTTTTTATAAATAGCAAACATGACACCACAATCATGACATGACATAATTCGGGTGAATTTTTTGTGTTAATTGGATATTTATTTTTGCATCCTTTGAAGATTGCTTAATTGCAAACTTAAGTCCCTAAACCTTCACTATAAATAGGCATTCATTTGCTTGTTTTAATCATCAAGTTTTAGAGAGAGAAACACTAGTGAGAAGTATAGAACAAGCTCTTTTATAGATTCTTAGTATACAAGAGTTAAGAGTATATTTTTGGATGTTCTCCTGGGATATCCCAAGTAGAGAGATTGAGTCATTTATAATTTATACTCCTTCATAGTAATATATCATTGCCATCTTGTTTGTGGACGTAGACCAAGCCAGAACCGTGTAAATCCTTATATTATTCTTTGTGCATGTTTCTTTCCTCTTCGTTATCTAATCTGTTTCTCTTTAGTTTGCTGCCTGTTTTCTTGCTGCGACTCAACAAGTTGATTTGTAGATCATATAAAGCTCGAGGTTTCATTCTCTTGCAGTCTTGTAGCATCAATGGCCGCTGCAAATTGTTCCTCTGGAGAGACTTGTGCTGCTCTGATCCATGGAAAACAAATGGCACCTTCTCGGTTACAAGCTTGGGCTCGTCTTTTTGTTACTAAATTTCTTGGAAGTCATATCTCCACTGACCGTTTAATGTAAGTTCACTTTTCTCTTTTTTGTTTTTTCGTTTACAAGTGTTTCGAAAATGAATAAATATAATTGGCAAGAAATTAGAAATACAACGATACCAATTAAACTAAGGGGTTTTTTTTTTGTCTATTTTAATGATACTTTTTACCTTCGAGGAAACTAACTCGAATTTAATGTCATTTGATTTGGACTGTGCTGTCACAGCTTGGAGGAGGAAGGGGGTGCAACTTTCACCTTCGAGGGAACTAGTAAAAGATTTTCTCTAGAAGTTGTTCTCAAAGTTCACAATCCTCGGTTTTACTGGAAGGTACGTTCTGCTTGTGGGTCTCCTTTTCTCTCAGCTAGGATTAAAAGCAACAATATTGTTGCAATGCACGAAATTCTCAACATTTCATTACAATGATTAGAAAACGTTGTCAGGTAACGACGCGGGCTGACATAGGCCTTGCAGATGCTTATATTGATGGAGATTTTTCTTTTGCTGACAAAGACCAAGGTCTTCTACATCTTATCATGGTGAGATATATAATGTCGTTGTAATATATAGTGCTTTTCATTTCGGTTTTAATATCAATAATTTTCTTGAAAAAAATTAAATTTTAGGTTCTGATTGCGAACAGAGATGCAAACAAATCTATCTCCAAGGCGAATACTAAAAGGCATGTGATTTTGCTTCTTTTATTCCTTTGATCCTATCGGATCATCTAACATTCATCTGTGGTTGAGTATAGGGGTTGGTGGACACCATCGTTATTTACAGCAGGTATTGCTTCCGCAAAGTTTTTCCTTCAACATGTTCTGAGGCAAAATACTCTTACACAAGCTCGCAGGAACATCTCTCGTCATTATGACCTGGTATGGGATCATAGCTTGTTAATTCTTTTGTTTAATAACGTCACGCTGTAGGGAAAATAGATTGTTTGGAAATTGTAGCAATATATTAGCATGTGCTAGTGCCATGTTCAGAATTCTGATGTTAGTGAAGGATCTTTCATTGAGGCTTACATCTTCCTTTTCATATCGTTCTTCTAGAGTAACGAGGTTTTTTCTCTATTCCTGGGAGAAACAATGGCGTACTCGTGTGCAATATTTAAGGTCAGAAACCCATCCTTCCAATGCTTTTATTTTATTTTATTTGATGCAAAGCAGGAATCTCATCCACTATGTGCCATGGCTTAGCTTTTGATTATTTTATTTGCATGCGATGTTACGTTATAGACTGAAGATGAAGACTTGAATACAGCTCAGTTGAGGAAAATCTCTGTTCTGATTGAAAAAGTGAGTGTAATATACATTCTCTTAACTGTTTCACCAGATTTTTAACAAATTTTAATTGATATACATGCACTATCATGTATTTATTTTTAACCGACATAGGCAAGAATCGATAAGAAGCATGAAATTCTTGACATTGGTTGTGGCTGGGGAACTTTTGCTATTGAAGTTGTCAAACAAACAGGATGCAAATACACGGGTCTCACTCTATCTGTGGAGCAACTGAAATATGCAGAAATGAAAGTCAAGGAAGCTGGTCTGCAGGTATCTATGGGATGATAATTGATATGTATAGCATCTACTTCTGTCTGAATTGTTGTTCAGACTGATTTTCTTAAGACAAATATCTTCATTTTGAAGCTTATAACCTATTCTTTTACCAGGATAATATCAGACTTCTCCTCTGTGATTATCGTGAATTGCCTAAAGGCTATAAATACGATAGAATCGTATCTTGGTAAGATGCATCTTTACTAGATATATACCTACCATATCCCGCCCAGACTACTGAAGTCATAAATTTTGATCTGTTTTCCTAGTGAAATGATAGAGCATGTGGGTCATGAATACATGGAGGATTTTTTTAGTAGCTGCGAATCAGCATTGGCAGAAGATGGGCTTCTTGTCCTACAGGTATGACAAATAAGGGAAGGGACCTGTCATTGTCTGATAGCATATTGTGCTTCATTACCACATTTTCAACATTTAGCCTAGATAACTCTTTTGCCTTTCTACTAATTGCAAAATAGTAAAAATGATTGTTTTTTTTACTCAGTCTACATCTATAGCAGATGAGCGTTATGATGAGTACAGGCGAAGTTCTGATTTTATCAAGGAATATATTTTTCCCGGTGCATGTGTGCCCTCATTGAGTAGGATAACATCAGCCATGGGTGTAGCATCAAGACTCTGGTATGAGTTGCTTTGTTACACAGTACTTTGAAGCTTTCTTCTAATTAATTTTTAGTTTGTCTTGACTATTCTGTAATCCTAATGTAAGTTTTGTTTGTGCAGTGTGGAGCATGTGGAAAATATAGGAAGTCATTACTATCTTACGTTAAGATGCTGGAAAAAATATTTCTTGGAAAACAAGAGGTAGATATAATCATTTGATTTTTATCTTCTTTGCAGATCATCATCATCTATCACCCCACAAAGGAAAACATTTCTAACTTTTCTCATTATTTTTCTTAGGAAAATTCTTGCCATGGGATTCGATGAAAAGTTCATCAGGACATGGGAGTATTATTTTGACTACAGCGCTGCTGGTTTCAAGTCGTATGCCCTTGGGAATTATCAGGTAATTGCAGGTTTGCATTTATTGCTTTCCTTTGAATACAGCATTAGAATCAATAAAAAAATATATATGGAATTTAGAGATGCTCTACTCCCATGTTAATATTCGAGCTTATATGATAATGCAGATTGTATTTTCACGTCCTGGCAATGTCGGAGTATTAGGTAATCCATACAAAGGTTTTCCATCGGCATATCGACACCTTCTCTGATATAAACCACCTCAAATTGTATCGTGTTAGGAAATCAAATCTTCCATGTATAGAATAACAGAGTTATATAAAATAGCAGATATGTATTTATTCACTTTCTATTGTAATACCTAGCTACAATGCAGGAATCAGTTGTAGACTCCTGGTATAAGTACATGGTTCAATATCAATAACAATTACTTTTACAAATTCAATCTTTTTTTTTAATTTTTTTTATGGTATCAGAGCTGGATTAAAATTCTGATTCATTACTACAATTAAATCTCTCGTGTATCATCTCTCTTCTTCAGCCATCATGACCAACAATGAAATATCATCAAACCCAGAAACTGATGCAAATTTTATATATTTTAGCATTGTCACAAAAAAAAAATCTCAAAAATACTTTGCATGCATATTTAAACTTAATAACAAGTTTATTAAGTACACGAGGATTTGATTTACATTAAAAGTCCCATTAGACTAACATAGTTAAATTTACAAAATAATAAAACCATCAAATGGATGTTACTTATGTTTAATGCAAATGGATTCATAGTGAGCCAATACCCTGAATATTAAGAAAATAAAAATATAATTCCTAAATTTTCAATAAAAATTTTTTTTATCCAAATAATCTTTTCAGTTTGTATTAACGACACCAAAGTTAAAAATACCCACTTGGATTGATATCCACCAATTCTTGAATTGAAAATATCATCTTAATATTCACCAACACTTGAATATTGGTATTCTACAATGTCAAAGCTAAAAATACTTTCAATATTCATTAGTTAAGAATATTAATATTATAATTAGAATTAACTTTGAAACTCAATATTCATTCACGTCAAAATTAGAAATATCAGATATTCTATTCATATAATACATACCAACATTAAAATTGTAAATATTTTTAGTTGAATATCAACTAACGCTGGAGTTTCAAACAGCCAGGTTCTACAAGGCCACAGATTGGTTTAGATGGGTTTAACAAACTTTCTCTTACACAGTCTGCTGAGTTGGAACAGCCAGTGACAATGGATGAAGTTAGAAGACATGTATGGGATTGTGATGGCTCAAAGGCTCCTGGCCTGATGGATTCACATTCAACTTCTACAGGGCAACTTGGTCATTGATTGGAGAGAGTTATTTCATGTGGTGTCTGAATTTTTCAGAATAGGAAAAATGCCAAAGGGTGTTAACATTTTTTATGTTACACTGGTGCCTAAAAATGCACACCCAACAAAATTCATGAGAGTTCAGACCAATCAGTTTGATTCATGGTGTGTACAAAAGTGTTGGGAAGATGCTCTCGTCATGGATACAACCTATCATGACTATTATTATCAATCCTCAGCAAACAACTTTCATTTCAGGGAGGCAAATTTTGGATGGGTTTATGATAGCTAATGGGATTATGCATCGTATCAAGAAAGGTGGTCGGGAAGGGTTTCTGCTGAAAGTCGGCTTCAACAAGGCCTTTAATCCAGTTAACTAGTCTTACTTAGAAGAAGTGATAATGTATATGGGATTCGGAGACAAATGGATATCATTAGTTCATGAATGTATTTCAGCATCACAAATGGCAATTCTCATTAATGGCTCTCCAAGTCAAGAATTTCGATTTTAGTGTGGTTTACGCCAAGGTAATCTATCACTATTGTTATTTGACATTGCAGTTGAAGGACTGACAGTTCTATCATACGTGGTCTGAAAGAAAATATTGTTGTCAGCAGAAATCCAGCCTGCAATCTTTAGCCACTAACAGTCTAACACATATATTTTAACCAACTATGTTATGACGTGAAGTTGTTATTAAACAATTAAAAGAAAAAAGGAGAAATAAAAGAAAAACATGAAAAGTGAGCTTTTTGTAATAGTTGAGGAGTGAAACTGAAACTTATTAGAAACTATAGGGGTACTATTGGGAAAGTTTAAGCTTTGAGGATAGAAGTGGAGTATTGATAAATCTTTGAGGGCAAAAATGACGGACAGCATGAATCGACAACTCGATACCATATCTTATATTTCAGCCAGAATCTCATACCTATGACTTGTGCATGCTAGACTATATTTCATATCAATGAAATTATTAATTCTTTTATATATATATATATATATATATATATATATAGAACTGATATTATTTTGATGTTAAAAGTACAACCACCACACCACCATAGCCATATGTAGGTGTCGCAATCAAGTTATTAATTCTAGAAGTGTTAATTAATGGCTCAACTAGAAAACAAAAGAAGAAAGTAAGCCTTTTTATTTGAATTCTCATGCACAAACACAAGATTGGACTTCTCTTCCAACCTATATCTTGAGAGGACATAACAGATCATGATAATCAGTTGCTTCACTTACTTTTTCTTATCAGCTTGTTAATTTTATTCAAATGTATTTAGTTATAGCTGTCATTCATAAATATTGGTGTTTGAATTAGTTTACATATACCTTCATTAATTTTACGGATCCTGAAATTAACAATCATGTAAGTCTCCAGTGATCATCATATTAACAATCACAGGAATTGAACATAAAACTAAAAAAAAAAAAAAATTTAATCTCAAATTCTTATCACTGAATTATCTATTAAATAATTAATTCTTGAGGTGCTAATTAATGGATCACTTCCATTGACTAGAAAACAAATGAAGAAAGTAAGCCTTTTTATTTGAATTCTCATGCACAAACTTTTATGCACACAATTTTTACATGGATACACGGTTTTTCCTATGCAAGAACAGGTACCCTTCTCTATTCCAATGAAATATCATCACCCACTTTTTTGTATAAATAGCAAAGATTACACAACATGACATGATATATTAATTAAGAGCCATACTATTAATTTTTTCATCAATGATATTCATAAAAAAATTCTAAAACTAAAATATATAAATACACTCAATCACCAAATAAACGAGTAATAGCACATCCACTAGCTACCAGAAAATAATTTCTAACAAGACAAGTCCTAATCAAAAGCCGTGAAAGCACATGCCAAACCATTGAAAGTCAGGCTAGGCCATATAATTTTTATGCCAGCTACTTTATTCCTAACCTTCATTTTATTTTTTTCTTCATGTATATTTCTTCTTTTACATGCACATTGATTTAATTTAATGTAGTTAGGTTATCGAAAGCAACAAGTTTTGAATAGTTAGATAGGGATTGCTATGTACAAATAGATTATATAAATGACCTATTTATAGATCAGTAAAATATTGATAAGTTCAAGAGAAGATTTGATTACCAAACAAGTTGATTTGTAGATTATGTAAAGCTCGAGGTTTAATTCTCTTGCAGCATTAATGGCCGCAGTAAATTGTTCCTCTTGGGAGACTTGTGCTGCTCTGATCCATGGAAAACAAATGGCACCTTCCCGGCTAGCTAGAAGCTTGGGCTCGTCTTTTTGTTACTAAATTTCTTGGAAGTCATATCTCCACTGACCGTTTAATGTAAGTTCACTAGCGAAAATGATCACTCTTTTTTTTGGTTTACAAGTGTTTCGAAAATGAATAAATATAATTGGCAAGAAATTAGAAATACAACTTAACAATTAAACTAATGGGGGTGTTTGACCAATTCAACCAGAGTTTTTTTAAAAAAAAAATAAAATTAATTTTTTATTTATTTTTAAATTATTTTAATATACTGATATTAAAAATAAATTTTAAAACATAAAAAATTATTTTAATGTATTTCTAAAAAAAATACTTTGAAAAAAACTTCTATTACTATTCTAAACACTCTCATTAGTAATTGTATTTACCTTGTAAGAAAATAAAATAAAGATTACAACTCCTAATTGACTTAGTTACAATTTTTTTATTGTTATGGAAGAAAACGATGAACAAGTATCTCTATGATGCTTAGCAACATGTCCAGTCAGATGATTTTCTCTTGCAGATCATGTAAAGCTCGAGGTTTAATTCTCTTGCAGCGTTAATGGCCGCAGAAAATTGTTCCTCTGGGGAGACTTGTGCTGCTCTGATCCATGGAAAACAAATGGCACCTTCTCGGCTAGCTAGAAGCTTGGGCTCGTCTTTTTTTTACTAAATTTCTTAGAAGTCGTATCTTTATGATGCTTAGCAACATGTTAAGTCAGATGATTTTCTGTGTGGCGTTAAGGGTGGTGAGGCCTCAAAACATGTAATTGTAAACATATTCTTGGCAACATGTCAAGTTAGATGATTTTCTGCGTGGCGTCAAGGGTAGTGAGGCCTCAGAACATGTAATTGCAAATATTTTGACTTTGAATAAGAGATTGTGTCCTACCCCTTGTAGTAAACATATCTTGTTCTAGATATAACAATCATCGTAATGGATTATTTTGTAGGACAAGTAACTAATTAAGGATGGGGGGATTATTGGCGCTAACACAATCTCATCTTCTGCAGACAATCCAGGAGAGAATCCTTCCAAGCATTAAAGAGAAAATCATGCCATTTGATTGCCTTACAGTTAATTGTGCAGCGTTTGTCTAGGAATTGATTAATTCTAATTATAGTATAGTGTATATCCTGTAACAGCTATTTCCTTATTTCTTTCCCTCTCTGTTGTAAAACTTCCCTATATAATAATATTCCAACGCCATGTGCAATGGTGTGGTTGATAATTATTAGTTTACAAAACCTTACATGGTATTAGAGCCATAAAATTAACCTCCATCTGATCCTATGGCCTCAGAAAATTCTTCTTCTACTCTCTCCTTCAACACCATGGTTCACATGGTTACTATCAAATTATCCTCCACCAATTTTCTTCTTTAGCGCAGTCAAGTGGTCCCTTTATTGCAGTGTCAAAAACTATACGGATATGTTGATGGCTCAACACCAATGCCCTCTGCTGCCACTGATCCTGCAGCTCACAACATGTGGAAGCAATTAGATCAGCTCGTCATGAGCCTTCTGCTTTCTTCTCTCACAGAAGAAGCTCTCTCTATTACTATCGGCTTTACAACATCAAGAGATGTCTGGAACTCTCTTGAAACCACATTCAGCCAAAAATCTAAGGCCCGTGAACTTCAAATTAAGGATGAACTTCATTTCATGAGACGTGGCTCTCGTAGCATTTCTGAATATTCTCGAATATTTAAGGCTCATTGTGATCAATTATCAGCAATGGGACGTCCAGTTGAAGATACTGACAAGGTGCACTAGTATTTATGTGGTTTAGGCCATGAATTTTCAACTTTCTCCATCACTCAACTCTCTTTAACTCCTATTCCTAGTTTTAAGGATATTGTTCCCAAAGCAGAGAGCTTTGATCTTTTTTCAAAGTCCATTGATCATAACACAAGGGTCCCTGCATATGTAGCAAATTTCTCTATTGCATCTTCACACCGATTTGGCAACTCCAATAACTATCAACACAAATATAAAGGAGGACCATCCAAGGAAGGAAACCGAAGCAAGCAGCAGTATAGATGACCTCCTAGATGCCAAATCTGTCGTGAGGAAGGACATTATGCCACAGATTGTAATCGCAGATACATCAAACCCGATGCCAACAAATACATCAAACCTGATGCCAACCTTGTTGAAACTCTTGCTCATTGCACCATTAACGATGAACCTGCAGATTGGTACACAGATACGGGTGCATTAGCACAGATGACAGCTGATGCATCTCAACTTGATAAGGTGGAACCTTACACTGGTAAGGATAAGGTTATTGTTGGTAATGGATCCTCTTGTCCCAAATTTAACTAAAAATTTGCTCTTTGTCAGTAAACTCACCCATTACTATCCTTTATCTGTCTCCTTTACTGACAATGATTTCATCATACAGAATCTTCAAACTCAAAAGGTGGTGGCAAGCGGCAAGCATGTTGATGGTCTTTATGTAATGAAGCGTGGACACCAAGCCTTCTCTACTGTCATCACTAAATACAGTCTTTGTAATTCTTTTGCAATTTGGCATGCACGTTTAGGACATGTCTCCTCTTCAATAATTTCTATTCTTAATAAACAAGGTTCCCTATCCCTCTCTTCTTTATTGCCAAATCCATCTCTCTGTATTAGCTGTCAAAAGGCTAAAAGCCATAAATTACCATTCTCAACAAATGACAGTTGCTTCAATAACATACTTAGTCTTATACATTGTGATCTTTGGGGTCCAGCTCTCATAACTTCCATCTCAGGATACCAATATTACGTTATCTTCATAGATGATCACTCACGTTTCACTTGGTTTTATCCATTAAAACACAAAACTGACTTTTACCAAACATTCCTTAACTTTTAATCTTTGGTTGAAAATCAGTTCTCTACGAAAATAAAGATTTTCCAAAGTGACAGGGAGGGGAATTCATCAATAAAAATCTACAGACTCACTTTACTAAGTGTGGAATTCATTATCAATTCTCATGTCCCTATACACCATCTCAAAATGGTAGAGCAGAAAGGAAACATAGGCATATCACTGAAACAATTCTCACAATGCTGTTTCATTTAGCTATTCCTCTTCATTTCTGGATTGAAGCCTTCAGTACAACCATTTTCACCATTAACCGTTTGCCAACACCAGTCTTGAATAGGACATCTCCTTTTGAAATTCTGTATGGTAAGTCTCCTCTCTATACTACTTTTTAAATCTTTGGATGCTTATGTTTTCCAAACCTGCGTGCTTATACCAAGCATAAGTTTGAACTAAGAAGTCTCCCTTGCATCTTTCTTAGTTACCACACTTCCTACAAAGGTTTTCGATGTCTTGATCCTGTTTCTCATCGTATATTTATCACTAGACATGCTCGTTTTGATGAAAATGTATTTCCATTTTCCTCTTCTAGTATGCAACCCTCCTCTGCCATCTCAGATTATATTGCTTTTCATGATCCTATTTCATCGCCTCCTATTATGGCTAGCACTAATTCCTCTACAGGGCATTCATCTCCATCATCAGTGACCTCGTCAATGCCGTGTAAAACATGTGCTTTGGACTTGCCTTCATCCCAAAGCACCTCATCCTTAGCACCATCTGTTCTTGCTCCTCAGGAAGCGCAACCTCCAGCACTTCCACTCGCATCAGTTCCACATCAGAATTCTCATTCCATGATCACTCGGGGCAAAGCGCGCAGGCATCTCCAAATCCAAACATTATAGTTATGTATGTCAGGTTCCATCCTCTCTTTTATTGTCCTCTCTTTTGGTTATGAAGGCACCAAAGGGTTTCAAGAGTGCTGCCAAGTCTCTAGAATGGCTTACTGCCATGGATGAAGAAATTCGGGCTCTAAAGCTCAATCAAACATGGGAATTAGTTCCATAACCTTCTGCTACAAATGTGATTGGATCCAAATGGGTTTTCTGCACCAAATATCATTTGGATGGTTCCATCGATAGGCTCAAGGCACGCCTTGTTGCCAAAGGCTATACTCAACTCTATGGTCTTGATTTTAATGACACCTTTAGTTCAGTTGTTCGAGCCTCAACTGTTCACATTGTTCTCTCCATTGCAGTCTCTCGTGGCTGGACCATGCGTCAGCTGGACGTAAAAAATGCTTTCTTGCATGGTCTTTTACAAGAACAGGTTTACATGGAACAACCACCGGGCTATGCTGATCCCTCTCATCCAACTCATGTTTTTCGTCTTAAGAAGGCACTCTATGGCTTGAAGCAAGCCTCAAGAACATGGTTCCATCGGTTTAGCCATTTCTTACTCAATGTTGGCTTCACTAGTAGTCAAGCTGATTCGAGCTTATTTGTCTATTCATCAGCTCCTGAGGTTATTTACTTACTCTTATACGTTGAAGATATTATCATCACAGACAGCAATATTTCCCTTATTGATTCCTTTATTCGCAAGTTACATCATGAGTTCTCAATGAAGGATCTTAGCACCTTGAATTATTTCTTGGGTTTAGAATTCACTCACTCTGCCACAGGCATATTTTTAAGTCAGCTAAAGTATACGAGAGATCTTCTACTTCGAGTTGATCTTCTTAATTCTAAACCAGTTGCCACTCCCATGATTGTTTCCCAACATTTAACTGTTGATGGCAGTCCATTCCATTCTCCCACTACTTATCGCTCTCTAGTTGGTGCACTTCAATATCTAACCATTACAAGGCCAGATATTACACATGCAGTGAACTCTGTAAGTCAATTCATGCATGATCCACGGGAACATCACTTCCAAGCTGTTAAACAAATCCTCAGATATGTTAAAGGTACTCTGCACTTTGGTCTCAAGATTACTCCATCCACCAACTTCAACATCTCGGCTTTGTCAGATGTCGACTGGGCTGGCTGTCCAGATACAAGTCGATCAACATTTGGATATGCCATCTTCTTAGGTGACAATCTTGTTTCCTGGACCTCTAAAAAGCAATCGACTGTCTCTTGCTCTTCTACAGAATCTGAATATACAGCCTTAGCACTCAATGCCGCTGAGGTCAAATGGTTATTAAATATTCTTCATGACTTACATCTTCAGCCATCAGATAGGCCAACTCTACTGTGCGATAATGCCAGTGCCATTTTCTTAGCCCGAAATCCTGTTGCTCAAAAACGATCTCGATATATTAACATTGATATTCACTTTATTCATGAATTAGTTTGCAATGGTATCTTAATGATTCAACATGTGCCGTCCAACTTGCAAATTGCAGACATCTTTACTAAAAGTCCATCAAGATCTCTGTTTCTGCTTTTCAGATCCAAGCTTCGTGTGTTACCAACCACGCTTGACTTGAGGGGGAGTATTGGCGGTAACACAATCTCATCTTCTGCAGACAATCCAGGAGAGAATCCTTCCAAGCATTAAGGAGAAAATCATGCCATTTGATTGCCTTACAGTTAATTGTGCAGCGTTTGTCTAGGAATTGATTAATTCTAATTATAGTATAGTGTATATCCTGTAACAACTATTTCCTTATTTCTCTCCCTCTCTGTTGTAAAACTTCCCTATATAATAATATTCCAACGCCATGTGCAATGGTGTGGTTGATAATTATTGGTTTACAAAACCTTACAGGGATTAGAAAGATTTAGCAGGCTAATTAATGATATATTCTACCACAACTAAAAGATTAGAGCACGGCAACTCTCCGTCTATGTTGAGATCCTGCACGACGGGTTTTGTAAATGGAATTTGGAATGATCAGAAGGTTAAGTGGTTCACGGTAGAATCAGTTAATTGTGTTGGCGGAATACTCGTGATAAGGAATGATGAATCATTTAAGGTTGATTCGATACATTGGGCAATTGATATAGCACTTCTGGGAACACAAGAGTGCTGTATCCATTACAAAACCCGTCGTGCAGGATCTTGAGATAGTGGACAAATGGACTGTATTGATGAATATCATTCCATACAGTGGACAAATGGACTGTATTGATATAGATATTGCAGGTGGGGAAGAACCAACAAAGGCAATGGATGATTTGCTTGCCATATCGCTCAGGTGCATTCTTCCTCAAAATGAGAGGCCTCACATCAGACAAGTCTTTGATGATCTCTGTTCTACATCTGTTTGAAATTTTGTACATGTGTCCTGGAATTAATTTTTTTTGGCTGGAAATTTTCTTGTAAAGGAACAACCAATCTATTGATTATTTGACAGTGTTTTTTAGTTTGATCTTCAATCGAAAGGAACTTCAATTCTTGTGTTCTCATATATGTCACTTTACCAACATGAGATTGCGAGATATGTCTTTCATAGACACGAGAGACAACAAGAGTGCTAATGATGTTTCCGCATCATCTCCTAGCCTGCCTAAAATCCGAATTCCAAAGTGTATGGTCTCTCTTCCAGTTTTAAAATCAATACAGATGCAGTTGTTTTCCATAATAAGGGATGTGGCCTAGGAGTTGTGATAGGGAAAGATCAAGGTCAGGTCTTACTTTCAGCCTCAAAATACACCACAACTAAGATGGCAACATTGCAAAGACCTTGGCAAGCTTTATACGGGCTTCAGCTAAACAAGAAATAGACAATTTGGAGCTTGAGAAAATTTATTGTCTTTTATCTCTAAAAATTGATGTCACTTCTTACTCTGGGCCCCTAGCTGAAGACCGTTGAGCAGAGCTTCCCTGCAAGCAAGTGATTTATTTTGAGAGGAAATTTTACACGTGAAGAGAGTCAGAAGGGAACGGTCAACTGTGTAATATTTTCATAACTTAATTTTATTAAATTTTTAACTAATATAATTGATAAAAAAGAGGCCATAATTTATTTACTGGCTTTGAAAAATAAGAAAAGGCTCAGTATGGGTATTGTTGCTATAATTTATTTTTCTAGATCGTCATGTTTAGTTGCCTTTTCCCCTGCATTACTGGGGGGCAAAGAATGGTCTAGTCTAATTGTCTATTAGTCCAAGTTTGTTAGGAAAATTGAGAGAGAGAAAAAATTTAGAAGACAACTTTCTGATAGTAGTATTATTGTACATTATTGATTCATCATAATCAATAACACATAGTATTATTGTGCTCAGACAAATTTAATTTCTTGTGCAGTGGTAGGTGTTTATGTCAGGTGTTCAATCAGGGATAGATGATTATTGTGGGAGGAAATCATCACTCTGCAGGCTGCCTTTGGGATACCATTGTTTTTAGTTGGTGATTTCAATTAAACTTTGCATCAGAGTGATAGAAACAGTAGCTACCTCAATCAGCTAGGAGCAAATGAATTTAGAAACTTTATTAGCGAGTGTAACTTCCTGGAGTATCCATTAAATGGTCATCGATACACTCGCTTTCGAGGATAGTCTCTGATAGTAGACAACAAACATATAATATAAAGGTAAAAAACTTAAAACTAATTTAATCAAACATATTATCCCAGCCATGCTCAACATCCTCCCTTTTCAAGTACTCAACTTAGCTATGATAGTAGACAACACTAGTTTCCAAGTAGAAAGCCTACTTGGATTGGCATCTAAAGGCAACCCAAGGTATATAATCGAAAAAGAATCATTGTGACAAAAAATCACATTAGCCACACGATGATGTGCAACCCTCATCCAAGTTAATTCCTATAAGATAACTTTTATAGAAATTAACTTTTAGACTTGAGATGATCTCGAACAAGCGAAGAATCCTCTTGGCATGCTGCATAGAAGAGTAGTCATTTGACAAGAATATCAGAGTGTCATCTGCATATTGCAAATGAGTTATATGGTGCCCTAAAGTAGTCTGGAGGCCCTTGAAATAACCCGAATTTGAAGCCTTGTTAAATAAAATAGTCAAACCATGTACTGCTATGTCAAATAGAAAATGAGAAAAAAAGGATCCCCTTGCTTTAGACCCTTCTCTAGATCAAATTCTCTACTAGGAGAGCCGTTGATTAAGATGGCCATTTTAGAGGTGGATATGCATTCAAAAATCAATTTTTTCCAAAGAGAACCAAATCCCATAAAATTCATAGTAATATCAATATGCTCCCATAAAATTGATTTGAAAGCTTTGTGAAAATCCATATTTAATAAGAAATTGTGCCCCCTTACTACGAATGTAGTTGAGAATAATTGGGAGGTTTGACCTATTGGTTAGCCAACCTTTTCTATATATATGTGTGTAGCGCAATATACAATAGTAATGGTGGAGGTTACAACACAAGAGTATGACTATAATATTTCCTATATAGATACATTCTATAATATGTCCCCTCAAGCTGAGGGTGGAGGATCGACCTAAAGCTTGAATCGAAAAGCAGTAAACAGAGCAGTAGGAAGCAACTTAGTAAGAACATCGGCAAGTTGATTGTGAGAGAAGATAAAGCGAATCTGAATCTCTTTCTTTGTAACCCAGTCTCGTACAAAATGATAGTCAACCTTAATGTGTTTAGTACGAACATGAAAGATAGGATTTGCAGATAAATAAATAGCGCCGAGATTATCACACCAAATAGTAGGAGCAGAATTAGAATGAATCTGTAGATCTCTCAATAGATATTGAAGCCAAATAACCTTAGCAGTGCCATCTACCAAGGCTTTATACTCAGCTTTGGTGGAGGAGCGAGCAATTGTGCGTTGCTTGTTTGATTTCCATGAAATCGGCGTCTGACCAAAGAAGACAAGATAACCATCGTAGACTTGTGATCATCAGTACTACCTGCCCAATCTGCATTTGTAAAGCCATGTAGATCAAAGGAGGAAGTATGAGTGATATGTAAGCCATAGGTGGTCGTACCCTATAGATAACGTGGAATGCGTTTAACGACACCCCAATGAGAATCTGTAGAAGTATGCATAAACTGACAGACTCTGTTGATTGCAAAGCAGATATCTGGTCTCGTAAAAGTGAGATATTGAAGAGCACTCATAATTTGATGAAACTGTGTAGGATTAGAAAACAAGGGATCTAACATTATGGTGACTTTGGAAGTAGAGATAGGCGTATGAACCGGTTTGTAGGAAGTCATACCAGCCTGAGCGAGGATGTTAAGGATATACTTATGTTGTCGTAAGATCAAACCCATAGTAGTGGATTGAACCTCAATGCCCAAAAAATAATAAACAACATCTGAGCCACGAACCTTGAACACTGAACTGAGTAACTGTATTAGGCGGTGAAGTATAGTAGAGTTGCTACCTGTAAGCAGAATGTCATCAATATAAACCAGAAGATAAAAGATATCGGCACCAACAGACAAGATAAATAAGGAGGTGTCAACCTTGGAAGCATGAAAACCAACAGAAAGTAAAAAGTCAATCAGACGAGTGTACCATGCTCGTGGGGTCTGTTTTAAACCATATAAAGATTTATGGAACCAGCACACATGAGAGGGAAGAGTAGAATCAAGAAAACATGGTGGTTGTTTCACGTAGACCTCTTCAGCAAGAACACCATTAAGGAAATCATTATGAATATCAAGTTGATGGATCTTCTAATTGCTTAAGACCGTAATGGAGAAGACTAATATGATGGTCACTGGCTTAACAACTGGACTGAAAGTTTCAGAATAATCAATGCTTTTTTGTTGAGTAAAGTCTCTAGCAACCAAACGTGCCTTATATTGCTTAATACTGCCATCCACACAACGCTTTATCCTGTACACCCACTGACTACCAACAACATTTATTGAAGGATGAAAGGGAACCAAGGATGAGGTGTTAATGGAGCGCAAGGCTTGAATTTCATTGTGTATAGCACCATGCCACGCCTCATACCTGTCAGCATCAGAGAAGGCAATGGGCTTAGAGGTAGGAGAGGACATTACCTGAGAGATAGGTGCAGCAGAAGAGGCTGCAGATGCTGTGAGAAGTGCAGTTTTGGCAGCCATGGGCGAAGAACCATCTGATGTTGATGGGCAATAGACCAAGGGGGAGAAGACTCTGAAATGGGAAGCTGCTGAAATGGATAAGAGGAGAGATCAACAAAGAGTTGCAGATCTGCAGAGGGATCTGCCAAAGAAACACAGTTCGCAACAACAGATGAAAAAGAGCCTACTGCAGAATCTGTGCTCGCGGTAATAACAGACCTAGAAAGATGCAATTCTAAAGAAGGAGAATATGTGCCTGCATAATGATCATCAGGAAAACATGCAGATGCTGATGTAAGGGCAAGGCTGTGGGACGGTGGTATGGTGGCAGATAAGGGTGAGGAACGTGGTGGTTGTGTTTGTGCGGTAGGAAGTGCAGCAAAGCCGTTGAGATGGGTGATTGGCAGGTCTGCTGGGTGAAAAATAGGGGAGGTAATCAAGGTGGGAAAATGTGTAGGCTAGGTAGAGGTGGATATGGGCGGAGCTATCTGTTCAACATTAGCAAACGAAAACACATTTTCATGAAAACAAACATGACAGGAGACGTATATATGTTGAGACACTAAATCAAGACAACGATAACCAAGATGAGAGGAACTATACCCTACACATGGAGATGAATGGAAATCCAACTTATAAGCATGGTATGGACGCAAAAAAGGAAAACAGAGACACCTAAAAGTACGTAGAAAATCATAATCAGGAATACGATTAAACAAACATTCAAATGAAGACTGATTTTGGAGGACAATAGTGGGCATGCGATTAGTGAGATATACTGATGATTCAAACGCATAATTACAAAATCATAATGGGGCACTACATTGTCCTGCGAGGGTAAGACCTGTTTCAATAATATGATGATGGCGACGCTTAATGCTACCATTTTGCTCATGTGTATGAGGACAAATTAATCTGTGATGAATACCAATAGTTTGAAAGAAACTGTTTAACTTGCGATATGCACCACCCCAATAAGTTTGAATGGATTTAATTTTATGAGAAAACTGACGCTCAACAATTAGTTGGAAACATTGAAATAGAGAAAACACATCTGATTTGGCAACAAGAGGATAATACCATATATATTTTGTATGCGCATCGATAAATAACAAAGTAATGAAAACTATCAGAGGAAAACATAGGAGCAGAACCCCAAATATCATTGAATATTAAATCAAGTGGAGTAGAAGCTTTGTGACCCATAGGTCGCAAAGACAAACGCGAAGACTTGCCAAATGGACAAGCTTGACATTGAACAAGAAAGCGCCTAAAAGTACACATTATTTTATTTTTTGGAAACTAACAAATTGAAAATACAGGAAGTACGATGACCCAATCGATGATGCCATAGATCAGCAGTGACAGAGACACAATGAGACCAATAAGCTTGAGGAACGGTGGTGCTAGAAGATTAGAGAGAACATAAAGACCATCATTGCTCTGTACGGAAAGGAGCACTGCTTTGGTGGTGAGATCATTTACATAAAAGATAGAGGCATGAAATTCAAAATAAATATTATTATCACGACAAAATTTCTGAACAGGTAGTAATGGTTTGGTAATGTGAGGAACATGGAGAACATTAGATAATGTAAATGTATGTTTAGGGGAACGTAACATGGTATGTCCAATATGGGATATGGATAGACCCTTATCGTCACCAACATGTAAGTGATCATTACTAAGATAGGGTGCAGAATCGGTCAGAATCGCAAGATCAGACGTAACATGGTGGTTCGCACCAGTGTCCGGGAACCAAGTAGGGGCAGAAACCGGACCAACAACAAGATGAGCAGAGAGCTGGTGACCACTGCTGCAAAAGTGAGCATATTATGGGGTTGTGTGGCCGAAGGAGAAACATAGCTGACACTTAACGTTCTGCTCAAAGGACCGGTGAGGAGACCATTGCCCACCAACAGGCCGTCTAGGCTGCTACTGCCAATGACCGTGCTTCTAGTCCGTGGGAGCAGATGAATGAGAACCACAAAAATCAGACCTATCATGGTTGTTGTACCTGTTGCTTTTAGAGCACTAATTGTCGCGGGAACGACCTCTGTGACGGCCAAAACTGGAGTTACACTGTTGCTGGGCAAGATGAGCAGAGGGCAACAGAGGTGGATTTGCAGCCAAGGATGGAAGAGAAGTCTTATGCAGAAACTCATAAGTAAGAAGATGGTTGTGAAGGTTCGCGTATGATAATGGTTCTTCCTTGGTCACGAGACTAGTTACCAAGTCTTTAAACTCACCATGAAGACCATGAAACATATACAGGTTGAAGTCTTCAAGAGAGAGGGGTCGGCCAGCAGTAGCCAATTCATCAAATAATAACTTGGAGTGCTACATGTATGTAGTAACTGAAACATCTCCTTGCCGAAGATCTTGAAAAGACCTATGAAGTTGCATAGTGTGAGAATTCAATGGAGAAGCGAGTGTTTTCTCAAGAGTGCACCAAACACAAGAAGAAGTCTAACAATCTACCACAAGATGCAGGATGTCCATGGTGAGAGAGGAGAGTAACGCGCTTAAAATAAGCTGATCATGTTGCTTCCAATGGAGAAAAGAAGGGTTGATTGCTGAAGAAGAGCCATCAGAACAGTTAGAAACATGAGAGGGAGGACATGATACTAAGCCATCGACAAAATGGAAAACACCTTGACCAAGAAGATATGGCTTCATTTGCATTCACCAATAGAGATAGTTGGTGGTCGTAAGCTTCAATGAAACCACTTGATGAGTGTTGGACAACACAACGATAGAAGGAGTTGTTCTCATGATGTGAGGAGGTATGACAGAAACATGGGAGAAAGAACCATGATTTTGCTCTACAGGTTGGGGCTGCTGCTGGTGGGAGAAAGAACCAGCAGCAACAACTTCTGAGGGGCTTGCTGGCTGGGCTGCACCGCCGGTTTGGTGGGGGGAGAAGGCAGCGGCAGCAGCAGCATAAGCAGCATAATCCATTTAGGAGAGGGAGAGAGGAGGACAACTACATGGGGGAGAGGGAAAGAAGAGTTCAAATGGCAAAAGGCTCTAATACCAAGTTGAGAATAATTGGGAGGCTTGATCTATTAGTTAACCAATCTTTTCTATATATATGTGTAGGGCAATATACAATAGTAATGGTGGAGGTTACAATACAAGAGTATGACTATAAAATTTCTTATATAGTATACCTATAATATTTTCTATATAGATAAATGCCACCAACAATCTCGTTAACTATCATGAATCCATCTAAAATCTGACGTCCAACAATGAAAGCTGACTAGTTGATACCAATAACATCTCACAGAACACTTTGGAGGCTAGTAGACAAAAGCTTTGGCACTATTTTGTATAATCCATGAATCAAGCTAATAGGCCAGAATTGAGAGAATGTGTTTGGCCCCTAAGTCTTTGGAATCAACGCCATACAAGAAGAACTAATACCCTTGGGCTTTCACATCTATAACAATGATATGGAAGAAAACAATGAACAAGTATCTCTATGATGCTCAGCAACATGTCAAGTCAGATGATTTGCTGCGTGGTGTTAACGATGGTGAGGCCTCAGAGCATGTAATTGCAAATATTTTGACTTCGAATAAAAGATTGTGTCCTACATCTTGCAATAAACATATCTTGTTCAAGATTTAACTCCGGATCCGCGATACCACAATCATCCTAATGGATTGTTTCGTAGGACAAGTAACTAAAAGATTAGAGCAGTGGTTCTTCATTGTTAATATCAACAAGGGACTTGAAGACAATCAAGAGATGTTTAGTTGCAAATTTAAGGCCTTGACAATTCGGATTACAAATTTAATTTTTTTTATATATATATATTTCTCTTTATACTTGATCTTTTTATCATTTAATATTTAACCTATTAATTTATTACCATTTTTTTATCTTTATTTTTTGTAATATTTTTTTAGTTTTTCACTTTTTTTGGAAAAAAAATATTTTTTTTACTCTTTACACTTGTAATATTTATCACTGTACACTTGGCCTATTTATACCATTATTTTTGTTCTTTTTTTTTTGGTAATCTGTGGTGTCCGGGCCAGCTTACGCGTACCACAACGAATCCTCGGACCCACTGAACACCCTGCAAGCCCGGTAGGCAGGTAAGACACCGCGGGGGTGACAGGCGTGCACGCTGAGGCTCGAACCCAGGTGACAGAGACAAGGAAACCTTGCCTCTGCCGTTGGGCTACAAGCCTCGGTGCCCATTATTTTTGTTCTTATTTTTATTTTTTTGTAATTTTTTTGTATTTACACTTATTTTGTAAAATTATTATACAAAAATTAAAGAAACGATATTTCATTGTAGCAATTACAATATTGTCACCATTATTAATGCATATGATCTTAACTATATTTTTTTATATGCAAGTATAGACATAACACTAAGTAATGACTCTTTAAACTATTTCCTCAAAAAATAAAGTATGCTGGATATCTATATTTTTTTTCAAAGTTCATCGCGAAGTCAGATAACAATAAGGCTCCTGCAATAAGTTTTATTACAAATAACTGGAATCTATGAGAATCTTGCCTTTGGCTTTTCCTGCGTAGCACAAAAGTTTCAGAATACAACTTTGATTCTATTTTCAAATGAAGAATTTTATTTTGATTTTATTTGGTGATCTTGTATTTGATTAGTTTATTTCCGGCACTATCATACAAAACTTTTGGTGTTATTATTAAACTTGTTTCAATGGTTTAAACTTAAAAACTCACAATTCAATTTTTTGTTTATCTTGAATTTTAAATTAAATCAAGTGTAAATTGTCCTAACATAACTTTGTTAACTGGATAGGTTTAAAACAAATCAAAAAAGAATAAATGAATCAAGTTAAACCTAGCTAATATGTCAAACATATAATCCGGGTTATGAATTCCACTATATCAAATTAATTATTTTATTTTATTATACGATAAAAAATTTAAAAATCAATTTATCATTAACCCAATACTAAAAGATAAAAATCTCATATTAAATATAAAAAACTAAAAAGAGAAAAAATTAATGAAAAAAAGGCAAACAAAACCAAAGAGCCTATTACAAGAAAACTCAAGCACATGGGCTTGAGAGAGGATCGCAGGTTAGTCCTATCATCTGTGGTCTGAAAGAAAATATTGTTGTCAGGGGAAATTCAACCTGCAACCTTTAGCCACCCAACACATATACTTTAACCTAGGGGTGAGAAAAAAATCAAAAAACTGATTAAACCGAGAAAACCGGAAAAAAATAACCGGAAAAACCGAACCGAAAAAAAACCGATTAAACCGATTAAAATTTTAAAAAAACTGGTTGGTTCGGTTCGGTTTCGATTTTATAAGCTAAAACTGAAAGAACCGAACCGAAACGAACCGGAAAAAAACTGAGCCAAACCCGAGCCAAGCTGAAAAAACCGAGCCAAAACCGAAAACAACCAAGCCAAACAGGTTTGAACAGGTTTTTGCCCTAAAAAACCGAACCAAAATGGTAGGTTTGACCTGGTTTTGGTTTTTTAAAAAAAACAATTACGGTTTGGTTATTTTTTTGATAAAAACCGAACCGAACCGAAAATAATCACCCCTACTTCAACCAACTAAGCTATAACATGAAGTTGTTATTAAACAATTAAAAAGAATATTGAACTGGTTTATTTTCCATATGAACATGTAAACCGACACTAGTCCTTTTTTTATATAATAATAATAATAATAATAATAATAATAATTTGGAAGTATACTCAAAATATAAAACTAAAAGGAATGTCAGATGAAATATCCGAAAATCCTATTGAGGATACTTAGGAGAACCTACAATAAATATACAAAATATACTCAAAAGCAACTCAAAACAACACAAATAAAAGATTCCAATGCATAAAAGAAAACCAGGATTAGTCTCCTAGGTTTAGGGACAAAAACAATAATTTTCCAAAATAGGAACCAAAACGTAATTTTAGCAAAACTGGACCAAACTGTAAATACATAACCATACTAAAATTTCACCCATAAACCATCCGCAATTCTGTCCAAAACAACACGGGGATCAAACTGTAATTTTTTTAAAAGTTCAGGGACTAAAATTTAAATCCCTAAAACTGAGGGACCAAACTGAAAATATTCCAAATCAATTATGAAACTAAAATTCCTTATCCTTGACCTCATAATAACACTCTCTAGAACCTCAAAATACATAGGGGTCAATTTATAATTTTTCTAAAGTTTAGGGACTAAACTGTAATTTTCATAAATCAATGACCAAAATAAAATTTGATTATCTTCAACCTCAAGACCATTCTGTCCAGATTTTCCAGTAAGGTTGAAATGAATTTCTTAACCTATAAAAATTAATTTAAATAGATCAACTCACAAATCCTTATTTCTAACAACATACTCCAAAATCAATTACTTAACATTAATTCCTAATAATCATAAATTAATCTTAACAACATAAACTTCAAATCCTTATAAACCCTAATCTCTTATTTTTTAATCCTTCCATAAACAAATCATAATCAAAAGTAACATGAGAGAAAGAATCACTTACTTGTTACTTCCACATTTCTTAAACCCAAAAACTCAAGATCAAAAACTGAAATTCTTGGTTTGATGAGGAGAGGGTCACGACGGCCACAAGAATTAGAAGAGAGAAAATGAATTCTCTTGCAACTTTTCCTTATATACCTAGGTTAACTTAGGTTGAGTTTGGGCTAACTTGGGCTTGGGTTTGAGTCAAAAGTTTGGGTGTTACATTTTTTTTGTCCATCAAATAGCCTATATTTTATTTTGTTTCTTATTTTATTTAAGGTTTATAAATGTTTACATCACGTTTGTTGATTTAAGAGGAAAAAAAAGGAGAAATAAAAGAAAAACCTGAAAAGTGAGCTTTTTGTAATGATCTAAGAGGAAAAAAAAAGGGATAAATAAAAGAAAAACATGAAAAAGTGAGCCTTTTGTAATGGTTGAATTGTGAAATTGAAACTTATTAGAAACTATAGGGGTACTATTGGGAAATTCTTAGATATAAGGATAGAAGTGAAGCATTGATAAATCTTTGAGGGCAAAAATGACGTACAACATGAATCGACAACTCGATACCATATCGTATGTTTTTGCCAGAATCTCATACCTATGACTTGTGCATGCTAGACTATATTTCATATCAATGAAATTATTAATTCCTATATATATATATACACACACACACACACACATATACATACATACATATATTGAACTGATATTATTTTGATGTTAAAAGTATAACCACTACCCCCACCATAGCCATATATTGGTGTGGCAATCAAGTAATTAATTCTAGAGGTGTTAATTAATGTCTCACTTCCATTGACTAGAAAATAAAAGAAGAGTTTGAGACCAAGAGGTTTGCTTCTTTTGTGGTCTCAGGTTCGAGCCCTATGGTTGCTCATATGATGGCCACTGGAGGCTTACATGGTCGTTAACTTAAGGGCATGTGGGATTAGTCGAGGTGCGCGCAAGCTGGCCCGGACACCCACGTTAAACTAAAAAAAAAAAAACAAAAGAAGAAAGTAAGCCTTTTTATTTGAATTCTCATGCACGAACTTTTATTTATGCACACAATTTTTACATGGATACACAGTTTTTCCTACGCAAGAACAGGTACCCTTCTCTATTCCAATGGAATATCATCACCCACTTTTTTTTATAAATAATTTTTACATGGATGCCAGGCTTAGAACTAGAAAGTAATTTCTTGCTATACAGGTCCCAATCAAAGTCCATGAAAACACGGACCAAACCATTGAAATTCAGGCTATGCCATACAATTTCTATTATGACAGCTATGTCATTCCTAACCTTCACTTTATTTATAGATCAGTAAAATATTGATAAGTTCAAGAGAAGATTTGATTACCTAACTAGTTGATTTGAAGATTCTCATGCACTCAATTTTTACATGGATACACAGTTTTTCCTATGCAAGAACAGGCACCCTTCTGATCTATTCCAATGGAATATCATCTAGATAAACAAGTAAAAAAAATTGACTTAATTGCAATATTATATGATTTTTTTTTCAATTTTTGTCCTAAACAATCTTTTAATTCTTCTTAAAAAATTGTTAAAAATAACATTATTTCATTAGAAACTCTAATAAACCCAGGTCAATTTTTTGATCTACTGATTCATCTATTCAACCTACAACTCAGACCTTAGACCGGATAATTAACCAGACATGGTCTCAAAATTAATTATAGCCCACAAACATAGATATTACAATTCGTGGAGTACACTTTGAAAATTTTATCAAGAAATACTTTTTGTGCTGGTTTCTTTGATCAGTAGTAAACTGATCTATTCATTTATCAAGGGTCAAGAACATACTTTACAGATCATACGAGCCCACTCTATGGCCATTAACTGGTTGAATAGCTACTGCAGGGCAACAGGAAAATCTTTTCTTAAATTCATTTATTTTTAAGGGCTCGTACGAATATGCAATGATTGCCAAATAATATATTGATGTTTGTAGATCGATACTATAATGATATATGATGTGTTCTTAATAATATATTTTTAAAGAAAATCTTAATTGACTTATAAATTGATTTGAAGATTCTTTTTATTATTAAGTGTTTAAAAGTATAGTAGTTTTTTATTTTTTATTTTTGATGAATTTCAAAAGTATATTTCATTTAAAAAAGTATTAAATTGATGTTTTTTTTATAATTTTGATATACTAATATTAAAAATTAAAAAATTAATTATTATAATATATTTTTAAATAAAAAATATTTAAAAAAAATAAAAAAATCTTGATACGTACACAAATTATTGCACAAGTGCAATGTTTGTCACCCAGTTAATCCCCTTTGAAAAAACAAAATAAAAAAATAAAATCACAAATTAAGGAAGCACTGTGTGATGACGATTTATCAACAAGATCAACATCTCTTTCTTTGTGATCTTCGTTTCTTGGCCAAATTTAGCTTAAGATTGATATAAAATGGCAATTCTAGCTAGACAAATGGAAGCACCATTTGAAGAGCAAGGACACGATCTTGACATCAAGATGTAAGCTTGCGGCCAAAAAGTCATCCTCGGAATTGTTAAAGAGAAGTGCTTTTAGTCTCAATCAACTTGTCTCAGTTATTTAGGTTCTTTCTTTCCCTTAGCCAATCAATTCAAGTCGGTGACACTTTACAGATTTGAACTTAATGGATAAGATTTATAGGCTCGGAACGCAATCAAGGATGGTATTCAGATATTCAAGAAAAAACCTAGAATTAAAACAGTTTTTACAGTGACTTGTTATCACTCCAAGCCTTGTCATAAAGAAGTCCAAAACTGCAAGTGGCAAACAAATTGTTTCATCCTAAACATTGCATAGACTATGTAAATTGTCTTGAATTCCAAGATAAGCCATCATTTAGAGAGATGGAAAAAAGACTTTATTTTCTTGCACTTGCGAAAACTAGAATATTCAAGGCATCTAAACCTCATAATTAAAGACTCCCGTCTTCTACCCTAAACAGCAAAGATGACACAGCGACTATGACATGATATATTAATTAAGAGCCACACTGTTTTTAAAGGCGATGCATTAGCTGGTTACGGTTCAAGTGCGGCGGCTTTGACCAAAGAGTAATCCTTGTTCTTGTTCTGGTACCGGTACTCTCACTAGATAAACAAGTAATAGCACAGTTAACTTACAACCAGAAAACAATTTCTAGCAAGATAAGTTGCAATCAAAAGTCGTGAAAGCACTATTCCTAACCTTCGAAAGTCAGCTAGGCCATATAATTTTTATGGCAGCTACGTCATTCCTAACCTTCACTTTATTTTTTTCACACCCTCTACTACTCATTAGTAATTATTAATGAGGTTGTATTTATGTAAGAAAATAAAATAAAGATTACGACTCCTAATCGACTTAATTACAATGTTTTTTTTGGATCTAGAAGAAAACGATGAACAAGTATCTCTATAATGCTTAGCAACATGTCAAGTCAGATGATTTTGTGTGTGGTGTTAAGGGTGGTGAGGTCTCAGAGCATGTAACTGCAAATATTTTGAATTCTCATGCACAAATATAAGATTGGACTTCTCTTCCGAGCTCCATCTTGAGGAAGCATAACAGAGATAATCAGTTGCTTCATGCACTTACTCTTCCTTATCAGCTTGTTTTATTTAAATGTATTTAGTAGATATAGGATTCAGTTGTAACCTTCCTAGTTTTTAGACTCTTCAACCGCTCTTGATTTTGAATTTATACGGTTGTTTAATCAATAAATTCTTTACACCATAGCCATATATAAGATTCTGCTGTAACCTTTTTAGTTTTTAGCATCTTCAACCACTCTTGGTTTTGTATTTATGCGGTTGTTTAATGAATAAGAAGTATTCAGCTTTGCAATTCTTTACACCATAGCCATATATAGGTGTCGCAATCAAGTTATCAATTCTAGAGGTGTTAATTAATGCCTAACTTCCATTGACTTCGAAAACAAAAGAAGAAAGTAAGCCTTTTTATTTGTATTCTCATGAACAAACTTTTATGCACACAATTTTTACATGGATACACAGTTTTTTCTATGCAAGAACAGGTGCCCTTCTCTATGCCAATGGAATATTATCATCACGGACATTTTTTTATAAATAGCAAACATGACACCACAATCATGACATGACATAATTCGGCTGAATTTTTTGTGTTAATTGGATATTTATTTTTGCATCCTTTGAAGATTGCTTAATTGCAAACTTAAGTCCCTAAACCTTCACTATAAATAGGCATTCATTTGCTTGTTTTAATCATCAAGTTTTAGAGAGAAGTAAGAGAGAGAAACACTAGTGAGAAGTATAGAACAAGCTCTTTTATAGATTCTTAGTATACAAGAGTTAAGAGTATATTTTTGGATGTTCTCCTGGGATATCCCAAGTAGAGAGATTGAGTCATTTATAATTTATACTCCTTCATAGTAATATATCATTGCCATCTTGTTTGTGGACGTAGACCAAGCCAGAACCGTGTAAATCCTTATATTATTCTTTGTGCATGTTTCTTTCCTCTTCGTTATCTAATCTGTTTCTCTTTAGTTTGCTGCCTGTTTTCTTGCTGCGACTCAACAAGTTGATTTGTAGATCATATAAAGCTCGAGGTTTCATTCTCTTGCAGTCTTGTAGCATTAATGGCCGCTGCAAATTGTTCCTCTGGAGAGACTTGTGTTGCTCTGATCCATGGAAAACAAATGGCACCTTCTCGGTTACAAGCTTGGGCTCGTCTTTTTGTTACTAAATTTCTTGGAAGTCATATCTCCACTGACCGTTTAATGTAAGTTCACTTTTCTCTTTTTTGTTTTTTCGTTTACAAGTGTTTCGAAAATGAATAAATATAATTGGCAAGAAATTAGAAATACAACGATACCAATTAAACTAAGGGGTTTTTTTTTTTGTCTATTTTAATGATACTTTTTACCTTCGAGGGAACTAACTCGAATTTAATGTCATTTGATTTGGACTGTGCTGTCACAGCTTGGAGGAGGAAGGGGGTGCAACTTTCACCTTCGAGGGAACTAGTAAAAAATGTTCTCTAGAAGTTGTTCTCAAAGTTCACAATCCTCAGTTTTACTGGAAGGTACGTTCTGCTTGTGGGTCTCCTTTTCTCTCAGCTAAGATTATAAGCAACAATATTGTTGCAATGCACGAAATTCTCAACATTTCATTACAATGATTAGAAAACGTTGTCAGGTAATGACGCGGGCTGACATAGGCCTTGCAGATGCTTATATTAATGGAGATTTTTCTTTTGCTGACAAAGACCAAGGTCTTCTACATCTTATCATGGTGAGATATATAATGTTGTTGTAACATATAGTGCTTTTCATTTTGGTTTTAATATCATTAATTTTTTCTTCAAATTTATATTTTAGGTTCTGATTGCGAACAGAGATGCAAACAAATCTATCTCCAAGGCGAATAAGAAAAGGCATGTGATTTTGCTTCTTTTTATTCCTTTGATCCTATCGGATCATCTAACATTCATCTTTGGTTGAGTATATATAGGGGTTGGTGGACACCATCGTTATTTACAGCAGGTATTGCTTCCGCAAAGTTTTTCCTTCAACATGTTCTGAGGCAAAATACTCTTACTCAAGCTCGCAGGAACATCTCTCGTCATTATGACCTGGTATGGGATCATAGCTTGTTAATTCTTTTGTTTAATAACGTCCACGCTGTAGGGAAAATAGATTGTGTGGAAATTGTAGCAATATATTAGCATGTGCTAGTGCCACGTTCAGAATTCTGATGTTAGTAAAGGATCTTTCAGTGAGGCTTACATCTTCCTTTTCATTTCGTTCTTCTAGAGTAACGAGGTTTTTTCTCTATTCCTGGGAGAAACAATGGCGTACTCGTGTGCAATATTTAAGGTCAGAAACCCAACCTTCCAATGCTTTTATTTTATTTTATTTGATGCAAAGGAGGAATCTCAACCACTATGTGCCATGGCTTAGCTTTTGATTATTTTATTTGCATGCGATGTTACATTATAGACTGAAGATGAAGACTTGAATACAGCTCAGTTGAGGAAAATCTCTGTTCTGATTGAAAAAGTGAGTGTAATATACAATCTCTTAACTGTTTCACCAGATTTTTAACAAATTTTAATTGATATACATACACTATCATGAATTTATTTTTAATCAATATAGGCAAGAATCGATAAGAAGCATGAAATTCTTGACATTGGTTGTGGCTGGGGAACTTTTGCTATTGAAGTTGTCAAACAAACAGGATGCAAATACACGGGTCTCACTCTATCTGTGGAGCAACTGAAATATGCAGAAATGAAAGTCAAGGAAGCTGGTCTGCAGGTATCTTTGGGATGATAATTGATATGTATAGCATCTACTTCTGTCTGAATTGTTGTTCAGACTGATTTTCTTAAGACAAATATCTTCATTTTGAAGCTTATAACCTATTCTTTTACCAGGATAATATCAGACTTCTCCTCTGTGATTATCGTGAATTGCCTAAAGGCTATAAATACGATAGAATCGTATCTTGGTAAGATGCATCTTTACTAGATATATACCTACCATATCCCGCCCAGACTACTGAAGTCATAAATTTTGATCTGTTTTCCTAGTGAAATGATAGAGCATGTGGGTCATGAATACATGGAGGATTTTTTTAGTAGCTGCGAATCAGCATTGGCAGAAGATGGGCTTCTTGTCCTACAGGTATGACAAATAAGGGAAGGGACCTGTCATTGTCTGATAGCATATTGTGCTTCATTACCACATTTTCAACATTTAGCCTAGATAACTCTTTTAACTTTCTACTAATTGCAAAATAGTAAAAATGGTTGTTTTTTTTTACTCAGTCTACATCTATAGCAGATGAGCGTTATGATGAGTACAGGCGAAGTTCTGATTTTATCAAGGAATATATTTTTCCCGGTGCATGTGTGCCCTCATTGAGTAGGATAACATCAGCCATGGGTGTAGCATCAAGACTCTGGTATGAGTTGCTTTGTTACACAGTACTTTGAAGCTTTCTTCTAATTAATTTTTAGTTTGTCTTGACTATTCTGTAATCCTAATGTAAGTTTTGTTTGTGCAGTGTGGAGCATGTGGAAAATATAGGAAGTCATTACTATCTTACGTTAAGATGCTGGAAAAAATATTTCTTGGAAAACAAGAGGTAGAATAATCATTTGATTTTTATCTTCTTTGCAGATCATCATCATCATCATCATCATCATCTATCACCCCACAAAGGAAAACATTTGTAACTTTTCTCATTATTTTTCTTAGGAAAATTCTTGCCATGGGATTCGATGAAAAGTTCATCAGGACATGGGAGTATTATTTTGACTACAGCGCTGCTGGTTTCAAGTCGTATGCCCTTGGGAATTATCAGGTAATTGCAGGTTTGCATTTATTGCTTTCCTTTGAATACAGCATTAGAATCAATAAAAAAATATATATGGAATTTAGAGATGCTCTACTCCCATGTTAATATTCGAGCTTATATGATAATGCAGATTGTATTTTCACGTCCTGGCAATGTCGGAGTATTAGGTAATCCATACAAAGGTTTTCCATCGGCATATCGACACCTTCTCTGATATGAACCACCTCAAATTGTATCGGGACAATCATCTATAAAAATTTTAAAGAAATTTTTTGAAAAGAATAAAACCTTCAATTCTTTTCAAGCTCAGCCACTACGTATTGGCAAGAAGAGAACAGAATTGCAGGCAAAAGCCTTCAAAATACAAGGCCTCCAAAGACAATGATCTGGAGAAAACGATGAAGTATCTCTATGATGCTTAGCAACATGTCAAGTCAGATGATTTGCTGCGAGGCGTTAAGGATGGTGAGGCCTCAGAGCATGTAACTGCAATATTTTGACTTCGATTGTGTCTTGCGCCTTGCAGTAAACATATCTTGTTCTAGATACAACTCCGCGAAACCACAATCATCCTAATGAATTGTTTCGTAGGACAAGTAACTAATTAAGGATGGTGGGATTAGAAAGATTTGCCATGTTATGTAGCATGCTTATTAATGATATATTCTACCACAACTAAAAGATTAGAGCACTGGTTTTTCATTGTTAATATATCAACAGGGGACTTGAAGACAATCAAGAGATGTAAGTAGCTTAGTTCCAAATTTAAGGCCCTGACAATTCGGATTCTAAATGGAATAGGAGACAATTCAGATTACAAATTTAAGTTTTTCTTATATTCTTACAAGAGTTAAGTGATTTTGCTTCTTATTATTCCTATGATCCTATCGGATCATCTAATATTCATCTGCAGTTGAATATCAAAAAATTACTAGTAGCATTCTAAAAAAACCCTTTATTTTGCTCCTCATTAACATAAAAATCCAAAATAGTATTTTTATATATTTTAGCATTGTCATGAAAAATGTAACGGCTTGACCCAACATGTTATATATTGTTCGTTTTGAATCTTTCAGTCCATTCAATTCCAGGACTTCCACTCAGGTTCCTCTCTTTGTTTTGTTTTTGACAACCACGCATAACTTCAAAACATGTATAACATGTTAACAACTAGTATTACTAAAAAGACGCTGGCTCTGGATACTCGATTCAATAAAAAAACAAAACTAGAATATGTGAGAATCTTGCCTTTGACTTGGGAAAAAAATTCGTTGGTTAAAACTTGAATTTTTTCAAACCAACTTTTTATTTAATTTAAATTTTAAATTAAATCATGTATAAATTATTCTAACATGATTTTATTAACTAAATAGGTTTAAAAAAATTAAAGAAAAAAATAAACAGATCAGATTAAAACTAACCAATTTGTTAAATCTACGATCTGAATTATAAATTTTACTAGATCAAATTAATTTTTTTATTTTATAATACGATAAAAAATATAAAAATCAATTTACCATTAATCAGTCCTGAAAAATAAAATTAAATAAAAATATTATAATAAATAATCAAACTTAAAAAAAAAAAAAACCAAAATACCAAAAAAGCCTATTAGGCACGTGGCCTTGAACGAGGGTCGCGGATTAGTATCCTATCATATGTGGTCTGAAAGAAAATATAGTTGTCAGCGGAAATCCAGCCTGCAATCTTTAGCCACTATCACATATATTATTTTTAATTAATGTGTTCACTTCCATTGACTAGAAAACAAAAGAAGAAAGTAAGCCTTTTTATTGGAATTCTCATGCACACAATTTTTACATGGATACACAGTTTTTCCTACGCAAGAACAGGTACCCTTCTCTATTCCAAGGGAATATCATCACCCACTTTTTTTTATAAATAATTTTTACATGGATGCCAGGCTTAGAACTAGAAAGTGATTTCTAGCTATACAAGTCCCAATCAAAGTCCATGAAAACACGGACCAAACCATTGAAATTCAGGCTATGCCATACAATTTCTATTATGACAGCTATGTCATTCCTAACCTTCACTTTATTTATAGATCAGTAAAATATTGATAAGTTCAAGAGGAGATTTGATTGCCTAACTAGTTGATTTGTACGTAGATCATGTAAAGCTCGAGGTTTAATTCTCTTGCAGCGTTAATGGCCGCAGCAAATTGTTCCTCTGGGGAGATTTGTGCTGCTCTGATCCATGGAAAACAAACGGCACCTTCTCGGCTAGCTAGAAGCTTGGGCTCGTCTTTTTGTTACAAAATTTCTTGGAAGTCGTATCTCCACTGACCGTTTAATGTAAGTTCACTAGCGAAAATGATCACTCTTTTTTATGTTTTTTCGTTTACAAGCGTTTCGAAAATGAATAAATATAATTGGCAAGAAATTAGAAATACAACGATACCAATTAAACTAATGGGGGTGTTTGACCGATTGAGCAAGAGTTTTTAAAATTTTAAAATTAATTTTTTTTTTAAATTATTTTAATATATTGATATTAAAAAAAATATATTTTAATATATTTCTAAAAAAACACTTTAAAATTTTTTTTATTACTATTCTAAACACCCTCTACAACTTATTAGTAATGAGGTTGTATTTACCTGTTGTATTTATCTTGTAAGAAAATAAAATAAAGATTACGACTCCTAATTGACTTAATTACAAATTTTTTTTTGGATCTAGAAGAAAACGATGAACAAGTATCTCTATGATGCTTAGCAACATGTCAAGTTGGATGATTTTCATGCTTGGCGTTAAAGGTGGTGAGGCCTCAGAGCATGTAACTGCAAGTATTTTGACTTCAAATAAAAGATTGTGTCATACGCCTTACGCCATGTAGTAAACATATCTTGTTCTAGATTATAACAATCATCCTAATGGATTCTTTCGTAGGACAAGTAACTAATTAAGGATGGGGGATTAGAAAGATTTAGCAGGCTAATTAATGATATATTCTACCACAACTAAAAGATTAGAGCACCGCAACTCTCCGCCTATCTTGAGATCCTGCACGACGGGTTTTGTAAATGGAATTTGGAATGATCAGAAGGTTAGGTGGTTCACGGTAGATTCAGTTAATTGTGTTGGCGGAATACTCATGATAAGGAATGATGAATCATTTAAGTTTGATTCCATTGAATACAGTGGGCAATGGATAGCACTCCTGGGAACACATGCTCAGATAAACTTTTCTTGTGTAGTAGGAGGTGTTTATGTCAGGTGTTCGAACAGGGATAGATGACTATTGTGGGAGGAAATCATCACTCTGCAGGCTGCCTTTGGGATACCATTGTTTTTACTTGGTGATTTCAATTAAACATTACATCAGAGTGATAGAAACAGTAACTACCTGAATCAGCTAGGAGCAAATGAATTTAGAGACTTTATTAGCGAGTGTAACTTCCTGGAGCATTCATTATATGGTCAATGATACACTCGTTTTCGAGGATAGTCGATGAACCGTATTGATAGAGCTTTTGCTACTCCAGAATGTCATCTATAATTTTCAGGACTGATGCTTTATCGATTTCCTAGAGGCTTGTCGGACCACTGTTAACTGTTGTTGGGAATGCAGCATCAAAACTAGGGATGGAGGCCATTTCAGTTTCTCAAATGCTGGCTGGAGAACCCTTTATTTTTTGAGAACCTCAAACTATCCTGGACTAAAGCCTGTTGATGCGGGACAATAATTAATAAGAATTAAAGTAAGAAAAGAAAGAAGCTTTTAGAGAAGAAGTTAAGAAGAAAAAGAAAAAGAAAGAAAAGAAAAGGAATTGGAAATATGCAAAATCTACAATATTTTCATTAATCGTCAAAACTGCTTAATATTTAGAAAAGTAGGGTATTAATACTAAAACCCTAACTAGAACAAGCGATTGGGCTTATGGCCCACTTAATGAAATACCCAACAAATAAAGCCTAATTAATAAACCTCAATTAAAAGTTCATATAAATTAAAACCAAAAACATAAGTTAAAGCCCAATCTCTCAATTGTTTGGGCTATTCTCCATCGTCTATGATCATACGCGTGCATAAATAATATTTCAGGTTCGGTGTCCCCACCAATTCTCCGAGGGTTGGAAGAACCCGACCCCGTCGAGTATAGGTCAAGGCAACTTCGATAACACTCTCAAAGATAAAGATCAAAATGTTGTGATGTCTCTCTGATAATCCAAGTATAGTCTGAATCTGGTTGTCGAGCCCATATACCGAGATTTGTTGAAGTTCACCATTCATGGTAAAAACAACTTGTGCATTCAAAGTAGCATTAATATGTTCCTTTTATGCCAAAGATATGGATAATGAGGTAAAGGTATCAAAAGAAGCATCAAGGATAGGTTGTATTTTATAAATAATGAGGTCTTTCATGTTAAAAAATAGAGCTAATATCAAAGTTTAATGGCAATTTAATGATATAATTATTTGATTTAATCATTTGCAACACTTTGAATGGTCTAGTACTACTTACTTGCAATTTATGATTGGTTTCCAAAGAACACCGTTCAGGTTTAATCTGTATCATAAAATAATCTCCAACATTAAGTGCATCATGATACTTAAGTAAATTAGCTCGAAATTTGTATTGTTCATTACTTGCTTGAATTTGTTTCATAATCTCAATATGCAAATTATAAATCCTACATGGTAATGACTCAGCTGACTTAGACATCTTATCGTGAGGAGATATAGAAAGGTGTTCTATAGGCTTCTCAGGTTTGTAACTATGAGCACTAAATAATTGAGAGTGTGGAATGAGATAAACATTGTTTGAAACCTGTATAGATATGGTATGGACACAATCAAGTAAACTAGGATTATCTTCATCTTCCTCATCAAGTGCATGAGGCAAGGGGTCAAGAAGTTCAACATATTGCTCTAAATTTATGATGTGCTGGACACCAAGCTTATGGGGTAAGGAATCAGGTAATTTAGGAGGACTAATATCATAAGACTCTTATAAGATCATACTTATCTTTATAAGCGATTCCACTGAAGAGTTCCCTAAAATTTCATCTACCATTAAAGCAGACATATCAGACTCTTTCTTAACCTCATTCTCAAGCTCATGTGGACTCATTATGTTAGGTCCTTCTTCTCGTACATCCTCGTCATCTAGGTCACTAAAATCCTCAAGATTAGGTTCATACACTTCAAAACTACAATATTCCTCTTCATCTATATTCTTATGTTTTTGGATGACTAAGGGTTTAGAGGTGCAATCTAAAGAAATATGACCAAAACCTAAACAATTAGTACACTTATCCTTTAAACTCACCTTAGACACTTCATTGATAACTCGTTTGCCTTTATCTTTCTTACAAAGTTGGGCGCTACTAGGACTAGGTCTATGGGGTGGAGTACCTAACAAAGAATCACTACTTCTGAATTGGGACCTAGTAGGGTTACTATAAGAGCCCTGGCGATTCATCCACTGATTCTTCGTGACCAACTTGTAATTTTGAACTAAGGTATAAGTTTGGTTAAGAGTAGATACACCTTGAAATACAACTTCTCTTCTAAGATCATCATTTAAGCGTTTACAAAATCTATGCAAAGTCGTGGCTTCATTCTCTCTTATGGCACATATAATCTTGTAATCGTTAAACTACATTATATACTCATTGATAGACTTATTCCCTTGTCTTAGATTGTTCCATTGGTCTAAGAGTTTATTCCTATAAGACTGGGTAGGTACTTCTCCTGAATTTTTTGTTTCATTGTGATCCAATCAGTTATAGGAGGTTTACCTCTCATCTCTAAACAATCCTTAACATCTCTCTAATAAATTTTGGCTTCATCAATGAGTTTCACCTTAGCAAATCTAACTTTCCTATTATCATACAAGTTATGTCACTCAAAGAATCAATCCATATCACGAATCCATATATCAAATATCCAAGGGTCATGACGATCGTCAAAAGTGGGGGCTTCTATTTTGTTAAGACTCGAGACTCGCTCATCAAAGTTATCGTGTTTAGAGTAACCTAAATGATAGTCATATTGGTAGCGCTCAGAGTGAACTTGGCTATAATGATTATTCTTGCGATATTTATTGGTATTTGAGTGCCTTATTCGAAAACTCTCTTGGGACTCAATTCTTTTAAACATGTTGATCACCTAAGTTTGCAGTTCCCTTTAAATGGTTGTTGAGAGTATCACTAAAGTTTGAGTCTACAGTAAGTGTAAACTTAAGCTTGAACACTAAATGATCATGGCACAAATACATGCAACACTAACTTATAAATGGAATTGAGATCACAAATGGTTCTTGCATGTAAAATCACAATACAAAAATAAAGCTAATTTTTTTATCTTTTTTTTTTACTTTTTTTTCCTTAAATATGGAGATTAATCGAGAACAAATTACACTAATAAAATTGTAAGCATGTAATACTAGATTTTTAAGTGTAAATGATTAATCAAACACAATGTCACAAGCAAAAACTCATAATTATCAAATAGAATAAGATATTAGTTATCACTGATGAAAGAGGTTGATGAATTTTAACAATTAAAAATGTTATGTGATATATCATCAAAGTTATCGTGTTTAGAGTAACCTAAATGATAATCATATTGGTAGCGCTCAGAGTGAACTTGTCTATAATGATTATTCTTGTGATATTTATTGGTCTTTGAGTGCCTTATTCGAAAACTCTCTTGGGGCTCAATTCTTTTAAACATGTTGATCACCTAAGTTTGCAGTTCTCTTTAAATGGTCGTTGAGAGTATCACTAAAGGTTGAGTCTACAGTAAGTGTAAACTTAAGCTTGAACACTAAATGATCATGACACAAATACATGCAACACTAACTTATAAATGGAATTGAGATCACAAATGATTCTTGCATGTAAAATCACAATACAAAAATAAAGCTAATTTTTTTATCTTTTTTTTTTACTTTTTTTTCCTTAAATATGGAGATTAATTGAGAACAAATTACACTAATAAAATTGTAAGCATGTAATACTAGATTTTTAAGTGTAAATGATTGATCAAACACAATGTCACAAGCAAAAACTCATAATTATCAAATAGAATAAGTTATTAGCTATCACTGATGAAAGAGGTTGATGAATAAAAATTAACAATTAAAAATGTTAGGTGATATATTTTTTTTATGATTTTTTTGGCACAAAAGTAATATTAATGATAATTTTAAATACCAAGTACAATATCAAAGAGGTAAAATCAAAAAACCAAAAAGTATAGTAATTTACCGACCAAGATTTAAACTATGAAATTGATCGCCGATGGACCTCAAATTATGTGTCAGCTGAAGTGGCAATAGGCGATGCCTGATGACATGGCGTCTAGTGGCGTGGCTGGTTAGCATGTTGTGGCTCCGGGGTGCTGACGTTGCGTCTAACGTGGATCCAAAGAGTTGACGTGACAGATGACGTGGCATGGTTAATTAATTTCGCCTCAAATTTCTTCTTCTGTGCTGCAATTGCTTTGCTGAGTTTCCTTTGTCTTCTACGATTTTTTAGTTGTTGTTGTTGGCATCAGGGCGTGATTGTTGGAAGCGAGGACAACTACAGTCTATTAAAGGTGGTGGTTGCCGCCGGCCGATTCTACTGCTTTGTCTATTGCTAATGGTTGAGGGCGATGACACTATGGACGGTGGCAGCTGAAGAGGATGACACTAACTGAGGCGTTGCCTTTGCTGGGAGGAACCACTAGCTGGTACTAGCGGTGATAGGTTTGTGGGTGGTTGTGGCTGATGGTTTTGTGCCGCTGGTTTGGTTGCTGAAGCCGCAAGTCTGTTGTGGTCCTGTGGAGGCGCCGCTGAAGAAGATTTGGTGTAATCTGTCGGTGGCGTGGGGAGTGGCCTTCTGTAGAAGAATCTGTCACCGTGGGTCTTGGTGTGACCGGCGTTGAGGTAGAGTTTCCGATCGGCGTTGATGAACAGTGAACGCTGAACAGTGAACTTTTTTTTATGATGAACAATGACAATTTTGATTTCAATGGCTATTTGTTGTGGACAAGATGAATAGTGTTTCCCTCTCTTTTTTTCAATTAGAACAGTAGGGTTTTTTTATAGTGAACAATTTTCAATTTTTTTTTTTTAGATCAAACTCGATCTAGGGTTTAGCATAAACATTGTGGATCGTTTAATTGTAAGAACAATTAAAACCCTGGCTCTGATACCAAATTTAATGCGGGACAATAAATAATAAGAATTAAAACAAGAAAAGAAAGAAACTTTTAGAGAAGAAGCTGAGAAGAGAAAGCAAAGAAAGAGAAGAAAAAGGATTTGAGATATACAAAGTCTGTAATATTTTCATTAATCATCAAAACTGTTTAACATTTAGAAAAGTAATACTAAAACTCTAACTAGAACAAGTGATTAGGTTTATGGCCCACTAAATAAAATACCCAACAATAATTAAATCAAACCCAACAAATAAAGCCTAATTAATAAACCTCAATTAAAAGTTCATATAAATTAAAACTAAAAACATAAATTAAAGTTTAATCTCTTAATTGTTTGAGCTATCTTTTATCGTTTATAATCATACGCATGGATAAATAATATTTTGGGTTCGGTGCCCCACCACTTGTGCTGAGCATGCTGGCAGATGCAGCTTATTAAGAAAGCTTAGTTATTTGGCATCTACTATCCGGAAATGGAATAGGAACTCTTTTGGCAATCAGGATGAGAGGCTTTTACAGATTCAAAGCCGACTCTAGCAGCTGGAAAAGGAAGGGGAGAGTCGTTCTCTGAGTCATCAGCAGATCTTTGAATGGCATGGACTTAGCTCTGAATAGTGGACAATGAGTAAATATGTGGAAGCTATTTGGAGGCAAAAGTCTCGACAGACTCGGTGTAAACTGGGAGATAGAAACACCAGATTCTTCCACTTAACAACCACTATTAGAAGGGAAAGAAACAATATAACAAAGATTTTATTTGACAGGGTAACACACACTACACCACATACAATTAAGGCCGCTGCTGCTGCTTATTTTTCAAGTCTGTTCAAACAGCCAGGTTCTACAAGGCCACGGATTGGTTCAGATGGGTTCAACAAACTTTCTCTTACACAGTCTGCTGAGTTGGAACAGCCAGTGAAAATGGATGAAGTTAGAAGAGCTGTGTGGGATTGTAATGGCTCTAAGGCTCCTGGGCCTGATGGATTCACATTCAACTTCTACAAGGCAGCTTGGTGATTGATTGGAGATGAGTTATTTTATGCGTTGTCTGAAATTGTCAGAATAGGAAAAATGCCAAAGGGTGTTAACACTTCTTATGTTAAACTGGTGCCTAAGAATGCACACCCAACAAAATTCATGGAGTTCAGAACAATCAGTTTGATTCATGGTGTGTACAAAATTATTGGGAAGCTGCTCTCGTCACGGATACGACCTATCATGACTGCTATTATCAGTCCTCATCAAACAGCTTTCATTTCAGGAAGGCAAATTTTGGATGGGTTTATGATAGCTAATGAGGTTATGCATCGTATCAAAAAAGGTGGTCAGGAAGTGTGGTTTACGCCTATCACCATTGTTGTCTGACATTGCAGTTGAAGGACTGTAAGTTCTTTTTCGAAGGGCTTCGGCAGCACAATACTTTCAGGGTATTGAGTTTGGAAATGGCCAGTCAATCAGTCACCCTCAATAAACAGACCACGCTTTGGGTATAGCTCTTTAGTTAATGTTAAAAGGATCCTACGGTGATTCGAGTTGACGTCTGGACTGAAAGTTAACTTCATAGGAGCTCTCTTGTTGGTATTAATCTTGAAGAAGATTATACGGCTGGTATGTCCAATGTAATATATTGGAAATGGGACACATTGCCAATCAGATACTTGGGGCTATCTTTGGGTGCAAATCCGAAGAGAATTTCAACTTGGAAGCGGTTGTTAATAAATTCCCCGCGCTAGACTGGGAAGATGGAAGGGAAGATTTCTAAGTTTAGCAGGACGTGTCTGCCTTATCAAGACTGTTCTCTCCTCTCTGCCACTATATTACATGTCAATATTTCTGATGCCGCGGGGGGTTGCCAAGGTGCTTACATCAATCCAACAAAAGTTTCTGTGGGGTGGTGCTTCACATGGAGAGAAAATGTGCAAAGTGGCTTGGAGTGTTGTAATTAGGTCCAAAAACAGAGGAGGTTTAGGATTGGGGTCATTACAAGGGAAGAATAAAGCATTGTTGTTCAAAGTGGCTTTGGTGTTTAGGGGATAATCATCCAGGTGGGTGGCAGGATTTCATCAGCACAACATACTGTCCTGCTTTTGAAAATGGACTTCCTCTGTTCAACAGACCATTGTCAGCTACGTGGAGGGGAATCTACTCAATCATTAATTCAGACACAACAGTTTCATCGTCCTTGAAGAATAGCTGCAGTTACACAAGTTGGTAATGGGGAGACAATCCAATTCTGGAAAGACAAGTGGATGGCAGCTGGCCCTCTTAACATTTGTTTCCCATCACTATATGCAATTTCAGCACAACCTTCCATTTGTTAAGCTGCAATGAGGGAGAACACGTTAGGGACCATGGTGTGGAATTTTGAATGGACAAGGCCACTTCTGCCTTTTGAGGAGAAACAACTGATACAGCTATGAGCTTTGTTGTCATTAGTAAACATGAATACAAGTAAGGAAGAATAAAAAAGATGGGAACATTCTAGTGATGAAATCTATATTGTTCGGTTTGCCAATAATCTAATTGACCAGCTGGAATTCCCAGGTTCATTTTCCTAAGATTGAGATGTTCCTATGGCTGGTTCTACAAGATAAAATTTGCACAAGAAGTCTATTGCTATGTAGGAATCTAATCCAACCGAATCAAGCTTTGTGCCCTCTATATCATATTGAAATAGAGCAAGTGCATCATTTATTTCTACATTGTCATGTTTCATGAAAGTTTTGGAATCATTTCATGGCTTGGCTTGGATTCACTTGGTGTCAATATCAATTGGGGACATGAAGACAATCAAGAGATGTAAGCAGCTTAGTTCCAAATTTAAGGCCCTGACAATTCGGATTCTAAATTGAATAGGTGACGATTGATGAAAAGTGAACTGCTTTCTTTGGAAATATAAGACAGAAAACATGGTGGTTACTAGAAGAAACGAAGAATCACATGGCATCCACACAAATTTTATTCTGTCCACAATCAAGTAATTGATATTAAAGCATGAAGCACAAGCACGGGGGATGGACCAAACAAAAACAGTAGGACAATCATTGTTCTAATGTCTTAGCAATTTACAGAACGCCCAAGCCACCGCTTTGCAATCACTTCAGCATATTCAACTCCAAATGACATGTTGCTAATAGTTGAACTGTAAAACTGAAGGGACAGATCATCCTACACACTAAATATCAGCAAAAAACATAGTGTGAAGGATGTTTCTTAAAAATAATCATGCAATTTGAAACGCCTGACCAACATTTTTCACTAAAACCAATAAATGGATGCAATACAGCTCAGAAAAAGTCTCCAGAAAATCAGGATCAAAAGGGAATGTCCAACCACAGAATACAAATTTTGGAATCAAACAGAGAATTTCCACCGAGTTATAAAAAACAAACAATCCACCCATTGGAGAAGAAAATCATGGGTGGTGGCAACTCTTAAATAAGATTAAAACATCACAAGACTCTTTATCAGTAGTAGGAAAATGCATCAAATTAGACGAGCAAAACACCATTTGAACATTTATCTTGTTTCCTAATAAAGATAAGTTGCCATAAAATGTAATTAAAGCCATCAATGGCATTCCAAGATCTACGAGCATTTTCTATTGATAATGTTTCTGGTGCTCTGAACAATTGGAACACAATCTAGTCCAGCGCATAACTATCTAGCCTACGCAATTAGGTAGTAAGATCTTTGACATATAACACAGCTAACTGATTAAGCCAACATACCACAAGCTGTTTTGTCTTACATATCCATCAGTCCAAAAGAAATCGGAATGATCGAGAAATTTATGACTTCCAATGCCAAGAATCTGCAAGAAAGGGTGACAGTGGCATCACCTAGCTGGAAAAAGCCTTTCTTGGGTTAATCACAAATCCAACTGACAAGTCCTCTTCAAATTCACTTCCACGCTGACCAACCCCCACTAGGAAGCTCGGGTTCAGCCATGAGTGGACACTTTGACTCCACCTTAGAACTTGGGCATCTCCTCCTGTACAACACAAGGGCAAATACAGGGGGAAAATGATTATGCATCTTCAAAGTGTCAACTACCACTACGATTAACGCTACCCATTTACGAAGTGATCAACCCAAGTGCTTATAGCTCCACTGCTATCAGTTAATAACTCTCAATTCAATCTCAGTAAGCCTACTTGTCATATCAAATCAAGCAAATCAAGTTCTAGAATTCGGCTCTAGCATCTTATTCCCAGTCAAAAATAGACCATAAGGTGCGCACTAGTGAAGATAACATAAACAAATACATATCTGAGATCAAACCAACACAGATATTATATGCGCAGTAGATTAAACACTATGATAGAGAGCTGAAAAGTTCCAGAACAGCTAGCAGATAATTGTAAGCACGCCGAATTAAGAACTACACTCAATAAGCAAACATTAAATAAGAAGGGCATCTAGTATGCCTTGAGCTACTTATTATAGACTAGCAAAATAGATAGTGCAAACTACTGGGATTTAAGCAATCCAACCATTCCCAAAGTGCATCATCCAATTTGAGCCTCCCCCCTGGTGCTGGGAGCAAGGGAGCAAGAAATCTTAGGAGAACCTCATGAGAACAGCTGGACACGCCCACAAACAAAGATGAAGACCTAGTAGACAACCAAGGTGATCACAAATCACTGTTGTTGGGCTTTTCGAGCCTGAGAACTACCATAACCACCACCATATCCAACCTGTCCACCATGAGGACCATTTGCTTGAGGAGCCCCATAATTTCCAGAAGCTTGTGATTGCTCAGATCTCCATGCTGCATTTCCATACCCAGAATTTCCATTTGCATCACCATATCCACTCCCCATGTAGCCACCGCCACTCCCCTGTAGTTCTGCTCCACCAGGACCACCAACATTACTGTTTGGAGTGCCCCCAGAACGTCCTCCAACAGCACCATACCCAGCTGGATTCCCATATGATCCATCATTTCCACCGTAACTACTGTACCCATAACCTTGATTCCCATACCCAGCGGCTCCACCAGGAGATTGACCAGCAGGTACTGAACCAGGGCCACCACTGCCAGCCCCAGCATTTTGAGCACCCCAAGAAGCAGCATTCCCATAACCCATAGCACCATAGCCAGATGAACCTTGACTGTTCCATGAACTTCTGGGTGCACCGGGTGCACCACTTATGTAGCCAGCATTTGGAACATTAGGATTCCCATAAGCTGCACCTGCAGGTCCCCCATAACCAGCTCCAGCTCCAGTATAGCCGCTATAACCACCATAACCAACACCATTAGTGGCAGGACCATATCCATATCCAGCTGTGCTATAGCCAGATGAGCCATAAGGAGGAAAACCACCTCCAGTACCTTGAGGCTGCATATACCTCTCCATTCGACCATCATATGAGCTTGTGTTGCCACCAGATGCACCATAGTTCTGGTAACTGCCACCCATGGAGCGGCCACCCCCACCAGGATTGGCCTCTTTAGGAAGAGCCCGTTTTACTTCAACTTGCTTACCGTTCAAATCATGGAACGTTCTCTGTAACACCCGGTCAACTGCATCTTCGGTGTCAAAAGAAATAAAGCCAAATCCACGAGGTCGCTGGGTGCTCTGGTCATACATTATTACTACATCAGCAACAAAGCCAAAGGCTTCAAAATACTGACGAAATCCATCTTCAGTTAGAGTGGGAGGCAATCCTCCAACAAATATCTTCTTGGTCCGAATATTTCCACCAACGCTGGTGTTTCTAGCAGGATTCAGGTTTCCGGCCCTTGCATTGGTTTGCTGCTCCTCTCTTGATAAGGCCCTCTTTGCCTCAACCTGAGAAACCAAAACAACTGGTTGGAAGGCAGGAGCACAAATTGAAAGCAGGAAACTTGTTTCATCATGCAGAATTACCCAGATATCTTATCTGATTACAATATTCTAGAACTTGTACAAGTAGATTCTTCATGTATGACAAGCATAGTAACCGCTAAAAGAAATAAACAACTCTCACAAAGTGGCGTGTTTATGCATAAACTCATATTATTAGACGAGTTAAGTTGTCAAGGAGTCAATCTATAAGGATACTTGAGTTGGTGTCAGCTTAAGCTGGCACATAAAATCAACAAAAGATCACAACTCCACCTAAAATTGTTTGCAGAAGTTGGTATACCTGGCACACTAGCTTATCAAAACATGGAATGAGTAATGCAACAATAAAATTTGAACCCCACCAAATACAGATGAATAGCTTCAATGATAAACCTCTATAGTTGATCAACTAGAAACATGTAACTATAAGCACATGTAACACCCTGCAAACAATTTGTACTCACTGAAAAGCTACCTAACAACAAGAAACTGTCTAAGTAATTTATTGATTTATTCAGTTAATTAACTAAATAAGTGGATTTTGACTTGTAGGTCCTTTTAACAGAATTAAACGGCACAAACCCACTCCTTTGAAAAATACTGAAATATATCATATGGACTCACTACCAATGTCTGAGCTGCAGACAAGACTGGAGGTTTACCTCACTTGAATAAAAAAAAATATATTACAAATACAGATCCAAAGCCAGGCTCATATTTGGGATATGTTTATTATGGTTGACTAATATTTGAAGACATTTCAAGCTGTGCTGCATTGAAAAATCCATAAGAGAAGTGAAAATTCGATAAGTGAAACTCATTCAAAGAGGTCACAAACTGTTCAAAAACCAAACAGGCCATTATATTTCACACATTTGTAGTTTGCCCGAATCACAAATGAAAAGGGAAAACCCTCACTTATTTTGAAAATCAAAAAGAGCATTCCAATCCAACAATTCACAAAAGTCAATTTCTCTGTTTCATGCCACATAGATTACAACCTTAGAGGAAGAACAATTACAAGATGCTCTCCACAGTTTTTTTTTTCTATTTCCTTTAATTATCCCAGTTGAGCAACTCAATAGCAGCATGTATATCATAAACCATTCAAAAAAATTCAACTAAATTAATACAAACCAATCATTCACAAAAATAAAAGAATACCCGAAACCAACGGCCAGCAACACCATCACCAACACTCAATAATATTGTTATCATAAAACAAGAGCTCAAGAACCCTAAAATCATTCAACAATAGCAATAACTACCAATTCCGAATATAATGAAGATGCAAACAAAAGTAAACCCAAAAAAAAACATTAACGAAAACCACACAAACCATGAAAAAGGTTTTTAACTCACCATTCTACCATCAATGGTGTGCTTATCTTGAAGAACCATATCAAGCACGGCAGGATCTGCAAAGACGACAAAGCCAAAGCCTCTAGGTCTACCAGTAGTCTTATCTTTCATAACGACAGCCTGCAAAACGTCTCCGTATTGCCCAAAGTAGTCTCTGAGCTTCTCCTCTGATGTCTCCCATGAAATCCCTCCAATAAATAGCTTTCCCTGATCTGAATCCATTGCTTATAATAATATTGTCTAGATTTGAGCTATAAATCTCTCTCTCTCTCTCTGAGTTAGGGATTCTGGATTCTGAAATTTGGGGATTTTTAATTTTGGAGGGGTTTTGAGGGGTTTGGGGATTTTCAGGGAAGAAAAAAAAATGAGGGTTTCGTTTTGAGGCGACCCTTTGAGGGAGAATTTTTATCGTTAGAGAGAGAGAGCGGGGAGGGAATCTTGGGATACTAATGTGGAGATTATGCAATTTGGAGGGTCCGGATTTGTTTAGATTTGTATGGACGGCTGTGATTTGATGTGGTGTTTTTTTTTTTTAGGTGTAACCTTGTGTCATTTTTGGAGCTTGCTTTTCTTCTCTCTATAATTAAAACTCGATTTTAAAGTCCGGCAGAAATTATTTTAAAAAAAACTTAATTTATATTTAAAATTTATTTTTAACATCAACCTATATTAAATTAATATAAAATTAAAATAATATTAATTTAAAACTAAAAAAAATATCAATTTAAATATTTGTATATCTTAAGAAAAATTAAAAGAGAGAAAGGTAGAGAACTTAGAGGAAGAAAAGAATTGGATTCGGCAAGAAATTGGTTTAGCAGATCGAACAATACATCTGCAGAAAAAAATGGATTCAAAGTTATAAAGAGAAATTAATTTCACTCGTTTGAAAGTGTATTTTTTAAAGTGTTTTCATACTAAAATATATTAAAATAATATTTTTTTATTTGTTTTTAAAATTTATTTTTAAGATAATTATATTAAAATGATTTAAAATATATAAAAAATTAATTTTTTTATAATATTGGCTCACGTTTCCAAATAATCTTTTAATTCTATAAACACAATTTACAGAGTTTGGGAGGGTAGGTAATAATGAGGTTTGTTCTCTTCATTAATTTTACGAATATAAATCTTGATGTCACTGTCTCAATGATGGTACGAGGATATCTTGACCGTCCAAAAAAACAAACAATGAGAATTTACTGTATGAGTAAGAGCCTGTCAGGAAAGTATACTATAGATATAAAAGGTACGATAAATAACACGGCAGCACGATACAAATATAGAGAAATTAAGGTATACATTTATTTAAAAGGAGTTTTTAAATACAATTGAGTCTCGAAAATACAAATCAATAAAGTCTACCAATAAAATATTTGAATTGATCACTACTGGTCGGCTAGGTAAATCGAAATCTATATTGGGTTTTATTTTGAAATTTTTACATATCAACCTAGTTAAATTTAGGTAATTTTATAGGTTGATTTGGCCCAACTTATAATGTTAAAATCAGAAAAACATTAAAAAAAATAAAAATTATATTTTTTTAAATAAAAATAATAAATTTAAATTGACTTATTAATCAAATAATCTCAACCCTAAATCGGGTCAAACCTTGGAATTGGATATGATAACTATGCTACAAATAAGCTAATAATACACACACATTTATATATATAAAAACAAATACTTGGTTTTTCATTGTATATCGAGACATAAGTTACCGTGGATTGAAACAATAAAATGATAATTTTGCTTATCCAAGAAAAATCATTCAATTTGTTCACGAGGGTAATATGATCTTTTTCGCATAGCCCATTAGTCATTTTAAATTTGAATGGAAACAAAAAAGCCATTACATATTTTTAGCACGGTATAATGACTTAAACACTCTTGAAAGCAAAAATATTTGAATTGGTATCTAAAGAGTTTTTTCATATTTTCACTCTTTAAGCATAGTAAAATAACTCAATTACCTATAAAAAATTATATTAAAAAAATGGTTTCTAGGGGTTTTTTTGTATTTTCATCTTAGATTTTTAGTTATAATTAGTTTGAATAAGGAAAAATTTAGTATTTTAATAAATATAAAATATTATTTGAAAAACAAAAATGGTTGGCGCGTGCAACACACCCGCCAGCACGTGTCTTACCCCCGTGCCCTTTAGGCTGTATGTGAGGGGTCATGCAACGTTCAAAAGCTGGCTTTTAGGGCAGCGTTCAAATCATCTCGGCTGCCCCTCCATGCCTAGGCGGCACGTGTGGTCAATGGATCTTTGATTTTGCGTCGATGATATTTTCTTTTTACTTTCTCTTTCCTCCTCAATTTTTGCATTTTACTCTCCAAATTTTCAACGCAGCCTGTCAGTTTGTTTTTCTTTCAAATTTGGTCCATTTTCTTTTTACTACTATTTTTTATTTAAAATAATTTATAAATTTAGATTTTTTAATTTCATCCTCCTTTAGTTTCTTATCTGTTAGATTTGGTCTTCATTTTATTGATTTCTATTTGTTTTTATTTGAGATAATTCTTAAAATTAAATTCTTCTAATGATTTTATCCTCTTTCAGTTTTTTTTCTATTAGATTTGATCATTATTCTTTTTATTGTTATTTTTTAACTTTGAAAAAAATTTTAAATTGATATTTTTTTATTTCATCCTTCAATATTAAATTGACTAGAAATTGAGTTTCTTAATTGAGTCCAAGTTTATGATTTAACGGGTTGTAAATTTGAAAAATTAATCCAGATTTAGGAGATTTGTTTGGGTTTGCAGGGCAAAATTTTTAAAATTAATTTTTTTTTCAATTTCATCTTTCAATGTTAAATTGGTTATGAAATTCGCTTCTTAACTAAGTTCGAGTCTAGGACTTCATTTGAAAAATTAACTCAGGTTTGAGAGATTTGCCCAGGTTTGATTTTTTTTTTTTGCTTTTTTTAACTTATATTTTTTAAGTTTCATCCTTCAGCATTTATTTAATTAAAGATTAACTCTGTTATTTTTTTTTCTACTTTCTATAGGATTTTTCACTACTTTTAAAAATGAACCAAGTTATCTCAGTTCTTTTTATTTGTCGTTCATTGTTAGATTTAGCTTTTTAAAATAAATTTTATTTTTGAATTAAATTAAATGAAATTAATTGATTAAATGTAAGTATGAGATGTTCACTTCATGATATTTTGTTTAGTTTGCTTTCCAGGTCGTTGCTCTAACACCGTGTGCGGCTTCTTTCAACGTCATTGTGCACTGTTTTGAAGTGGTGTGAGAACCGTCTTGGTAAACTCTTTCTGGTGGTGGGGTAGTGTTCATAGTGAAATGACGAAAAGTCTCCAATGGGTTTTTCTTTCTTCTCCTCTCAATATAATATTGGCAACTTAATTTTTATATTTAATTATTGTTATTTTTTTGTTTGCTCTATTTACTATTTATGTCTTTTTTTTAATTATATTATTAAATTAAACCGAGCATATTAATTCCAGTCAAATCAATGAATCGTGTCTTAGATTTTTCTTGCTTCTTTCAAAATACTCCCATCGTCTGAACAACTTTTTTTACATTAAAAAAAATTGGATAGGCCCGTGGCACAACAACGAGGAACAACATATAAATATATATATATATATATATATATATATATATATATATATATATATATATATTTTGCATCAAAAGATGAAAAATAATTATTTAATTATTTAAAAATTCTCAATGAGAAGAAAAATATAAGTGCTATAACATTTAAGAAAATATGCACGTAAGAGATATTATTAATTTAACACATTAGTATTCAAAATATACAATTTTGATATTTTTCAGATATAATTATAAATTTATTAAGTAGGTATATTATAGGTTTGATAATAAATTTTTAAAAGGAAACTTCTAAAACAAAGATAAGAGTTTTTCAATGCTTTTATAAAGAAATAGAAATTGTGTGTTTGAGTCTAATTTTAAAAACATTGGATTTTGATATTTTTCAAATACAATTATAAAGCTTAGTAGGTATATGATAGATTTTTAGCAATTTATTCTAAATTGATCAAAATAAGTACAGGACTAGAATTTCAATATATATTTTTAACAGGTTGTTTCCAAGGGTTAAATCAATTCTTATGTTTGAAATTCTTTTGAGGATATTGATTTAAATTCCAAATCGAATTCAAATCATAAAAAATAGATAAAAGTAAATCAAAAGAGAAATTATCTTATTTGCAAATCAATTCATTTTAAAATTAACATTGAAAATACTATTCCAAAAATACTCTCTTTCTTTGCTTCAACAAAAACTTTTCTTTACTTTAAATTGTGCATCTATACTACCTTTTTCTACTTGATAATATGATTTTCCAGACATTTATTTATATTGTATTTAATAGGTAACTACTCTTGTATTTGATGAAAGCAATTTTTCTATGTGGAGAAATGGAGAATGGTTTATGTATTCGACCATTCAAGAAGAAATAAGGAAAATTTTGATTTCAAATAGGTTTATTTAAAGTGAAAATATGTTGTTTATATTTTTAGATGTGATTGTGAATTAAAGTAGGAAAAGAATAAAGTGCAAAATAGCATAACAATATTTTATAGATTTGATTTTGAATCTATGTAAGTAAATAATAGAGTCTATGAACTAATTTTATAGGTTTTAGCAAAACAATGAGAAATTCCAAATTTTCTAAAAAAAAATTTAAATTCATTATTCAAATAAATTTTTTGAGATATTTAAAAAATAAAGAATCATCCATTTAAATTATTTTTTAGAATGAAATTCAATTTAAAGTAATTTATAAGGTTACAATTAACATGTATATCCTTTTTTAAAACCTAAAAGAGTTCATCACCAAATTTTCATCAGGGTTTTGAATATTTCAACTAGAAATTTGCTTTGATCTAAGTCATAAATTATTAAAATTTTAATTTGTCCCATCAAATCAAATCCAAGAAGTATGATTAGGGGTAATTTCTACAATTTGTTTTTGACAAGAATCAAATCAAAATTAAAAGTGTTACAAGCCCCCTAAGTTATAATTTATAGAGATATGTTTATTGTAAAAAACACTATGTAGGCCTAATTGGACTCAAACCAATGATTAATACTATTGTATAGTTTTTTCATGTATCATCAAAGCCTTTGAAGTCTTGCAAACAAATGTGTTTGGAATACTTTATCTAGCAAAAATGGGGGGGGGGGGAATACTTACAATGGGTATTATTATCTTTTATTTATCATCAAAGCCCCCTCAAGTCCCAATAACATCTTTTGTGTGTACAAAATGCCATAAAAGTTGTTTGATGGCGTAGCCATTGAGTGTAGTCATGGGCGTAGAGGTATGCATAGTCGTAGACATAATTGTGGATGTCACTGTTGGTGTAGTCATAGACATAATTGTGGGTGTTGTTATGTATAGCCACTAACGTAACCTAGGCATAATCGTTGGCTTAAACTCTAACATTTCATTGGCATATCCATAGACATAATTGTTGGCATATCCACCACTGCGTTGAGGTTTCATCATCTATGAAAAGAGCTTTTAAGAAATAAGAATGAACTGACTTTTTGTTCATTTCCACATACAACACCAAAGATGAGGCTGACAAAAATTCTCAAGAGAAAGATTAGGGGTGCTTTTCATAGGATGATAAAATTGGACCCAAAATACTAGGCGAGCTCAACAACATTTACAAGAACAACATTATGATGCTTAAGTCAGTATAGTGTTTGTACATGTGATAAGGAGAATGAGAATTCAGTTGCTTAAATGTATTTTAGGCTTTGTTGAAGTCTTGTATTAGACATGTATTGTGTTAGGCTTTAAGTCTAGAAAGATGAGCTTTGGCCTTTTGGCCTCTTTCTTTATTCTTCTAAAGAGATCTATTTATATATTTTTTATTAAGATAAATATCTAGGACATTTATAGAAATATGTACATTATATAAAATACCATGTTAACCCAATTAGACTCGGCCCAATAATTAATATTACTATGTAGTTTTTTCATATATCATTAAGTCTTAACCAACATGTACTCAGATAAGCATGGCCCCTAGGCTTAGCTTTATTGTCAAATAAATTTTGAGTAAAGTTTTTAAGGCAAAAAATTATCAGGTTCTTTATTTATTTTTTATGATGGGTAATTAAGAAAAAATATCAAAATTAATTATGGTAATCAATATAATTAATTAAATATTAGTTTTAGTTTTAGAACTTGGTATAAAAAATGGTTGAAGGTGAAATGTTTTGCACACTAAGCAATATTTATTCAGCCTTCTCTCCTTTATTTTTTCCAACTTTTCTTCTCATTTTCTTCTTCTATCATTCTAGAGTTTAAATTCAAGTATTTCATATATATATATATTTCTTAGTTAGTTTTTCTAGTTTGTGAAGCTTGTTTAGGAATGCAACTAATAAAAATGGTGGTGTTGGAATCCTAAGAGGCTAATTGCAATAAATTATTTGTATCAATTGATGATTAATAAAATCTTTATATAAATGATGAAATCATTCATAATAATATTGTAATTTGCTCTTTTTTTTTCTAAGTGTTTTAATATGTAAGTATATTCAATATTATATTTAAGATATTCTCTATATGTTTGTTTTATACATGCTTTATCTAAAAAACTAATTTTAATCCTTAAACTTATAAAGCTGTTGTGCAATTTTTATGTTTATGTTTGTGCTAAAGCAGTTTTAGGCAAATTGCTTAAACCAACCTTTAGTATTTCTCTCTAGTCTGTATGCTAAAAATACATAACTAATAGAATTAAGCAACTTTAATCTTTATCTTCATGCAATCTTACATCTAAATCTAATTAATCTAAATATTAACATATAAGATCTCATAAAATTCTCTATGTTGTTTTTCTAAAAAATCTCAGAATAACTATATACAACATGGAGAAAAATAAGTAAAAGAAAATAATGATGTACAAATTCTTTGCACGATAAAAAAGTCATCTTGTCTGACATTGAGAGCTTGTTTGACATTGTGGTATCGAGTATCTTTCAAAATGTTTTTTTATTTGGAAATGCATCAAAATAATTTTATTTTTTAAAATTCATTATTGATATCAACACATCAAAATGATCTAAAAACACTCAAAAATTTATTTTAAAAAATTTACTTTTAAGAAAAAAATCAATTTTTTTAAAAGCACTTTTGCACTGCAAAAACAAACGGTGTCTGAATCCATGATGGACATTGGATTAAAACTTTGTTGTTCTTTTGGTGTTTGAAAAAAAAAGCAATAATTTTGTAATCTAGAACTTGGATATGAAAAATATATATAAAAAAATTACCATGAGAAGGGTGACTCTGCTGATGTTGCTTGCTTTAATGGTTTTCCAAATCTAAAAATATAATAACCATGTTTTGTTAATTTGATCAAGATAGAATGATGTTTTGAGGAGATCGATTGGTTACTTTTTTGGGTTTATAAGTTTGATCTGCCATTAATAAGGAGATGAGTGCGAGATGATGTTTTTTTGTTGCCTCTTCAAAGAAGATGTAGTTGGATTGTGATTAAAAATATGTGTCTTTGTAAACAAAAAAGAGATCTTGCTATTAGATTTGAGAAAAATACAGGAGGAAGGCTAGTTTTAATTGTGGATTTCCATGGTAAAATACCCATTTTGCTTTCCTTATTGAAAACCATATAACTTGTTTCTAGAGATAAAATCATTTTTTTCACGGGACCTATTTATCATTACTAGATTGAATGAGAGTTAGAATGGTCTTTTAACCTTTTATTTGCACATTATCATTATTAAAATACCTTTTAGAGTCTAATTTGCTTAACTGTTTAGGTTGAGGTATTTTTAGTTTTCTATCCTTGTCAGCATATTGAAATTACTAAGGTACGTTTAAAAGCAAAAAAAACTATAGCTTAGGTTAAGGAGCTTTTTGGTCTTTTTTGTTATGGTTTTTTTATTAATATTATGTGTGGTCAGGGACACTTAGATCTTTTTATGAATTAAATGGAAAAAAAAAAGAGAAGAGTTATTGGAGCGTGGAGCTTGTGGAAGGCGTCTGAGTGCTTTGTTCGGCACGTCCTGAAGCCTTAAAAGGCCAATTTTCGTCTCTTTTGATGAATCATGTGGCAGCGCATTCAATGGGACAAATTATATAAGGTGTTTTGCGGTGGTTAAGCGGTAAGCCCCCCCTCTCCTCTCTCTCTCTCTCTCTCTCCTTCTCTCTTTCCCTCGGAAAACATGTTGACTCAACCAAAATTAAAGGTTGTCCTCCATTTTCTTTTTATTTCAATTGTGACCCTTATTTTTTAATTGTTTTTTATTTGTTTTGAATTATTTTTTGATTTTTTTTTCAATTTCATCCCTTATAATTTGATTTTAGGGTGCATGACAATATAGTTTTTAGTTTTTAATATAAAATAACCAAACCAAACTGAAAACAGTGGGTTGAGTTTCAATTTTTAAAATAAAATAATCAAACCAAACCAAAACATGTTGGTTGGAACTGGTTTTAGTTCAGTTTTGATTTTATTTTTTATATTTTATAAAATTTTAATTTAGTTATTTTTATAGATAAAAATCAAACTAAACCGAAAATGATCACTCCTAACTCCTGTTGAAATGAAAATAACAGTATTAATAGCAAAATCAACCAATAAAAGTAAAATCATGGCTTAAAAGTAAAAAACTATAAAAGAAGAAAAATCATGTAAAAAAAACAAATTTAAATTAGTAAATCAATAGAGAGAGCTTTCTAATTATGTATGGTTTTGTTGGATTCAAGGGAAAAACTAGAGATTGAGAAAGAATGAGGGAGTAAAGAGAAAGGAGAGGGCGGTTGTGATTTGGAAAAGAGAAGGTGAGTTTGTGAGGACTGAAAAAAAATAATATTTTTAAGGTTATTTTTATACATGTTAGTTTAGAGTTTAGTTGTTGGTTGAATTAATTTTAGATTTTTAAAATCAAAACTAAATTTATAATTTTTTTAGGTTTAGTAATTGGTTTAATTAATTAATTCAATTTTTTTTCAATTTGATTTTTTTATTTATTTTTCTCACTCCCATTATAAAATTTGATTGAAAATTAAAATAAAACGATAACGATAACGATGATAATAATAATAATTAAGAAAAAAAAAAAACAGAGAGCCGCAAAGTTAGATCGGGACAAGGTTTTATAATCTATTATCTGCCCCTTTTTTCTGGATCTTTGAATAATTAATAATAAATTGGTGCACACACATTGACATCGTCCTTGTCCTGGTCCCGACCCACCACCACTCATACAATCATTAAAGCCTAACGTTCCTATTTTCAAAACCCGTTGGAGCCAGAAATGGTTTTCAAATCCACACCACACTTCACTCAAACCCTCCTTCTCTCTCTCTATTTTTAGTCAATCTCGCCATTAACAACATCCTCTAATCCTCGAGGTTGGTCGGTCTCTGCCTGATGGGTTGCTTTCTTGGCTGTTTTGGCTTGTCTTCAAAGAGAAAGCGTAGAAAACCGGGTTATAGAGACCATGTAAGCTTGCTTATATATTTCCAACATTCATTTGAATTAATCACCAATCTTCTTCTTCTTCTTCTTTTTTACTATTTTTTTTGATGTAGCAGAAACTTTGTAGTTATGAACCTCTAGATTCTGTTTCTACAAACCTTCCCATTACAGGGAAGCCCGTAACCTCTGAAGCTGAACTCAGGTCCCTCACTTTATTTACCCTATTTTTCAATCATTTAATTTGCTGTTGTATGTTTCGTTGTTTTGGGCCTCTCTCTTTGTAGTTAATCTGTGCTCAAGTTATGTTCTTTGGTGTGTGTTTTTTTTATTGACAGCAAAAGACCCAAGGATTCCTTGAACTGTAAAGTTAGAAAGAAGGTGAGCTTCAATTTGAATGTTCAGACTTATGAGCCAATTCCGAAAGAGGAAAGCACGAGTGATTACTGGGGAAGTGATGAGGAAGAGACTAGCAAAGATGCTGCAAAACAAACGCAATCTTCTTCTCTCTCTGAAGCGGATTCAATCGCGTCCAAAATGGCGTCTTATCCACCAAATTATAGATATAGAAACTGCATTGACAGCTATGATGAAGAGGATGGAATAGCGTATGAAGAAAGTGATTTGGATGGTGATGATGATGAATTCGATGACGAAGAAGAAGAAGAAGAAGAAGAAGAAGATGATGATAACAATGGCTGCAATATAGATGAATTGAGAGTAAATCAAAAGGAATTTTCTGGGCAATTCAGCTCCCTATCTGCGAGTTCACAGAATAAAAATTCTTTGACAAAGCTGCGAAAGGACACAACTGAAAATCTGAAGTCCCTTGGTGACTCAAATGAGGGAGGATTGAGATCGCGTCAATATGTTCATTCTGTGCTGAAACCAGTGGAAAATCTCAATCAATGGAAAGTAGTGAAGGCAAGAGGAACGCAACCACCTAAGCAACAGATGAAAGAAAATGTAGCCCTTGAGGAACACCCACTGAAACCCCTTAGTTCAATCTCGAATATCAGTCACTCCACACCTCTCATGCAAGAAATTGCAGTTGATGCCAGCCTCTCAAACTGGGTGGTTCCTCCTGATTCTTACCAGAAGATAACTGCATCCAATGATGTTGAGACCAAGGCGCCATCAAAGAATGCTTGTTTGACAGACAGTACATATTCATGGAGAAATAGAGAAGATATGCCCATTTTAGACATTATCAACTTGGAGGCCTGATAAGAAAATTCCATTGTCGCCGTTTTCCGTTGTCTTCTTCAAGATAGTGACGATTCGATTAAGAGAAAAAAAAAAAACAAAGATAAGGATTCAAACTAAAGACCAATTTCATGGAAATCTACCACAGGCAAGAAAGTGAGAACGGTTGTTCTCATATGAGGTTGGGATGAATCTGTGGATAGAAATACAGCTGAGGTTGCTCTTGTTATTTTCTGTAGCCCATTCTGGGCAAGTGTGAAACGATCTGGGGTGATGCATTTGTGTCTTTTTCTGATTTTTTGATCCACTTCTTGACGTTGTTTTGGTATAGACAAAGTGGGCTTTTAAGTATCTTATTTCTCACCATCATTACTTTATTATTTAAATCTCCCTCCCCTTCGAGGTTTGCTGTTTGTCTCAGAATCAGAACTAAGCAGAACTACTCAATTTCAAATATCATCATTCTCAATTATTAAACATTTCAGAGCCAAAATTAGTCGCTGGAGAATCACTTTCCACGCCAATCCGAAGACAAAAACAGTGATAAATGATGCACAACATGCAGAATACTTTCTAGTTTCGGAGAATCATTATTCTCAATCACTAAACATTACAAGAGCCAAGATTAGTCTATGGAGAATCACTTTCCACGTTAATCCGAAGACAAAAGCAGTGGTAAATGAAGCACAACATGCAGAATACTTTCTAGTTTCTGGAGAATCATCATTCTCAATCAGTAAACATTTCAGAGCCAAGATTAGTCTCCGGAGAATCACTTTCGACGTTAATCCGAAGACAAAAACAGTGGTAAATGAAGCTCAACAAGCAGAATACTATCTAGTTTCTGGAGAATTATCATTCTCAATCATTAAACATTTCAGAGCCAAGATTAGTCTCCGGAGAATCACTTTCCACGTTAATCCGAAGACAAAAACAGTGGTAAAAGAAGCACAACATGCAGAATACTCTCTAGTTTCATTTATGGTAGAAGACCAACACTGGTCAGTAATGTCTTACAATGAAATTATGTCCTCCTTCCAACACTGGCTAAATGGAGACGAATGTTCAAACCAAAGACTATTACTTTAAAAAAACTGTTTAAATTGAGATTCCTGTATTAGCCTGCAGGGCCGCAAAGTTTCGATAGTTAATTAAGAAAGAGTAGAAGGGAAGTTGTTGAAATTAAGGTTATATTCCCTGAAATAAAACTATTTTTGTTTTTTATTTCTAGTTTTTTTTCTTCCCTTTTCACTTTTTATTTTCCAATAAAAAGTGACAAGCATATTTATTTATATCAAGTTTTCACATCAAAATTACAATCAAAACCATAAATTTATAATTATAGAATATTAATTTTATTTTATTCAGATTAAAAATTATCGTGAAAAAATTATGTTGTTAACTAAAAATACCTATATTAAATTTCTAATAAAAAATAAATTTGTAACACTAATATAAATAAAAAAATTATCTTTTACATTACTAAAAAAGTATCTATATATATAAAAAATTATTTTATTCATGTCTTTACTTCATTTAAAAAACAATGAACAAGTTGTAAAAAAAATCTATGAAATACTCCTAAAAAATGTTTTTCAAACCCAGCACAAACTTAAAAAACTGAAAAATTAGTTTTTAGATTTATGAATAAAGAAATATTATATTTAAACATGAAATTGTTGTTTTTTCTTTTTCTTGGCTCTAATTTTATAAAAACATTTAATGTATTATTCTATTTCTAAATAGTTCTTAGACATCCCCGTCATAATGTGGCATAAACAAAAACAAAAGTAATGTTTGGTAATTTAAAAGTGATTGTTTTTTAAAATATTTTTTAATTAAAAATATATCAAAATAATATATATTTTATTTATTTATTTTTTATATTAAATTCAAAAACATTAAAAAAATAATTTTAAACAAAACAGCCACGGAAACAAACACAGCCTTTCCTAAGAAGGGAAAGGAACACAATAAGAGCCCACTCACCCCCACCCATCAATGCACACATCATGCATAATACGCCTGGCATTAACTCATGATCACTGTGTTCATTATTCCAGACTTGATCTGTATACATCCAGCAGCCTGCAAAACCAAATGTGGCATGATAGGAATAATGGAGTGCTCATAAAGTCGAAGTAAATGAAACTTCATGAAATCGTCATTGAAAATAATCTGAGCTTTGTTCATCTCTTCATATATAATCATGTGGAAAAGCAAAAATGTTCAGTTTTACTTGATATCCTATGCCACATGGTGTAAGCTTGATCATCGTTATTTCAGTCTGCTTCATTTCCCAGGATGAGGTCCCACCAATATGAAGCTGCTTGTTTGAAATCTCACCACAAAAACCATCTAAGAGCTCTAATTATATTTCCCTTCGGCAAGCAGCGCCAAAATGTTGACAGGGATTGCAGGTGCCTCAATTACAACAAGAAGTTGAAACCAGTCCTTCACACAATTATCATGCCGTAGCTGGAAAGAATGCCCTTCTAGCTTGTCCAGCAGATATCTACAAATTGATGTACTGACATATCTACATTATCGTACATAAGCAGGAATCTGTATCCTCTTCGTCAGAATCACTAACGTCGCTGCAGCCACAAATGGAAAACTGGAGTGAGGGGTACAATAATCGTCAACTAACATGAAATCTATGAACAGAAGTGATTCAATGCTCAGATAAAACACATCACATGCTCAAGAGTTTCTTGTGGACACATGTAGATTTTTAAGTTTTCAATTAATTATGACAGGGACGTAGTAGAATTGAAGAGCTGAAAAGGTCACCTAATGCTTTGCACTGACCACAGATTGAATTAGTTGAGTGTTTCACTAGTTCATCAAAATGATTGCATGTGTGCTAGTTATGGTTGTTTTGAACAAAACACCAGGATCTTCCACCCGCATTAATATCACAGTAGAGAGCAGGTCAATTTTTGAAGCTCCAAATGACATAACAATGAGAAACATTACCAGTATAACAGGGTCTTGTTCTGGAGGGAATAAATTACATCTGTTTTTTTCTTTTTTTGGATTATTTTCTTATCTTAACTTTCAATTTACTCATATCCTCCTTGCAGCCCTCAATTTTGGGGAGGCATATTGCAACAACAGCTCGTTCCTTTTTGAAGGCCCATTTTAATGTTGGGTGAGGCTGTCATAATATGAGTTAGTGGACTTGCACCGGGTAATACTAAATTCTCTAAATGAGATGTGAAGGATAAGTTCAGATCAGTGTGGTTGACAAAGACCAAATGTAGATTTCAACATCCACACTTGAACTGCACTGAAGCAGCTGAAACAAGGGATCTGATAAAAATCCACCAGATTACTACTATTAGCCTTCTTTTTTTCATGAAGCAATGGAGAGAAATTTGGTACTGAGAAAGATAAAAGAGTAATAAATAATCCTAGAAGAAAATTTTGTTTCCTGATAGAACCTTGAGAGGATACTAGAAAGAGAGAATGAAAAATCTGACACAAGATTACTAACAAGATCCACAAAATAATAATAATCTGATGGCATATATGGGTACACTAAATACAAACAAAAGCCAACTGAAAAGCAACTGTTCTTTAAAACTTCAGTGTAATCTTTATTTCTCCCTTTTTTGATCATTACTTTATATTGTCATAACCTGTGGTTCCAAATAATAAACAAACCTCTCCTTTCATCAGAAACAGAGGTCACTTAATGTCCAAATTTCAATAACACTAAAGGCAGTAACTGAAGCTGTTGAAATTTCTTAAACACAGGATGACAAACAGATCAGAAAATAAAAATCAAGTACTTACACATCCAACTTAAATAGGTAACCCCAGCAAAAGTTAAATAATTTTTCAGGAAGTTTCAAACATTATAATGATAATATTCATTTCTCCAAAAGGATGATTAAGCCCCACAATTATTGTTAGATAATGTTGAATGGGCTTCTCCTTTTGATTCTAGATGAATAACCGCTTGGCAAGAACATTGGCAATGTATCCATGGAAAAACACAACAATGGTAGTTCAAAGATTAGAAGAAAATAGGCTTTGTAAGTGGTAACTTATGTCATAAGGCTTCCAAACTAAATAGAAACAGGACTGGGTTTAAGACTATCAAATGAATACAACGTAATTTGTTATGTAATGACCATCAATGGAACAAGCCCTGTCAGTTCTAGCTCTTACAGCCAGATATTTCTGTAAACGGGACTGATCAAGAATCTAAAAAACGGAATGCGAACTCAAGAGGGTCAAGCTCTGCTTATACCACAAACACTTTGACTCACTTCAGCCTGATCTTTAATTAAAGTTCATTCCAGAAACAATTGCATGGTATGCATGGAACTTGCATAATATTTGTATTTCATACAGATTCACTTCTACTCAAATTGAGAATTCAAAGCCAAAACAAGTCATCAAAATGCTTGCAAATAACTTAAAAACCACCAGGATTACCCCACCCAGATCTATCAATTAATCTGAAGCTAATCTGCTCATAGATGATCAAGCACAGCCAGATTATATGCCCTGCACGTGTACGCCAACTTTTCTTTTTGATAATTAAGTCATAACTAGTTTCCAAAACTAAAAACTCACAGCTCAACTTGTGAACCAAATATCAGATAATAACAAAACCATAGCCAGAAAAGTAAAAAAGCCAAAATTCCGAAAAAAACTATAAAATTACCTGGGTTCGAATTCTAAAACCTCCACCAGCTTATTCCCATTATTATCATTCCACTGAACTTTTCTCCTGACTTTGTCTGAATTTCTTGACATCCCACCTTTCCTAGGAGGCAACAAAGCCTTGAACTCACTATAATCTTCTCCATTCCCTTCAACATCCTCCTCAGCTTTTGGAGAGTCTAGAGTCATAATTAAAGGCTCGTTTTTTAATCCATTAGCATCCTTATTAACATGCTTGTCCATTGACTACTAAATATACACCCACAATCCTAAAAAAGAAAGAAAAGCAAAGCTAAAAAAACCCAATTCTATCAATCAAAAAAACATATTTAACCAAAATAACACCAACCCAGATTTCTAAACGTCAAGAATCAACAAACCTTGACCCCAAAACCCAAACTTTTTGTGTGGTCAAGGCTGTTTTGATAGGGTTTTGACGATCAAAATACAAGGTCAACGCTTGTTTTTGACATGATCGAACTCTGAACGAGATTAATAAAATACAAAATCAAGAAATCTAAAAGAAAAGGGGCGTAAAAAAGAGAAGTTATTGAGAGGAGGAGGGAATAACATTACTTTCCCAAGAAAGTGAGAAAAAACAGGAGCTTTGAAAAGAAAAGAAGAAGAAGAAGAAGAAGAAGAAGAGAGTTTCGTTTTAGCTAATTGATAGATGAATGAAAAAGGAAATGAACGTTAAGGCAGAGAAAATAAGATTAATCGTACAGAAAAGGAGATCAAACAAGTGACGAAATGAAACCATTTAATTTTAATTTAATAAAAAAGAAAAACCGAAGATTGATTTTTTGAGGAACCCATAAAGATAGAAAACATAACAGAGAGTTGTTTTGTAGTAATTTTTGTATCACAATGTACATAAATTCGGCATGAGCCTTTGTTTTCTTCTTAATTAATTCTTCAGTATTATTATTATTATTATTATTATTATTTTTTTTTTTTTTGTAAGTGGTGGAGAGGAGAGGGGAGAAGATACAACGGCTGGCGGTGATTAAAGTGCGGTTGATGGTGTACGTTAGTTTAAAAAATAAAAACTATATTTTTTTTATTTTAAATTAATATTTTTAGATTATTAATATTAAAAAAAATATTTTAAAAAATAAATAAATATTTTTTTAATAAATAAATATTTTTAAAAAATAATTGTTCCTACTTCCCACAACTTCAAAAACCTACATGCTATGGAAAGTTGGTGGTACATAGCTGTCAGTGGAAGAGGAGACAATTTCAATGTGGGGTTCTTTGCTTCGCCTTGAATGTTGATTATTCTGATACAAGTGGCCTTTGGCTTTGGTGAGACCCTGAGACCAATTCCAATTTTGTTCTTCTTTTTCTTTTCTTTTTATATATATATATTTGCTTGGAAGTTAAATTTTTTTTATTAACGTGGATGTTCGAGTCAGTTTACATGTATCTTGATTAATTTCACGGGTTCTAAAACTAACGACTATATAAGCCTCCAGTAGTTATTATATTAATAACCATATAACTCGAACCTGAGATCACAAGAAAAATAAACCTTTTAGTCTTAAGTTTTTATCGTTGAATTACCTACTATATGATTCTTGGAGATAAATTTTTGTTTTTACAGTGAGTTGAATTAATTATAGCTCATCAATTGTTAGTCCTGTGTATTGTAATTTATTTTATTTTTTTAATTAACTTTTAGATCGGTGTTATTCTCATAATTGTTAGTAATTTATAGTTTTATGAGGGTTTTTTCTTTCTTTTTAGATTCATTGTAGAATGCATTTATATTTATTTGAGTCAAAGCATGCATTTGTTTCATCTTTCCCTATCTATTGACTTTGTTTTTAACAGTTTTTTATATATATTTACATGAAATGTTTTGGGGAAAACAAAATAAGAAATGAAACATCATATAATCTTACAATTGTTTTTTTTTTTCTGGCACTTTCATTGATAGATTAAACAGTGCCATAAATGATCATCAAGCTGATGCAAAGCTTCCTCAGTTCAAAAGAAAAGGAGTAAATAATAATCCAGTCCCTAAATTACTGCAAGGACAACCAGCAAAAGAAATGATATTATATTATGGATGGAGCTAGGAAAAATCAGTGGAGAAAATCCAGTGGGTACGTGAGAAGAATTTTCTAATCTGAAATTGTGTGACTCGCAAACAACCCACGCAAATTGAGTATATGTGCTTTCACAAGCGAAGCTCATGGCTCATGCAAGTATTATTAGACTTATTAATGATATACAATCCTCAAAGAAAAGATTACAGTGGGAGGGTGTGGACAGGTGATCCATTATGCGTACTTTACAAACAACAAAGCAGAAGGATGGAGAAATGAGAGGGAAGTGACGATGGTAGGTACTTGCTTCAAGGGTTGCTAAACAATGATGGCAGGACTTCAACTTGCTTTCTACTCAAACTTCATAGATATGGACAAAACCATTTGGATTTAAAGTTGAACATCTCAGTTCATTTCCACCACCATGTGAGGCAGGGCTTGAGAGAGGTTTCTTCAACATGGCATGCTTTGATAGGGTGTCGCCCGCGCTCAGGGAGATCCTGCTCAAGCTATACCGGTAAGTCTTTCTGGGATGCCTCTCACCTCTTCTAGCTTTTTTCTTTTTTTCAAATGTAGGTTTTCAAGGATTTATTACCTGGAATATTGAATCTAGACATAAGAATGTATATTACCAAGATATTAAACATAAGATTTTGTGGCTAAACAGGGAGGGTGAAGGTAGCTTTCTCTTGAATGATGACTCTATAATTGTCTGGTGGATAAAATAGACTGTGGTTTCCAGGTAGATAAGCAATGAAACGCAATAGTTGGTGGGTGGGGTAAAGCTGAACAGCTCCCTCAAGTGGAAACAGCTTGTGATGGGCTGTTTCTTTTAGGTTTGCCAAATAAATGAGTGAGCATGCAACATAATAAAATATGAAATGCTTCTCCCAGCTTCATGGCTGAGATCAAACCATGATCTATGATTGATGACATCATATCACTGAAGAAAGCAAAACAGTTGAGAACTCAACATGACCTTTCATGCGAAACAAAGCCAAGCACTGAACTATTTATCTAAATTCCACAAATCGCATGTCTCAATTGATTAAATTTCTTCCCTTTAAGATAAATTCTCCGTACAAGATGATTTATCATTGGCTTACCCGAAATAAAAGGCAGGAAATTAAAAAATAAATGTATGTTAAGTTCTGCTAAGGTATCTCATGGACTTCTAATGTAAAAGGTCCCCAAAGTCTGTGGAACCATTTCAGCATATTTATACAAAAATAGAAAACGGAAGCCATTCTAGATATCCATTCTCTAGTAGTAGAGGAAAGGAAAAGGAAACTCGGAAAATGCTACCCTTGAAAGTAGTAGGCTTTCATTGCTCTGGACGAATTTGAAGTTTCTTTCTTCTCCTTCACATCCCAAGTAGCAAATACTGTATCTCAAGTTGCAAGGATGATTAACAAAAAACTATGTTGAAAATTGATGTGCTTCCTTTCATGATAGCGCTGAGAAGCCTGTGGAGATTGACCATCACTTGTATGAATTTGGGTCTGTGGAATACCATGTTCAGGTTAGTCTATTGCATTCTTAGCATGATAAAGTTTAATTTATTACAGATAACTTGTGTCAACATTCACTTTCTACTTGATGCAACCGATTGTAGTTGACACCACATTAGAATGTCCAAGTAATTGACTTGAAAAGTAGTTGGAATGACTCAGCATCGAGAAATATGCAAGAATTCTAGAAATGATTGTGATTAAATGCTGAGTGCATACTCAAAAACCACATGCCCACTACCTGTCAACATATATATAGGCTGTCAACAAAATGTTGAGAACTATTCTGATAATCATCCTGTAATATTCACAGTCTTCAGCAGCTGATCTACAACATAACTACTTGTCAATATCAACTCCACTACTGTCCCAAGGAGCCCTGCTATCATACGGGTTGTCATCATACACCATGCAGATGGTAAAACAAGTTTGCTCGGATGCTGTGGAGATTGTTGAACCTGCAAAAGAAGGATATCAGCTAACCCTAAAGCTAAATTTTGCTAAGGTTCCAATTGGAAAAGGTTTGCTACTTCTTCAAATCAACACCAATATTTAAAAAAAAAAAATCTTGGTGCTTTGTGACACATAATAGTACTATCTTGCATTTAAGCATGTTATTCCTTCTATTCACCAAAAAATTTAAGAATAGCTTTCAGTATACTATAGTATCAGTACGGAGTTTACAGAGAAAAAAAAAGTTTCAAAATCTCCATCTACAAAAGAAGACTGAACTGCACACATGAAAGGAGAAATATGTTAAATTTCTGATAGGAGGCTACCTTGAAAAAAGAAAATAAGCTGGAGCTTGAATGAGAAGATTGTGCAATTTCTTAACACAAACAAGAAATACAAGAACTGTATGCAGTAAATCTGAGTTCAGGGTTTATAGCAAAGACAGATTAACAGTACAAAGAAAAGTTTAACCACCCAAACTAGACAAACAACACCAACCATTTTGATCAACTAAAATGTAGCACTGAAATAGATTTCCTCTTAAATAACAGAATTCCTGATTCAGCCAAGTACCACCATTCACAATCTCAGGATTTGAAGACATCCATACAGGGTTTTCCATGACACTTGAATGTAGGAAATAAAAAGATTACCTGATAATACTCCTGAAAAGAAGTCAACTCCTCAGAAAATAGTATCACATGTTTAGGTGGGAGTTGAAATAATAATAGAGTTGAACAAAAGGATTTGAACATATGGCTTGTACTAAATATAGACATAGCATTCAAGTCAAGATCATAAAACTAATTAGAATTAGCGCTAAAGAAACTTTATGCTAAATGACTTGTCATTATAGCCAGTGCAATCTTCAAAATTTTGAAGCATGAAATTAACATCTTGATCTTTGCTTTGAAACAAGGGCCACCTCGGGTTCTGTTGGTGCTTGAAAAATTATCTAAGCATTTTGTAAGGAATGAAAGAGGAAAGAACAAAATCCTAATAGGAGATGCTTATTTTTTGTCTATTTTCATACCAGGCTATCAAATTTCCACACTTCATAACCATGCTGATACATATTTTCCTTTTCCAGACTCTGAAAAAGTGATTACACAAATTTCGTCAGTGCAAGCAGTTATACTAAGTTCCCAGCTGAAAGAAATGTTGAGAAATGTCAACTCCCAGGATACATCCCAAGGAATGAATAAGCCAATTAAACTTGTCTATCACCCAAGAGAACCCTTCTATGTCATCAGACAGGTATTACCGCTCATGCAATCACCATCTTCTTCTAATTAAGGTCTCAATCCCCAAGGGACAATATTAGACTTGATAAAGTATTATCATAGTGAAAGACTGATTTTGATAACAATTTTGTCAGTCTACTAATAACTTCCAATGACAGGGTGCCAGATTTTGATTTCAAGATTTCTGAGTTTTGTAAAATCTTTCTAGAAATGCTTAAATACAGTCTGGCCAGAAACTTGTAAGGTAAATAAACTCATTACCAATTTGGCAGTCTAGCCTTGCTCGGAATCTGGCCAAGTTTTACACTTGAAACAGTTCTGGCATTTCAGTCACATTTCAAGCCATTTTAAATGATCAAACAACTTAGTTTTCAGCTAAATCCAACCTTTTATATCCTTTATGAAAATCTCCACAAAACAGCAAGGTAAATAAAGATATCAAAACATAATATGCTAAGAGATGGACATGTTTGATTAAGTTCATATCCGCTAAAAGCCACCCTCTTCACTTATTTGATATAATAAAAGCTGAAGTAGATCACTATTTAGAATTGGCAACAGCACCACTACCAAATTTTGACTACCACACATATTTGACTCCAGTTTACTAAATTAAAGTAATTTTTTTGTTTAACAGCCACAAAAAATCACAGCAGTATTCCCAATGCGTTTTAGAGAGCACTCAGATGTGATTATTGCGACAGCCTTCTTTCAGGTTTGCAAAACTCTAACATCAGAGACATTAACTGATTTTTGGTCCCGAAGTTCTCTTGTTGGTATTTAGAAATGATGGTATCTTTATTACCTTTCATCCTTTTCCTTTTGGGATTAGGAACTCATGGATGTGGGCAGCTTAGAAAAATGGGCTAAAGCTCCACCTTGCACCTGGTCACCCATTCCTCCACCAGAACTGAGAGGAGAACCTTTAGAAGATTTAAGCACCAATGGAGGGTTTGTCTCTTTTGGTATCCCCTTGCTCATAACTGAACACAAAACCATGCATAAAGTGGCTTAAACAACAATTCCATCATTTTGCAATAATTATCATTGAAAATACAAAATTGCTTGACAACTAGTTATAATTTTGATACACAAAATATAGAAACGAAATTCATTGATCATGAAACTTTTCATTTGGCTATTAATAAGCATTTGTTTTCCTTGAGCATGTTTAAGCTAACGTATTTGCTGCCATATTGCCAGATATCTCTTCACGCCATGTTGAAGGTAAAAAACTAGACAAAACTGTATGGAGTCTATTAAACTTCTATGCCTACGTGAAAAACCATGTTAAGGTAATGCTTTCTATCAAGGTTTTTTCTTTTATTTATTTCTGATGTTCTTTGGGCATGAGGGGTGTTAAGCACGGGAGTTAATGGTGCATACGTCCTTTGCTGACAAGATTTTTTCTTATAGTGCACCAGAGGTTTCATACAAAGAAGGATGCAAAAGCGTTTGGAAAGTTTGGTTGAGGTGCTGACAAAACCTAACAGAAGTAGCATCATATTCTTAGTAAACTTTATTCAGATAACCAAAAAGCACTACATTTTTCCTCTCTTGTTATTGAACAATTAACTGTTGCATTTCAATTTTTATTTTTCTTCCCCTGCACTCCAAAAGGTAATTTAGGATCTAACCTAGCAACTCCGCGTTGCAAGAAAAGCAATCGTGAGTCAATAATACATCTGCCCTCAACAAGAGGACAGCAAGACTAATTTTCTTGCTGCAACTTGCAGGTCCTGCACGAGGAAAAATTGGAAGAAAATGGAAATGTTAAGAAGGTCAAAGGTAAAGTGTTCAGGTCATTTATGTTATCAGAGAGAAAATTAAAGAAAAGAACAAGGGAGAGTTCTCTTTTGCTTCACATAGAGGCACCGGATGGTCTCTATATTTTGATGAATGCCGAGCTCAAAAACACTTAACTAATCCACAAGACATCCCATCATATATATGAGACTTAGAGAAATCACACAGAATGATGACAAGAGTGCGGGTTAAGAAAGAAGTGGCAAATAGGTTTCCTTTTACTTTTAGCTAAAATTCATGTTTTTTTTGTTTTCCAGCACATGCAGAAAGCAGGTATGGTGGAAAACTGGTAAGATTATCAAAACCAAAAAACTTCAAAAGAAGATGTCGTGATTTAACCAGGAAGATCATGCAAATTCGTTTTCGGATTAAAATCCATGGATTTCGGCATTTTCATAGACGTTGGTTTACAATCCCAAAGTTCTCTTCTCCACTGGGATATACTAAACTAGAATAATTTAAACTCCGTGTTATATATTCTTATTTTCAGTTATCAGATGTACTTTTGTGCCATATGTGAACTTCTATCATAACTTGGGTTTGTCTTGTAGAAGTACATCAAAGCTGCATGTTACTCTAATCTACTAAGGTTGTGACAATAGCAATATAGAAACTTCAAGAGCCATCAGGCCTATCTTTAAATGTATCTAACCATATTGACAATGACACTGTAATGAGAAGTTTGAAGTTCATATCAGTTCATACACAAACAGGAAAAAGAAAAGCAAGATTAGTTAAACTCATGAAACTTCCTCTAATGTGACATGCATATTAATGTGTTTATAACTAGAATTCAAAATCTGATTTACATATTAAACTATATAAAGAGGTCAGAGAAACTTACTAGAAATTTTCAGCCAGTCATTGCTTTTCTGAAAGTCTTGAACGAAGACTTTTATAAATTTCCTTCTTTTGCTGAACCTTGTAACACAGCAACAAATAGCAGTTGAAGCATTATTTCTGTGGATAATAAACTGGAATCTATCATAGCCAGCATACATATACTATGCTTTGCACACAATTCTAGTTCTTACTACTTGTTAAAGTTTCGGCTGCTATCTCCTTCCTCATAAGCACACCCTTGTCATCAAACCTTCTATGAAGACACCTGTAAGAAGGAAAGGTAATTATCATTAGATAGCAAGCAAAACCTGCTTTTCAGGGCAGTAGAACCATGAATTTCAGATGAACCTATGTAGTTGAACTTCTCTTCAGCTTACTACTGCGTGCCCCAACTAGAAAAACATCAGAACATTTACATTGAAAATGACTCCAATAGGTACACTACCTAGATCACCAAAAGAACTGAAGCTAATGATGTATGATTCCACTATATCCACTTAAAAGATGATAGATAGGATTTCTCATATGCAGGGCCACTTAAAGAATACTAAATCCCTCCCTTCATTCCAGTCTGTTTAAAGCTACAATTTCTTGTTTTTATTCTTTCTTTGCAACTTCAACTCAAGACATTTTCGGTTTATTTGTTATTGTCTTGGCTCAATAACCCTCAATCTTAAACTATTTAGGTTCAATTCCATGAATTTCCATCCAGATCTATTTTAGGTAAGATTCTTCATAAATTGTTACAATGATAAACCATTATTTATCACTCTAACCCATGGCATTTTTTCCATCCACCCCCCTTGTCTGTCCTAATACTTAACGTGATCACATTCCTCATCAGTTCATTTAGATTTTGATGTTGGATGAGAGTAGATCATCCTAATTTCTCCTTTAACTTCCCTTCAACAGGAGTCACCCCCACCATCCCAATTATGTACATGTTTCTTATACAGACTTGACTTGTTTATTTACACATCCTGACATCCATAGTTATACCCTCATCCCTTCTACAGTACAATCACTCTTCCTCACCACAGCGCGCGCACATGCTATATAGGACCTCTCCAACAACCTTCCCTATTTTATTTTTCTTAATCAGCTATACCTCCACCTTGGTGAAAAAGGAAAAACCAGGTTGTCTAAATTTCTTCAAGCAACCTTAGTTGTACAATAAGGCCCTAAGACTTTTCTATTTGCTTCACCTTCTGAAGTGGAACATGCGGACAGGCAAAATGGATAGGCAAAATCATGAATGAGGTAAACAAACCAGACTGATAAGCAGAATGATAGTTGAGGAATAGGTATATAAATATACATGAAAATCACAATGTCAAAAATTTTAACAAGGGAAGTCAACTACCAAGAAATGGTAATATTTTTGAAAAAGAAAAACCTCCTATGTTCCTTTAATATAGGACGCAGTTGCAACAGTTCCAGTTTGGTAAACGAGAGGAAGAAACCTCCAAGGTAGATCAGTAATTGAGGACTTAACTGAACATTAAAATACTAAACCAGAAGACAAGCATCTGGTACCTTAAAGGTCAAAAGCCAACAACATCATTTGCTGCTGAGAATTCTCAAAAGTGATAATATAATTTCCAATTTGACTTGTGTGTTTACTGATAAATGTGGATGAAAACTGAACTAGAAAAGGTAAAAAGTGTGTGCGCACACAAGCCTGCATGGGTATGCTTGAGTGCGTGTGTCTGTGGGACAGAGAGAGATGGCAACAAAAGTATAACATGTAGAAAGTACTCATTTGTTAGCACAAAACGGACATTAGAACCCGAGAAAAACTCATCATCTAAAACTGTATTTTTAGAAAAGTTATGCAATTTTGCTTACAGGATACTAGAAACATCTTGATTTGAATCACATCTATTCTCCGACTCATTTCTTCTTTTATCCAGGGGCACATTCAGATAAGTCTTTCTTCAGTAGCATGCTATAGCACCAACCAAATTTAACATATGACTCAGATGTTGCTCCTGCATCACTTCTTCCTCTTCTGAATGCCAGATCCTTCTCATGCTCCAACAGCTAGTTTTTCAATAAAGCATCTTGCAAGCAGATCACTGGAAGGACAATCACATTCCATTTCTTTGCACACTTCGATGGAAAAAATTGGGAGGGGGGGATAAATTTCAGCTTCATACAACAAATATATTAAATAAAGGTTCCATGATAATCAAAGATTACGGTTTTGTGAGGAGTGGAATGGGAGAATGAGAAAAGAAGCTCTCCAGCAAAGCATTAGCACCTGAGTTCAACAGTTATGAACACATGAATTGGTAAGGCCATGGTCTGTCAGTGAATTCAAGTCACCATAAAAGTCCTTACGTTTTACCATGTTCAAAATCTGAAGTCAAATTCTCAAGACCTTCTAATTGTCTCCAAAGACATATTGAAGAAATAAAAATCATTAAGTAACGGCTCCACTTCATGCATTTGATCCACAAAAACAACAATTTCTTCAACTTGAAAGATAGTGACACAAAGGAATATAAAAAATCCAACCATCATTATCAAAGATCCCATGATATTTCTGCCTAGAATCCAAAATTTCATTGAAAGATACTGTGTTTCTACTACATACTGTCATGAGATGAAATCTTAGTCACTGCAGAACTGAAAATTTGTAAAGCTTGTAGGTATTTACTTCCATATGAAAGAAAAATCAAAACCCACCTGTCTAAAGTGTTGAACTTTAACACTTGATCACTTCAGAGGTGTAAAGAATCTGTGGCCATTATCATCCAGTTGAATTACTAGAGTTAATCAAATGTGATCATTCATAACAACAACATGAACCAATGCATTTGGGAGGAGCACAAAGCAGTAACAAGCTATCTATTTCCTGCAATTTGGAGGCCCACACTCTGCTACAAATGTTACTGATGCCAATAGGCAACTCCAGCAACCGTTTCCTAGAACTATTTACTGGTTACTTGCAGCATTACAAAGTAACAGCCTTTACCCACAAGCAGGAACAGATCTAGAAGCCCTTCCCAAATATATACACACATTCTTTTTGGCCCCTCAATCCCTAAATCCTTTGCTGCCCCTGCCCATTGAAGGAGGCAGAAAATGATACTCATGTCAGGGTAATCTACGCAAGCACATGTTAGTAAGGCATTATAAGGATCAAGGCATTTTTTCTATATCACATACATTTCATAACATGTGTGTGTGCGCAAGCGCGCATGTATATGATTCTGAGATTGTTTCCAATATATCATATCAGCAAATGGTAATATGTTTGAAATTCATTCTGTATGCAAGTGATCTAAACTTTAGATACAGAATACAACAAAACAAGAGCTCAAATTGCTTCAATGTTTGGCAATTCATCCATGTTTGTACTCTTTATTAGATTCCGAAATGTATTTTTTTACTGTACCTAAATGCAAGAATAGAGGAACTTAACTTTAGAAGCATGTCCTGCTAAACAAAAAGGAAATAAAAAAATTCCAACCGATTCTGCACATGATAATATATGACATTTCGTCTGAACACTGCTTTCATTTTCCTACAGAATTGAAGCTGTATTTGGCTATTTGCATGATTACGTTATGGCCTCTAATCAAATACACAAGTATGAAAGCAAGTCTATCCACCTTAATTAGTCTTATAAGTTCTGATTGTATTGCCAGCGCTATTAAATAAATGAAAACAATAAATTAAAAAAAAAAAACATATTCATGCACTGATAAAAGGTAATTCGACAATAAAAGGACAATCTAGTATCCAATTTCTGTGTGTAAACAGCAAAGGCTTGTCAGGAAAAGAACACCATTGCCTTGTATGTATAAATAAACAATCGATTCAATTCCATTAAACAACAAAATTGTGTACTATCAATACAGGGAAAAAGGCAAGAAAATAAAAAAAGAAGAACATACACTTCATTCCACTTCAAATTCAGGAAGCGCCCGCATCAAAGCACTCTCAGAATCAAGCCCTGCCAGCAAAGGTCCACTTGCTTCACCATGCCTCAAATCCCTATTACTTGACAACAATCCAAACAACCCCAAACTCACAAGAAAGACCACGATTGCATGCCCAACAAACATCAAATTCACCAATGCCACACCCCTCAACCCATCCTCCTCAAGATCACACTTCAACTCAACATTTCCACTTCCAGGCAAAATCTCAATCTCATGACACCCTTTAAAACCAAAAACATCAGTATACAAACACAACCCAGCTTGCAAAAACCAAGTCCCTTTCAAAACCAACCCACAACAGAAACAAAACTCAGCAAAAAATGCACCAGGCCTAATAGCCAAATACAAACAACAAAACCCACAAACAAGACTCAAATCACCACACAAACCATAAACAACCTCGACAACAAGACCAGAAGTTCCCTCACCAATAAAAGAGTACTCTACGAAAAACAAAATCCCACCAAACACAAACAAGAAATTATCAAGAATGACTACAGGGTCAATGGCATCACGTAAAACGAACAAAATTGCCAAAACCCAGTAAAGAAAAAGAAGCAATGATTCATGCAAGAAGGAGAAACGGTAAGTTGTGTGACCAGTAGTAATGGAGAGGAAAAGAAAGATTAAAGAAAAAGAAGCAATAGGGAGGGCTACGGTGAGGACGTACAAATCAAGATTTTTCCATTTGGGATCAGAGAGGTACCATGTTTTGGATCTAAAAAGAGATGGGTTCTTGAGGTAAAGAGAAGACGAGCAAAAGAGACGGCGGATGCCTATAGGGAGAAGGAGAAGAGTGACGCACAAATGGGTTACAAGTGATGCCATTTTTTTCTTCCTCGTTTTTCCTATGTTCGATTGATCGTCTTCCAACTTGTCCTTCTGTTTTGAGGCCGGTTTCAGTTTTTTTCGGTTGCAAATGGCAGGGGCAGTCAGATTTCATGTGGGCACTTCAACATGGCTTACCTTGTTTTAAGATAGAAGACACAGTTTGCAGAAAATACATTAGTTGTTTGACTCGAAGGATTAGGACAAATCCATCAAACAAATATATTTTAAAACAATTTTCCAGTGAATTTAACTCTTTACTGCCTTCTTCTCTTTTTTTTTTTTTTTTTTTTGATTATCGTGGGTGTCCGGGCCAGCTTGCGCGCACCTCGACTAATCCCACGGGCCCTGAAGTTAACGACCATGTAAGCCTCCAGTGGCCATCATATGAGCAGCCATAGGGTTTGAACCTGAGACCTAAGAGGGAGCAAACCCCTTAGTCCCAAGTTCTTACCACTAGGCCACCACCTAGATGGTTTTTACTGCCTTCTTCTCCTTCCCTTACGTTGTAGCCAAATGCTCCTAAAATTAGGTTGGCTATCATATCTAAAATTCTAAATCTCATATCATATTATTATGTTATCAAAAGCAAAACTTTCATGGATTTAATTATGTAGGTCAAGTGTAAATATTTTATTTTTTAATCGATCAAAACTGTGAATTTAGTTTTGATATTCGAGAGTTAATTAAATCTATTTGTAAAGTGTGGATGAGGATTGTTATTTAAAATTTTTTTTAAAAAAAAAAATATATATATATATATATATATGAAAATAATATTTTTTATTTTTAACATTAAAATCATCCAAAAATATTAAAAAAATAAATCCAATTTTGATATTTGAGTGCAATCCCAAAGAGGGCTAGGGTTAAAAACAAAACGAGCGATTATATTCTGAAAATTTTTACTTAAATTTGACTTGTGACCACGAATTGGAAAACTTGTAGTTACATATATCCATTTGGCTGTGCTATATGAAAACAAATTAACATGGATTATTGCTGACAACAAAAGTCAGTGCAGGATTAGAGAAGGTCAATGGAACAACCATGCTGAGCAAGTTGTTGTGATAGAAGATGAGGTAAGAGACTGGGTCACAGATCTCAAGCTGTCCTCTAATGAACAAAAGCTGATCACACACCCCCATTTTGGTCACTGAAACTTCCATGCTCAGCTACTCCAAGAAGATCCAAACCGCCTGCAAATAGGTGGATTGATCCCAAAAAGTGATGGGGTTGCCTGAAGATATATATTGCCCCCAGTCCATTCATCACATTTCAAGCCTGAAGCAACTGACCCTTTGTAACCCTGCGCATCCTGTTTCTTCCTCTCCAAAAAAATAGGATGCCACTGTCCTGACAAACATTTATATGTCAATGGCCTAGTTAGCTCCTGCAGAAGCTGGGACTGTCAAGACCATTGGAGAAGAGGAATAAATTTGGAAACAATGAGTGAATGAAGAGTAGATGAAAATCTGCAAAATGCCAAGCACATGAATCCTCGACCCCACTGAAGAACCACTTCAGCCCCAGCAGAAACCCAGGCTCAGATATCTACCAAGATAACTTGAATACATGTTTTTCTGCGAGGTGAGCTCCTGCATATGTGTGGAAGTTGTTGATTATAATCATGAACTTGCGTAGTTCCACAAGACCAAAATCCCCATAAAAACTCACAGCTAACAGAAGGCTGTGACCGTCCATCCCAACCGTGGGCTTAACATCCTCTGCTCTATTGCCAGAGCAATCATCACCTGTGAGCGGGTATCTTCCATTGCAAGCACATATGTGCAGACGTGAGTTTGTATGGCAGTATTCTCTTGTCTAGTAATGGCGTGTTTAGGAGTGTTAAGATCATTACATCAAAATAATTTAAAAATATCAAAAACAGTTCCTAACACACACAAAATGGAGGCAGGAGACCTCAAAAAAAACCAAACTTGGATGTAAGAATCCAGCCCACATCTTACGAGGAAGGGCAAAGCAGGACAGCAGATATTCAGATTTGTTTGAATATGCTCGATTTGTCTATAGAAATTAATTAAGTAATTGTAGGAATAATAATGAGCTTCGCCTGTTACAAGGCTATGAACGGTGCAAGGATAGACCCGTGTTATAACGGGTCAACACCCGTCTATTCCTTCTCTTTAGAATTTACTCGTACACTGCTCCGCACGTTGCCATAGGTTAGACCACCTTTTTTAAAATGTAAAAGAAATGCTAACAGTGTTATTAAATTCGGACAAGGGAGTTAATTTTTAAAAAAATTATCTGACTCTTTTTTAATTTGAAATTTTAATTAAAAAATATAGCCGCTAATTTTCCATGAACCAGTTAATTTTACAAGTTTAAAAATAACTTAAATAACCATAAAAATATAGTTTAATTTTAAAAAAATACTTCAAAATAAAAATTAAAAAAAATATTAAGATAAAATACATTAAAAAAAAGTGCACAATTATTGCTTATTTAGCCTTTCTAACAAGTTGAAGCAATTTGATCTAAAAATATCTATTTTCTTTATCTAACTTAAATAAATATGTCTAAACATGGATGATGTGGTGCGTGATCAATCTCATAGCAATTTGTGAGAGAAGTTTTGCATTTTATTGATTATTTGTTTGGTATTACGATTGAACTTGTTTTTTTTTAAATTTAGTTTTAAATTATATTTTTGTATTTTTATATCATTTTTATATGTTAATATTAAAAATAAATTTAATATATATAAATTATTTTGATATATTAAAAAAAATTAAAAAGCAACTTTTACCCACATCTCAGTCATTAAATAAAACTCTTTTTTAGCACTTGCACTCTTATACCACACAACTTTTAAAGTTTAGGGTCTGATTATAAATATGATAAATGTTACTTTCAAAGTTTTTTTTTTAGAAAATTTTTAAAATTTATTTTTAATATCAGCATATTAAAATAATTCAAAAATATTAATAAAAATAATTTAAAACTAAGAAAAAATTAAAAAATACAGATAAAACACAATACTTGAAAGTGCCTAATCATTTATTTAAATTTTTACCACTCACTCAATTATACCATGATGCAGATCAGAGCACTCAGAAATCTAGGAAGCAAGGGCTGTATCAGCCACTGAGTTCTTCAAGAAAATTGAGCAATCCATAAATTTATATATGATGTTATAAATTATTAATTTTTGAAGAAACAAATAGCATGCACAATTGAAAGATTTCAAACCAATTCTAAACAATCTAATCATTATTTATATTATAATCCTTTTCGATATCTTGTGTAATTATTTTTCTTCTTACCTCAATTCATTCAATTAATTTCATCTATCTTGATGAGAAAATTGTAGTGACAAGATATTATTTTCTAACAATTAATATTATGTTTTTGAGTATAAAAACGGTTATTTTTTAAAGGTTTTTTAAAACTATTTTTTTTTATTTTTTAAAAAAATATTTTTGACATTAACATATCAAATCAACCTAAAATATAAAAAAAATATTAATTTAAAATAAAAATAATAATTTTTTCAAAAAAAAACAAAAGGAACACAGGAGCCTGTGATGCGTAGCATCCAAGAACTGAGGAATGGAAAATATTACAAAGTGAGTTTGGTACCCAATTTCAATGGTCTTTTGGTTAGGTAAGAAACCACAGCTTCTCCGAACTCTTTTTTTCCATCTTGAAAAGAGAAATTAACGTCCAGAATGATCCCATGGAAGCTCTGACGCGTGAAGAAATGGTAGAATGAGGGCCCATCCTTGAACAAAGAACCACTAAAATTCTAGATCAAGATTTTCTCCTCCAAAAATTTGGATCGTAAGTAATAACAGGACAAGTACTAGTGATATACGTGTTTGGTCTGAAATCTAAACAAAAATCCAAGCCACCAAGCATGTGTGGTTCTCAATGCCCCATGAAGATCTCTCTCCCACCACCCTTTAATAAAAAACCAGAGGCTCTCGTATTTTACACCAAAAAAATATCCTCCAGGGGCAGAAAAACCTAGAAAACACATACATCACAGACTTCCTTGTAAAGCAGATGAAACACTATCCAAATTAATTTCGAAGAGAACATCAAGAGCTAGAAAGAACTCCAGGGGTGGTTCAATTTTCAATGGCTTCTTCAATTTCTGCAACTGGGTTTAAGGGAGGTTTTGGGACTGCGTTTATGGGAAGTTGGGGCACTTCAATTGTTGGCGAAGACTATGCCATGTTGGTTAAGCCAGTAACAAGCCATGTTAGAGTTGCGAAGCCAGTGAAATCGCCTCCCATGATGAAGAATGTCAATGAAGGAAAGGGTCTTTTTGCTCCTGTTGTTGTTATCACACGTCAAATAATCGGCAAGAAAAGGTTCAATCAGCTTAGAGGCAAAGCAATTGCCTTACACTCACAGGTATAATTCTTGCCTCTGCTACTAGATTTGTATCAGTAGCTATGCGTTGAGGGGTTAGTGGCTTTTTTCTTGTTTTTGGACAATTATTGGCCTTTTATTTGCGAGTTTCGGATAATCTGAATGACGATGTTCTTCCTTAATTAGTTTCTTGATTAATTATTATAGCGCAAACAATTTAATCAATTGCATGACTAATTTGTTAACTGTTTACAGGTGATTACTGAGTTCTGCAAATCGATAGGAGCAGATGCAAAACAAAGGCAGGGACTGATTAGGTTGGCCAAGAAGAATGGAGAGAGACTCGGGTTCCTTGCTTGATAAAAGAAGAGGATTTCGCCTCTGGTCATCTTCATGTAACAGGCATTTTCTAGTCCACAGTTCATTTGAGGGCTATCAGATGTAAATACCTCTCTTCATCTGGGGCCCTTGGAATCATCATGTTAACGACACTGTATGGCTACTTCACTCTTCATTTTACCTGTACTACTTTGTCTTGAGATTATTAAAGTAAAGCTTCTTTAAAGATTCGTTAATTACCTGGCTCGCGGCAAGGGTGACCTGGGGGCCAAAAAACCAGCTGTTCCTTGAGTGGCTCAACTGGCCTCCAAGGAATCCGGGAGCTGAATCAACACTATATTAAGCTTAAGTTCTTTTAAATAAATCGGCGGTGATGGAATTAGGACTAAGTTAAGCTTTATTCAACCACCAGATTATGTTTTCATTGCCGCTTGTGTGTCCTCGAATATTAATTAGAATGGTCTAAACTCTGGATTAGCGTTCGATCAAGCTTCTAACATCGGGAGCCACGCAGCCATTTCCCACGAGCCTATTTGTTGATTAATCCGTCAAGTTAGAAATGATTGCAGCGCCGGCAGCGTTAAAAGAATGCCACCTCGATTGGGTTGAAGCACCACCAGGATGTGAAACATTCTCCAACCGCAAATTATCCTTGATCAATAGCTCTGGTAAAGCCTCCCGTGCGGTGAGGAAATAAAGAGCGCGCAGAAATAACACCGTGATTCGATGATACCGGCCTTCCATGCAGGAATTTCTTCTTGTTTTTTTCCTTTTTTCTAATCTGTGCACCCGTTATGCTGCCACCATTATAGCTAATTGTAGTTGATAAACACAACGATCATGTTTTCAAAAACTTAATCAATCTCTTTGAGGAATATCAAAATCCAAGCACAAAAAAAGGAGTAGAACTGTAGAAGTGACTTTTTTTCCGGCCAAGTGTATTGGGAACAATAATATATCTCAACAGTACAGACTGCTGGTGGTAGAAACTACAATACTTTCACAAGCTCAATCTTATCTAATACCAAAATTAAAGGAGCATCATCATGATACATCCATTAAGGACTTATCAGATCAAAAATACATTTCACTTCTCGGTGTGGAACCAAGCTAAAAAAACCACCGTCATGGAGTGCTTACACATTGTAACGGCTTTTGGCATTTCTTTCTCTCTTGGAATCATCCTGCAGTTACCAAAATAGTAAGATTTGAGAAGTAAATTTCCTTAAACTCAGATAGGACCACAAAAAAAAAGATTACATGGAAGCTGTAGGTGATCTTATTAGTGACATCAATGACCTCCTTCCACTTCCTGCCAATGCTCATCTACAAAACAAAATTCGAATGCCATAACATCGTTAGACTTGAAACAATCAAAGGGAATACTAACTAATAAACATGAAGCATTTAGGGAGAGAACAAACTTAAACAACCAAGTCAAAGAAGAACAGCATGCCGGTGGGAACTAGTTGCCACTAGAGCTTAATGAACCAATGTATTAAAACCCAACTAGAAGTTTCCATTCAAATGTTGTATTATGCTCTACCTAAAAGAAATGTCAACATGGAAACCCTTTTTTTTACAATGAAAACAGCCAAGAATCCCATATATTGTTGTTTGAGCTAAACAGTAACAGATCCATAGTTATTTCATGTAGAGGCTAAAGTTGAGTTCAGATGAAAATCATCAAATCAATATATCAGATATGGTGGATAGCAAACGCATGTCAGCATGCAAGAACATGAACTGCATGCACAATGCCACAGCCCACAAGCAAGGAAGACACATTGCTGTTTAAAATTTGACATTTTGAAAAGGGCCACAGAAATAGAGTGAGGAACGGATTCCAAGAACTGTTATGCATCAAATAAAACAAAATGGAGAAAAGTTTATTGTGTATGACCTAACTGCCATCCGATCACTGCCTAACTAAATAGCTTTACCTAGTCAGCTTGTTGTATAAACCTAAATTATGAATCTACCAGAAAACACATATATGCTATATATGTGAGCAAAAGCAAAAGATACATCAGATTCTAACAGAAGTCAGCAATCTAAGCACTTTTTTTTCTGTTGGGGGATAAAATATCCGAGTATAGGCATGTTAAACTGGATCAACCAAGCATCCCTGTGCTCTTAGTGACAGTATCTATCTCCTCATAAGTACTCAGAATTCTTCTAATGAGTATGTGCAGACCAAATGACAGCTTAGAAATGGTAAACAGTCACTCACAGGTGCTACAACATTACTGCGACTAATGAACAACCCTAAATGATCGCTAGTCACCCATTGGCTAGTTACAAGGTCTGCAATCATAAAATCAGCTATTGTCACCGCCAACAGAGCCCTCGTGAGGCGAACATTTATTAATTTTTGTCAACACAAGAATATCATATAACCTCTGCCACCAAGATACACATGATCCCCATTCACATGCAAGGTCTAATCAATTAGAAATATCAAATCGGAGTGGTATTTAGTCTCAAGCATTCCCTCCTGGGGAGAGAGATGGTGGTGAGCCTCATTCTTTGTTATGCCCAACAAGAGAAATAATCACATGTTTCTCTTCCCAGTCATTAAAACATGAGAAGCCAAACAAGACATGAGCCTTGGTATGGGAACCTGAGGTTGCAGAAAAAATTCCCACTTCACTGTCGGCAAAGGAAGCCAAGCACACCCTTAGATGAAATGCTTATGATGTCTAAGGGCAGGTTCTTTGGATGGAATTGATGCTTAAGGGACACCACAAAGAATTGAAACACTGAAAAATGTCATCTAAATTCACAAGTGCCAAGTATATGCTTTGACTGAAAGAAATAATGACAACCTGCACAGCCTCATTTGCGGCAGTTTTAGTCCACAAAGCAAGTTTATCCTGCCTCTGGCGGCGCACACTTGCAACCACGCCACAAATCTCATCAGCTTCATCGAATTGCTCCCCGATCAATGCCATCAACTGTCCAATTATTTATTCATTGGCACATGAACAAAGATTATGCCAATACACCAACAAAGGCATCCAGAGCATAAAAAAATGAAGAGAGAGTAAGATGATTACAGTTTCAAGCCACATGGTGTCCAAGTTGGCCTTTCCGCTGGAGGTAACAGACCATTTGCCTCCAGTAGCACAGACTGGATCTTCCCATTTGGGTTCAATCCCAGCTCTAAATAAATGGAAATCAGCATTTCCAGGCAGCTTGCTTGGCTTGAATATCTGCTCATACAAACTGCGCCCAAAATAAAGGGATAAATAACTCCAATTTTCAATTAATAATTATTTAACTAATCACTAAGCAATACCCCGTCTGTCTAGAAAAAAAAAATAACCCTAGGAGAGTCTGAAAACTGAATAAATAAGAGGCAGATCGAGCAGCAAACAGATTATAAGAAAGTATTAAAATAAAAAAAGGGAAAGGAAATGCATACCACCAGAATTCTTCGACGGTATCAAAAGAGTAAATCTTGCGGAGAGAAGTGCCCCAGGCGGCGCCTTGATTAGGTTTGGATTGGTTATCGAACCAAAAGGTCCATTTTCTCTCAAGCTTATGCGGCAGCGGCTTCTCTATTGTTTCTGTAGCGCTTCCTTCAATACTTGCTGCTGCTGCTGCTGCTGCTGCTTCATTTGTAACTGCCGCCATTACTAATCTTATGATCTTTCAGATGAGATTACCAGGCTACCAGCTACCAAACACCAATCTCTCTTTCTGCTTTGTAATAAACTAAAGATGGCGGCTTTATTGGGTTCCTTGCTCGGCCCTTTTATTGGGCTAGTGGGCTTTGTATGTGGCTGATCCAGTTTTTTATTGTCCGATTATCTGTAATTATGGATGCTTCTTCAATCAAAATTAAATATTTTTAGAGTTATTTATTCACTAAAATAATAATTTTTTCTCAAAAATATATAATATGAATATTAAATAATTTCACATCTTCCATGTGTATTTAATTTAAAACTTCTTACTTTCTCTTGGATTTTGTAATAAATAACAAAAATTGCATGACTTAATATTTTATTTTTCTTAAAAAAGGGTTTGATTGAGAAACAATATAGATGCAAGTGATATATAACTAAACTCCTACATTACTATAAAGTTTTAAATAAATTAAAGGATCTTGATATGAATTAATTCAAAATTAAAAATGTTTGCTTCCCTTTTTTTGCCTACATGAAAAATATACAATAAACATATTAAATTAAACTTCATGAGACGAGCTTTTAATTTTTTCTAAAGAATATGCAAAATTTCATTTCGAGTTTTCATTTAAAAAATTTTGCATTATTTTATTTTAAAAAAAAATATTGATATTTTAAAAGGTATTCATTTTTTTCTTTGTATATGTGGCGTTGTCCTATACGATATTAGAATAGAGAAGAGTTTTGAAAGTAAATTGTCCAAGGAAATTTACAGTATATCAGTGGGTCCGTTTTGTTTCTACATTTTAAAAATGTTTTTGAAAAAATTTAATTTTTTTAATTTTTTTTACTTCAAATTAATATTTTTTTGATATTTTTAGATCATTTTAATGCACTGATTTTAAAAATAATTTTAAAAAAATAATTTTAATATATTTCTAAATAAAAAAACAACTACAATCACATTCTCAAACAAAAACAACCTTACACCTTCTGCTTACATGTTTAGTGCGTTTGTTGCCCCCTTTACTCTCTCTAAACCTCTCTAAAATCATTATAGATTCTTAGTAAAAATTGTGCTCGAAAATAGGGAATTTTGTCCCCCATTTTCATCTATAAATAGAGAGGTTCAGAGAGAGCCGAAGGCAAAGAAAACACAGTAAACATGTAGTGGAAGGAGCTGTCTTAATTGAACCTCACCTGACAATAGAAGATATATTATTGGCTGGTATTTTAGCCTCCTAAACATATAGCTTCACAGTAAAACTTTATGACAATTACATCCAAGCTTTTACTTACTGTATTGAGATTAAGATCAAGATAAGATAAGATAGAAGGTACATTAGATGATTTCTTTAGCATGAGGAGGAAAAATAAAGCATAAGAAATAAGTTGAGAGTAAAACTAAGCAAGAAAGGATCTTTGAGCGAAAAAACAAGTAGTCCAAATTATTATACAATATACTAAAAGGAACCAATACTCTTGTTATTGTTTACGTAGACACAAAGTATTATGAATTAGAGCAGTGTATTGATAGAATTGCCCTTACCACATAGAGTTGAAAAGAATGTAGGGGAAGGGTAGGGTTGTCTTTTCATTGGAATGCATTTGGAATTGAAAGGATGATTAAGAAGAAAATGAGGTAAGGCCGCAGACACCTAGCATTGGAGTTGTTATGCCCTAGGCAGTAGGGCTAGACAAACGAGTCTAATTGTAAACCCAGGCAAACGAGTCTGCAACCCGCACTCTTGGAAGCGTTGCCTTCTCTATCAAAACTCAAAAGCTGATGGTTCTAACTTGGTAACTAAACCAAACGTTGTTGGATCTGACTGCCAAGCTAAACCCGAAACACTTTCAAAAGATGTAATAACGTCACTTCAAAAAGGTGTTAAGTATGGTTGCCTAACCAAACTCATTGATATTGAATCTGGGATTTTTTGCTCTTTTCTCTAATTTAAATTTATTTTTCATACAATAAAGAGAAAATAAATTGATTAGACTTTTTTTATATTCTACAAAAATTGAGTGATTATAATTTTTTTTGTTTCAAGCTGGGTTAAATTTTCTCATTAAAGCATACTTTGAAGAAAATTTGACAATTTTTTAATTTTTTTTACTTCAAATTTATATTTTTTTCTTAATTCATATTAAGATTTTTTTTATTATTTTGATGTGATTATATGAAAAACAGATTTAAAAAATTAAACATGTTATCTTAATATATTTTTATAAAAATATTTTAAGATATTTCCAATTTTATTTTTTTCCCTCTTGAAATTTTTTTTATTTTCTCTTATTGATTTTTTTTTCATACTGTAAAGAGGAAATAAATTAATATGAATTTTTTTATATTATACAAAAGTTGGATGATGAAATTTTTTTTCATTTCAGGTTGGATTGAATTTTCTTATTAAAGAATGTTTGTTTTTGCATTTTAAAAATACATTGAAAAAAATTTCAAATTTTTTTATTGTTTTCTTTACTTCAAATTAATATTTTTGATATTTTTGTATTTGTTTTATTTTAAAAAAAATATATTGATCAAGAAGAATATATTAAGTTGAATCTTGCCTTTATAAGAACCCAAAATAGCTTTAGATCCAGCCGCAACTAGACCCATCAGTCCTGAGTCCTGTTGTGGCTGGACCCATCAGCCTTGGCTCTTATTGCGAGCAAGACCCATCAGTGTGGGTCTTGTTCCTAGCAGGACCCAATGCTTTTAAATTTTTTTCCTCTCATGTAATTTTTTTTATACAATAAAGAGAAAATAAATTGATTGAAGCTTTTTTATATTGTTTAAAGTTGGGTAATCATAATATTTTTCATTTTAGGTTGTGTTGAATTTTCTTATTAAAGCATGTTTATTTTTGCGTTTCAAAAATTATTTGAAAAAAAATTACATGTATTATTTTGGGTAATAGAAGATATTTTAATTTTATAGCATTAGTGTGTGAGATTCAAAGTTTTATCAATGTTTTATTGTCTTTAAATTTTTTATTCAGTAGTTTTGAATTATATGTATTATTAAATATATAAATAAATTATGTGTTGGGTCATGCTCCTAGTAAGACCTATTAGAGTTGGGTCTATTAGGGGCAAGATCCAAAATAGCTTTGGGTCTTGCTGCACAACAGGACCCAAAAGTACTAGATTCGGACCTAATTTTTTCAGGTCCAACTTCATGCTCAGGGCTACTGAATCTTGCGTTAGAAACCAACTCGCTTGAATTCTGTGTCAGGACTCAACGATAATGGATTATGCCTCAAGATCCATTTTGCTTAGGTATTGTGTCAGGATTCAATTTTCTTGGATCGAGCATCAGGACCTAAGGGTGATGGATCATGTATCAAGATCCAAGGGTGATGAGTCATTCATCAAGATCCATTTCGCTTGAGTCTTGCCTCCTGACCCAAGATTCTGAGGTCTTATGTTTCTAAATATTATTATTTGTGTTATAAATATTGTTATTTTTATTATAATTAAAAGTATTAATATAAAAAATATTATTATTTTTATTATAAAAAATATTATTTATAAAATAATTAATAAATTTGAAAAACAATTATTATCAATACTAAAAAACAACCTTAGATTTGATTTGAAGGGTAAAATTAAAAAAATATTATTATTATTTTTACTATTGAAGAAAAAATAATTGTTTTTTCAAAGATTAAAAAATATAAAAATTTAAACAAATAAATTAAATATTATTATTTATATTATAAATATTATTGTTGGATATAGTGTTGCAGCCAAACTCGAAACTTTTGGATCAAACGTTGTAGTCAAATCTAATACTTTTAGTCTTATATTTTCTTTAATATTTTTTATAAAAATAAAAAGTTGACCCGCAGTGCAGCAGGGGCCACCTAACTAGTGCATGACTATAATGAAATAACTCTCAGATTCAAGGGTTAAATTGAACAATGTTCAGACTTTTGAGGGTGCCATTGACCCTAAAAGCAAACATGTAGTTTCGCTTCCGCCCCCGCTAAACAAGGAGCCTCAGACCCTGTACGCTGGGGCCAAGTGTTCTATTATTGGATATTTTTGGAAGAAAAAACAAACCACACAAATCCATAAGCATACTTTTGTGTAGTTTATAATGGTTTCTTCAAAACGTAACCGCTGCCGTGTAGACAAACATATGTGAGCACTGAGAACCAAATCATAGCATCCCACAAGCAAGCAGCTGTCTCTGCATGGCTGCCACGCAGCCTAGCTAGCTCAATTTATATTGACCCGACGGCTAGGCTGAATTACGGAGAGAAAGGAACAGTAGAAAACGAGCCCTTGTTAGAAGAAAGAGGGAAAACAAAAGGGACAAACACAGCAGAAACAAGAAATCAATGGACGGGGAGATCGAGAAGGATTCACTGGCAAGAGAAGCACCTTATGCACCTGTTACTCATGAGAGACCTGTTCGTGATGATTTGGATGATAAAATCCCAAAGCCTTGTAAGTCGTCTCTTCTTCTTCTTCTTTTTCAAGTCATTCTTCACTAATAACATGTGTTGTGGATAAATTTCATTATGTATATATAGTAAGTGATTTCTTAGAGAAAGAACCACTAATTAAGAAAGCCACAGTAGCAGGTTGTTCTCACTATTGCAATTTGCCTTCTAACTAACATGTGTGTTGTGATTCTGCCAGTCATGAAGGGAAAAAACAAGGCTTGTGTTTCTTTATCAATCTTTGCTCTATTTACGTTGTAGTAAATCAAAATTGTTTGATAAAAAAATGAAAAAAGGGAGATTTTTTTCTTGTCTTGGAAACTGGTATGTTTGATTTGAAGTATCTTGGACTGATTGTCTCCCGTCAAGAAATTATCATAGTAATTATTTTGAATAATCGAGGGACATGCTTTATATCACATACTCTGTGCTAAGAAAATTTGCATAGACAGTAACATGTGAGCCATGTCATGGTAGAATCAAGAGGAAGGGTTAACAAAATTGGTTACAGAATTGATGTCTAACTTTGACTTTCCTTGATCTTCACCCTTTCTGATAACTGATTTGAGGCCAATTTTGGGCAATGAACGATGCTCAAAATGGGGAGTGTAGATGAAGTTATGAGCTGAATTCACTGGTAGAAGAAATAAGGAGGGGAAAATGTTATGCTTCCATGGAGTAATTCCACGTACTATTCTTAGTTTCTGGATGAAACTTTTGATCTTTTCCTTTGGTGTGAAAACAGACATGGCAAGAGGTTTGCAAGCTCCCGATACAGAAAATCCTTATGGAACACCGGGACATCAGCATCGCGGGTTGAGTGTCCTTCAGCAACATGTAGCCTTTTTCGACCTAGATGAAAATGGAATAGTTTACCCTTGGGAGACTTACACTGGTAAAAAATTTTGATTTTTTCAATCATCCCAGATTATATTTTCATACTCTGCATCTGTTGTTTCCTAAAAAAGAAAATGAAAGAAAAGAGAACGAAAATTTTTCTATGTTGTACAGTGCCGAATCATGAAATATACCTTTGTTGTTTATTATTCTTCACATTTTACTTACATTTCCCTTCTCTTTGGATCATCTTCACCCTATCCCCAACAAAACACAGGATTGCGTGCAATTGGTTTCAATATAATTGCCTCTCTTATAGTGGCTGCTGTCATCAACGGAGCTTTGAGCTATGCTACTCTTCCCGTAAGTAAACTCAACTTTGTTTCTGCCATCTAAAGACACTTACAATGAAGGATCAGATGTCACATTGTAGAGTCGAAATAAAGATTGTATATTTTGTACGTTGTGGCTCTCATTATCTGTTTAAGTTTCTAATCTGTTTCAAGATCGATGCAAATTTTTTTATCTTTTTAGTGTGGAGTTAGGAAACTGCTTATCATATAGCATAAAATTCGTTTCAGGGATGGTTCCCTTCTCCCTTTTTTCCGATACACATACACAACATACACAAAGCCAAGCACGGGAGCGACTCTGGAACTTATGACACAGAAGGAAGGTAGGGATTTGAACACATGAACTGTATCTAGATCGCGCTTAAAGATTAAAATTATACTGCCATGATTACCCAGTACCTATGCAGATACATACCAGTGAATTTCGAGAGCATTTTCAGCAAGTATGCTCATACAAAGCCAGACAAGTTGTCACTCAGAGAGCTCTGGAAAATGACCGAGGGACAACGGGTCGCCTTCGATATATTTGGATGGTTTATTTCCAGGCTCCCTTCTGTTTTCCTACTCAATATGCTTGAATTTCTTGAAACTAAGCTGACGTGATTGAGCAATGGCTTGCAGGATGGGAGCTAAGTTAGAATGGGGCCTTCTCTATGTTCTTGCAAAGGATGAAGAAGGATTCCTGTCTAAAGAAGCTATAAGACGATGTTTTGATGGTAGTTTATTCGAGTATTGCGCCAAAATGAACAGGGTTGCTGAAGCTAAGATGCGCTAAGGGATCTCTACTGCTAAGTACTCAAATATCAGGAACCTAACAGTTTTCAGTTTAACTGATAATACTGGTGTAATAAATTGAGACTTGGCCTTTTCTTTCTGCAGAAAATGAACACTAGTGCTTGTCTAGAACTGATAATTTATCAACTATCAAAGCGTTGTGTATGTTTTTGAATAAAAGCTCATGTAGTCACTTCATGCGTGTTTGAATATCATCATGGTGCTGGTGAAGTTCTTCAGTTCCTAGAGTGAGTATCATCAAGTGCTTCTAGCAGATAGTATGGAAACATCGATACATCCTGGGTGGCCTATACCTCTACCAGACTTCAGTCCTAACATTGGCCACATAGAGAATTAAGTGCAAATCTAATGATAGTTTCAAGATTAGCTTGGTCTTGAGACAACCTTATTACTGAGAATCATTTGAATACCGAAGAACAGGGTTTACCAATAAACAAGCAAGCTTCAATACAGATTTCTTCGAGCCACAAAAACACAATGGACATTGAAAGAATAAGGTACTGGCCTAGGTGATGCTTCAAGAAACGTAGTACAACGGATTTGGAAGTTTGAATGACCTTCGCGCACTTGGGAGTCCCTCAAAGCTGCTGTACTGGTCTCCAACTATTCCCCAGATGCGGTACCCATTGCTGATCAATTGTTTTCTCACGTTGGCCTTGTATTGTTGCACCTCATTCAATTCATCATCTGGGCCCCTGCATCGAGCCAGAAGTATTCTCGTAAAGCATGAGAGAGGGAGGGAGGGAGGGGGAGTACATAATTGGTCAGTATGGGAGTTTACCTTAATATAAGACGAGTCCATCCATGATAACCAACATCAACAAGGTTGTCGATTGTGGCTGATCTAAGATGTTCTCTTCTTGAAGAAACCAGAAAAATCTGAACTCCCGTGGATTTCAATTCGTCAAAGAACTTGAGTGAGTGCTCCAAGGCTGGTGCTTTACCCTTACTCATCCATCCCTCTAACGATGTCAAGTTCAGTTTTTCTCCCCTGCTCAAAAGAAAAAAAGTTTAATCACTATTACATGGCAACTCAGAAGCTCAAAAAAGAAGGGAAAAGAGGTCATAGATCAGGATTCCTGATTTTTTTGCAAGCATGCAACCACCAGTTTTACCTTCGCTGCAAATATTGTAAGCAACAAACAGATAGAAGAAATGGATTACCCAAAATGATGTTTCTTGAAGTAAGGCACAGTAGATAACAGGGTATCATCAATATCAAACAGCCAAGCGTCTCTGCCATCTTTCTTCAAAGGGCAGCTGGTGCTGAGATATAATCTGCATTCTTCAATTGTCCTCTCGGAGTCTACATGGTACTGGCTTGATGCAACATATTTGCCAATGTAGGACACGCATTCTTCCGGCACAACTGTGAAGTCTTGGATGTTATGCAGCTCAACATTTATTCTCCAGCTTTCACAATAACTTTTCAGGCTAATCTTTAGCCCACTCTTTGTTCTTTGATTCAGGATATTCCAGTCTGCAAGCGTTGCACTGATGAAGAAACTCGAGAAACACAACAAGAATCCGAGAAGCCTCCCCATCCTTTTCTTCACAAGAGGACTCGAGCGTAATGTTACGAGGAGGCAACAACATATTTACAGGGAGATGGATCAAGAAACAGTGACTTGGTCACATGATTTTTGGGAAGTTGTCGCAGGCCACTAACTCGATCCCAGCTTCACATGCTGGCCGAGGTGGCAAGCACCCTAAATTAAAGAAAATTGATTGATAGAAAAACAAAGGTTTTAATTCCGTAAGGTCTGACAATTCCACGCGACAGCACGATCCAGTTGCAAAACACCAAATCAATCACAGAGTATCATTCACAGCTTTATTTTCTATAAAAAGAAAAAAAAAACTGTTTGACCATAAGTGCATTGCAACGGTTGATCATTGATAAGATGATCACCATTAATCATCAAGAAAATGCCCGGGAGCGTCGTCAACTGTTGATTGATATTGATTTTCTTCTTAAACAATAGCACGTTGAGAGAGTACATGATTCTTTCAAGCAAATGCAGGGAATACCTGCTCGCACATATCGTGACAGTGCTCGTCAAAAACATGTTCTTCAAAACAGACAGTGGGCGATAGGCAAAATCTTACTTCATCAAAACGGGGAGGTTTCTAATACAGCAACAGCACCACCACTTGTAGGGTTTTCTAACCCCATGGAAACAACAAGCAACTTCTCAGCCACAAACAATTTCGATGATCCCGTTGCCAAATAATTGGTGTGATGAAATTGCTGGTAAAAGCAAAAATATCCGGTGGCACGTAAAAAATATTTTTAGTTGAAGTTGGTTTAAAAAAATATATATTTAATTAAAATTATGATTGAAATTAAGGTTGGATAAAAAATAATTTAATGTGTTTGGTTAAAAAAAATATTTTTCAAATTAAAATTATAAAATAATTAAAATATATATATATATATTAATATTGATGGTTTTTAATTTAAATATTATAGATTTAACTACTGTTATTATATCATGAAATAAATAATATTGATATTAAATATTTTTTTATTATTTCATTAAATTACGAGCAATTTCATCACGTTCGAAATCTATCCAATAAGAAGTACATTTTTCATGGTTTATTAAACGCACAACATCGGGTAAAAATATCATCAAAAAAAAATTGAGATTGCAATCAAATTCTGTAAATGCTACGTCATCAAACGATCTCCTTCTAATTTTTTGAATAAAACACAAATAAAAATATAAATTAAAAACTAAATTTTTTTTAACTGAATCGGACCCGGCAAGAACAAAATTGAGATTGCAATCAAATTCTGCAAATGCTACATCATCAAACGATCTCCTTCTAATTTTTAAAATAAAACACAAATAAAAATAAAAATAAAAACTGAATTTTTTTTAACTGGATTGGACTCAGCATGAACAAAATTAAAATTACAATTATATTCTACAAATACTACGTCATTAAACAATTTTCTTTGAATAAAACATAATTAAAAAAATAAAAATTAAATTTTTTTTAACCAGATCAGATCCGGTTTAATATATTTAACTTTGAACCGAACCAGACAGTCTAGAACAGTAACAAGAACAGTAGAGAGTGAAAACTCTTCACTGCGTTCCGCATGTTTGCGAAAAGCAGCAGAGAGCTGCTTTCCGCAAACGTGCGGTTTTTATTTACTATAGCCGGCCCCACATGAACAGTAAGCATGGTTTTTATGTTATCAAACGCTTAACAGCTAACACCTTTACGGAGGACTGAAGTTGTGTTCAGGAGTCTGGATGCTTTTTTAAATGTTTTTTTATGTGAAAATATAGTAAAATAATATTTTTTTATTTTTTAAAAATTATTTTTAATTTCATCTCAAGAAAACAAAGAAAAATATTAATTCTTTTTAAAAATGCTTTTGAAACAAAAACAAATAGGGAATAAATATTTTTAATAAAGCTAGAAATTTAGATGAAGGGTTTCCATAAAATTTGAAATCAACAACAAAATTATATCATCTTTCTTGCACAAACTACATGCTCACAAACAAAATTCAGTCAAGCTTTCATAAACAACTAAGATTATCCCTACAAAAACAATCAGGACTAACGACAGTATGTTCCAAATGAAATGAAGAGACTAATTAAAGCCTCTTAAACGATGGCATTGGCTGCACTTGCAATCCTTGGCCAAAGATCAGCGCACTCCTTTCCAATTGGACCAGTAATTGCAGAGCCTGGAAGCAAAAGTAACAAGAAATAAGAACGTGCAAGAAATCGGACAAGTTAAGTTGTACATCTCAAAACACTGGAAGAATGGTGGCAGCCATGGGGACCCAGAGGTTACAAGTATTAGGCAGTACCTTTCATTTCTCCTTTAGGGTTCACGATGACACCAGCATTATCTGCAGATAAAAGAAAAGGAGTTCCAATTCAGGAACAAACAAATAAACATTTACAAGTTTGTTATTTATCAAGCAAACAGCCATAAGAATTGTCTCCTCTTGATAGCCATAAGAATTGTCTCCTGTTGTTATCAAACAAAAGAGACATGGCAAGAGTGAATTTCACTGACATGCAATGCAAAATAACCTCATATCACAAAATAGATACACAACAAAACAAATTGAAGATACTCCAAATGACGATCAATAAAAGTGCCCTTGTTTCAACAACCAATCATATTGAATATATTCCAAGTAACAACCAAAACAAATTTAAAACATAAAAAAAAATCATTTTAAAATACAAATGTTGGGTCCAAATGGAGCAGATATGCAAATTAAAAGAGACAGCAAATCTGTAACGAGGGACTCTGTCAATTTACCAGACGTGTAACTGTATCAACCACAGAAATTTTCAGGAGGATACTTGACTTATGTCTGGTAACATGTCACGTTTGCATACTAGCACCTGAATGTATTATGCTATGTTATTCACAGAATTGCAAAATTAAAAACCAATGTGTTCAGGCTCGTTTAGGAAATTGATGAACAAAAAATATATCAATGCAATAAAGGATATACCTCTAACTAAACCAAACACATTATGCATGTCTCAACCTTGATAGGGATGACAAAACAAAATTACCATCCGCATTGGGATAAGGGGAGTACATATAATCTTGCTGGGTATGGGAGGTGCAAAGAAACTGCAATACGAAAATTCTCAACACCACATCACCAGATATAAATCATACAAACACCTTAAGCACATCTAAGGTAGGCACTGGGAAACACTTCCAAATACAGAGCTGAGTTAAAGAGTTTATCGAATTGCAAAATAAAGTGATTCTACATTAGAGAAATCATACTCGATAAATATTTGACCATCTAGTTCAATATAGCTGGTCTTAGGAAGCATAATATCAGAAAACACGCCGAAATCAAAAAAGGAGATGCACTTTTACAAGCAATTTCAAAACAGTGGAAGTTGGATCTCTAGTAAGAGAGATGATTATAACAACATAAATCAAGAGATGATACACTAGCGACAAACAACCTATTAATACGAAAAAGATAAACATAGAAGGCAGTAAATAAACACCTGACAGGTAAACAAACACAGCTAGAAATGGTGAAACATCAAAATAGAATAACAGAGGGAAAGAATGACCTTCAAAGTACATGAAAACACCGTCCTTTCGGCGCCAAGGCTTACGCTGCCTAACAATGACAGCAGGCATAACCTTCTTCCTGAGATCAGGCTTCCCCTTCTTGACAGTGGCCATAACCATATCACCAACGCAAGCAGAAGGTAAACGGTTCAAACGACCCTTGATTCCCTTCACGGAGATGATGTAAAGGTTCTTAGCACCAGTGTTATCAGCACAGTTCACTGTTGCTGCCACTGGCAGACCCAGTGACATCCTGAACTTGTTACCAGCTGATCCTCCACGTCCTGTATTTTTATTCAAACCAACAACATCAGTAGCGGTGTTAAGAATCTAAGTGTTAGCAGACACAAAACAAGAGATTTGTGATGATTTTAAATTGTTTTATTTCATTTTCTAAGAGATCGCAGAGGAAATTATGAAGAAATAAATATGTAAGGAGACGAGAGAGAGCTGACCTCGCTTCGACATTTTCGACTGCTGGTGGAACACAGAGTGGATTTAGGGTTTGGGGGCCTTATATAGATGGCTCTCTAAGTCTAGGGTTTTTGTTTTGGTGTTTTTCATATTTCCGGTTATATCCTTCTCGTTTTCGCTTAATACCGAGATTGTACAAGGGGCCTCGTGAAATTTTATATTCCCGATTTCGGAAGCATGGGCCAGACGCAATGGGCCCAGCATCCTTTTTCTGCCACCACTCCTCACGAAACACCGAGTCATACCCAAACTTGTAATTTGCAAACCAAGCCCTGTCCAAATAAAGCCCATTAACTTAACTGTTTTGATATCATTTTCGTTTTCCTTTTTAAAAGCAAATTTCGAAAATAAAAATAAAAAACTTGTTTGTTTTTTGTGTTTAAAAAATGTGAATATTAGATATTTATTATAAAATAATTTAAAAACTAATAAACAATGTGGTTTTAAGAAATTTATGTTTGTTATTGTTGGTCTTGATTTTGTTTTTATTTTTTTGCACAAAACAAAATATTTTTTAATTTCTATGTTCATAAATTTAAAAACAGAAACCTCAAATGAAACAAATAGATTTTTTTAATAATTCAACACTTTATTCTCATAAAAACTCAATCAATTAATAAAATACCAGCTAAAAGCACAACTAATTTATTGTAGAATCCATTTTTTAATTAAAATAAAAATTTTCTTCATTAATTTTTTTAATTATACATGGAAAATTTACCAGTATTTTATGTAACTCTATTTCAAAAAAAATTATATATTATTTATTTTATTAAAATGACATACATGTGGTTGTGTATTATCAACCTATTTTACTTCTTTACTTAATATTTTTAAACTTGATAATTACACGTAGAAATATCAGATAACTCTCAATCATGTTTTGTTGCAAAAACAAAATATAAACCAAACATCATTTTTAATTTAAAAATTATTAAAAGCAATTGTGCTTTTAAACTGTTTTAAAAACAATAAAAATTTAATCTGAATTCAATAGATATTAACAACGCATCTGACCTGAATAAATAAGTATTTTTAAAAAACTTAATAAATAATAGATAAAATATGAATGTTATCAATTCTACCTAAAACCCACCCGATCCTAACCCAACATATATTTATATTATATAAATAAATTTATAGAATATTTAAATTTTTTTAATACAGTATGATATACACATACTTAAATATTGACATAAAACACATATATGGACAATATTTATCATTTTATCATTTATACACACACACACACAAACACTACTCAAAACCCAAGTACTAATTTATAAATATCTAAATTTTTTATTCAATGAATAATAAATAAAATATAGATATAAAAATACCCAAAAAGCAGATACAAATTATCATCTCTAATAGATAGAGCGTAGAGTTGAAGAGTAATGGGAAGACGACGAGACCAGGTGAAAAGGTGGACCTAAAGCCTCTAACACGAAACTTGCATACACGTGAGAACTACGAAGATGACTGGAAAAGCCTAGTAGATCACAAGTCCTTTCTCTTTTTCTTTCAATACATGAAATTTGACCCCAATGCCTTGACATGCCCAGCATTCGAATACTCGGAACCTTCTTTATGATTTGTATAACATTGTTTAGCCTGAGGCGGCATGATCTTGGAAGACACAAATACATCTTGTCAGATGCAGGGGCAATCACTCAAGGACCAGCAAAAACCGATGGAAAATGGATTGGTCAATCTATAGCTCATGCTGTGGAAAGAATGATCTAGCTTTAAATGATTTGTGTTTTAACTAGTCATAAGATGCACGCAGCGGAATGGATGATCTAGCAAGCTGTGCAGGAACACGGACTTGAACTCCACACAGTGACCGAGCAATGCTCGCTGGTAGCAATTTCGAATACTTGAACCTAAATTCTAGACAGCAATTTCTGGGGCCATTTTACCACGACCGATAAAAGACACTTGCAAATATAATATGTAGCAGTTCTCTGCCTTTGGATATGATCGTTTCCCTTCTTCTCCGACAAACTCTAGCAAGAGGCCAGGACCATATGAGATATGATTATAGCAAGCTTAGATGCATGCAATGTCATGACAATATTGCATACACGATGGTTCTGTGCCTGAGACAATGGACATCAATTTTGAGGAAGCCTGATCACAATAGGTTTATTTTCCCTGTTTCAATGCCAACTGCCCAGAAGGAGCCTTGATTGTGAAGATTTGCAGTGTAATTTCCCCTGCACCAAAATAAAATCGTTCCAGTGGACAAGAGTTAAAGACAACCTTGAGAATAGCCTGGCAGAACATCCATGCTAGCTACAAAATCCTCAACGTTTGGCTGAATACAAAGCATCGCTACTTAATGATGACCTATAAGGGATTCAAAAACCATATATATCATCAAGATCAGAGATCATAACAAATACCTCAAACAGTTCCATTGTTCCAGTAACCAATGTGTGTTCGCTTGTGCACAGCTCACTCATGATCAACTCAGCTTCATGGAACAATTTCAAGTTATTTATCATATAATGTTGTGCAGTTTATCTATAATGGTGTATGAAACAAATGAAAAAAAAGAGAGAGAGGAAAGAAGTCAACTCATGTTAAGCATAACAGTTAAAATGGTTAATTAATGGATAAGCAGCTCCAAAATCTCCTACCTACTACTTTCTTTCCTAGTTCCAAGCGCTACCTTCTTTTCCAGAAGCTACCAAGGGGAGATGAAAAGGTCAGGGGAGCTGCTTTCAATGCTAAAAGACACAGAATGTCACCGTGGTCCATTATAGGGTGTCTGTGCAAAGGAAAAAATGTTGCTAGAAAAAACTATTCCTAAATTATAACACAGCAGGGTGTATCGTATTTTAAGTGCGCGCGCGCTCAAATATGTGTGTGCATGTGATGGTCAACAAAAGCAAGAACTTGTCCAGTTCTTTAGTGGACAACCAATAAATTCAACTTGAGGCACTGAAGGACCATGGAACGTGTCAAAAATCACCTGCCACGTTATAGAAGCAGAGAAACAAGTCTCACTTGCGTCCACAGAGAAACAACAAAATATGCACAGAGATACACTGCCTAGATCGTTCAGAAAAAAGAGTACACTGCATAGATATAATAATAGAAGATCATTAAACGAGTGAAATAGAATCTTTAGGCTTTAACCATGTGCCACTTCCCACCAGCTTTTGAGATCAGCCCAGCCATTAGCTCCTCAAGTTTGCCCTGGAAACATCTGAAGCAAAGGATACTATATTTCACATTTTCCATTATATATGATGAAACATGCTTCCTGTTATCTTTTGATTACATGGACTAGACTTGATAATACTAAAAAAATAAGAACTGTGAAAGAAAAAGCAGGAAGAGTTTAAGCTTACCTTGAGATATTGAACCTTCAAAGCAGAACTGACCACGTCAACCAACCCAAGGCTACATAAAAACAAAGCCTGGTTGAAGATGAACCAGCAGCATAAACATACACTGCACAGATATAAGAAAAGTTGGAACTTAACTATCCCAGTTCTCTCAAAACAACGTGGGTTTTAGAATGAGCTGCTCATACTTAACAGTGAGAAGAATATCTTAGAAAAGGAAACACGAGGGTATGCTTGTGGGAATTCAATATCATGTCATGCCAGGAAATGCCAGAATTGATCTTTACAATCTATATCTAAAACTTTTACAGAAAAATGACTCTTGAACGTGATCATGTGCCTGATGGGTGATACTGCATGCTAAACATGTTATTGTTCAAAATGTGCTGCTTAAAATGTAAAGAATAAGATATAGAATTTTTGAAAAAAGTAAAGAGTCCCCAAAGGACACAGTTTCAAAAGCTACTCTTGTATGTTAGCACAGTAAGGCTACATAAATAAACTCAAAGTAACTATAACAAAGCTCAATGGAAACTGCAGTATCTACCACCATAGTGGGAGTTATTCATATACCAAGAAAAATTACAATTAGCCCCTTAGGACATGCATTTAATGTGTGTATATGATTAAGCAGAGAAAAACTCTTATCTAAAATAACCAGTGCAAAATAGCAACAGCTGGAGTTCACATTACCTCCAAAGTGCAAATGAAAGAGGCCTGCAATCCGCACATTGACAGGTTTAGATTCATGATTGGGAACCATGCAATAATATAAAGCATCATGAGCCACAAAAAGATCCCAGCTATTTCCACTTGAAAATCGATAACTTTGACTGCTTAACTTGCGCTCTTGTGGAGCAACGTGACTTCAGCCATTTAAGAAGCACATGCCCTCCATCTACCCTTGAGATGTGCATGTGATAGCCAAATGCACCAAAATCCTTTCAGATTATCAATACAGTATAGTATTGAACTACAGTGAAACCAATATTTAGTGTTCCATACCCAATCAGCCATTAAGTGCACACCCAATAGAATGTTCACTTTCTATTATCTTTAAGGTACCATGTCGCGTAGAGAACTAAATTAGAAAGAAAAGGAAAATAATCACAACCCTATCCTCTTCAAACTACAAATGTAAGATCTTCGTCACAGAAAACAAATTTCATATTAATTCTTCTTATGCTTAAATTCGAGTTCCCACTGATTTGCAGTGCATTACATAAATTGTAATCCATATGCTGATGGGCGTGTAGTTATAATTCTTCTTACAAAAATTCATACATCTTTCATAGAAACAATTGTACAATCAATCATAGCATAGAGATTACATGATATTCTTGTCGGAAAATCAAAGGATAACCAATCCCAGTCGCCAGCAAGAACAAACAAACTTTTGAAAAAAATCCAACACTAAAACACTAGCAAAAAGAAAACAAAAACTTACAAAATTAACAATCTACTTCATGTATAATTACTGTAAATTTTGACTTACGAAGCGCTGCGGTACAGTAAGAGAGTTACAACTACATCAAGCTGAGACATGAATCTTCCTACTTTAACTCCTGTACATATTCTGGTTGGAGTGCAGGACTTTTTGGCTATGGATAAATGCCACTGCTATTGAGAAAGCCTGCAGAGCTGACAATGTTGACTGAAAATGCACAGAATACATGCCATCATGGACGTTCACCATCCTCAAGGGGGGAGCACCATTCTCTGAACCCTGCAAAATAAGAGTTGAGTCATGCTTACATTAATACTCATATAAGAATCTACAAAATTGCGGTGAAGAAATGGAGAAACTACAAATTTTGAAAGGAAATGAAAGGAAAGGAACAAGAAAAAAAGCAAATTATATCCGTTGCTGTTCTTTCTGTCCATTGAGACAGCACTAACGATGGCCACCTTAAGAATTAATGGATAAAGCTTGCATGGAGTGTGGCTCACCTGTATGAACAAATTAATTAACTTGCACTCCCCCTGCATATCTGCTGAGGATGAAAACTCCTTGTTGGCTGATCTGCTTTTGAGTACTGTTAACGGACACCCTAGGTCCCAGCCACCACAATCACAGCACCCACCTGATCTCCATCTATCAATAAGACTGGAAGGACCACCATTTCTGGTCCTTGGACCTCCATGAAGACCAGCTGGAATGAGAATATCAATGCTTGTTGAGCAATCACCGGTATCTCGGGCACAACAGGCAGAAAGTACTGAGGATTTCATTGTATTTTTGGCTTGCGTTACAGCCGTGTTCTTGAGAAAATTCAAACCCCAACCTCCAGTCTTCTCTGGACGCTTCTCGGGAAGATGATTTTTCACCAAAATGGCCCCCAATTCAAGATTTGGTGGAAGATGATTTTCTAAGAGATTGGCCCCACCAAGTGCGTCCATGTTGTATTCTCTCTCTTGGAAAGGCTCCCAAGAAGAATTCTCCAGTATAGCACCAGATCCATCAAATCTGGAGTTAGTTCTCTTCTTGAATGAGTTGTTGGTCCTGAACACTTCCACCACCCTGCTTGACAATCCCTTGTTCTTCCTGAGGTCATGGCTTGAACTTTGCAACTCTCCCACTAAATTTTCATAACAACCGAACAAAACAAATTCTCTCTCCATGATTCTACAATTGTTTGGGCAAAGAGAAAAAGAAGTTGATACGTTCATCTGACCTACAAGGCGAGACTCTTTATCATGAATCATATGTTCCCTTTGGCCACCTTTTCTAGAATGGAATAAATACACGTACTCTAGAGCCTTATCATCTGCTGAATTAACATTATAAAAGTTGGCCACGTAGACCACCTTCTGATCGTCTAAGGAGAAGATGAAATGTGGGTTTCCCCCCTTCCACGTGCATTGGAGCGTCCCCTGAGTAACAGCAGCAGGGAGAGAAGAAGAGGACTGATCAGAACAAGTAGAGTTTGTACTCGACATAGAAACAAACCTTTTGTGCAAACTCTCTGATTCATATTTATGGCTTCCTGGAGTTAGTGCTCCATTATCGAGCTTGTGTGGTGAATAACTACTTAATCCACCAGGAGAGTTCATAAAATCGTAACATATTGATCCTTTAACATCGCTGGAAGTCACTTTCTCAAAATTGGCATCACCATCATATGCACCATATCTGCGCAATAAAGGACTCTTCAGTATATTCACCATGCTCTTGCTACCCATGATTGAACCAGCAATCCACTGTTCTGCAGGGCTAATGACTACACTCCCGGTCCCAGCCAATGGACAGTCAAAATCAAACCCAGCCGAACTACATGTATTTTGATTCCCAATTTTAGCTATATTCAGGCCATCAGAGAAAAAACCCATGTTTCCCCAATCCAAGTACATAGAGGCGTTGCATGGAGCCGCTTGAGAAGTACTGGCATGTATGAATTCTAGGCAACGACGAAGATATTTCTCATCGATTGTTATTATATGCTTTGGAATCCAATTGTCTAAGACATGAATGCTTCGAAGGAACGAATCTTTGATGCAACTTTTACTGCGTTGCAGTTGCTTAGCTTTTAAATGCAGATAATGATGTGAATTTACCCTTCTTGTCAGCCTACTAGATTTTGATTGGGAACAATCCAGCTCGTGGTCACCAGATAATTCTCTATCATGGCTTAAGCTATGCAATGAATCCTCTTTGCCCAGGCCATCTTTTTGAGCATTGGCAAATGTATCATCCATCTTGAGCCTCCAATCTAACAAAGCACAGTAATGGCAGACAACTTTGTTTTCATCTTCTGTCTCCAAGTATTTGATATAAATTGGAAAGCTCCAGCATATCAGATAAGCCTCTTATTGCCAAAGTCGTATCCCAAAGGAATCTGAAAAAAGCAATTTGAACGGCTACCATCAGCACATTGCAAAACGAAGCATCCAAGAGAAGAAAGCTAATATTCATACATTTCACATCAGAATCTCTGAAAAAATTACAATTATTAGGAAAAAAGAAATAAAAAGTAAAAAATCAAAATCAATATTGGTTGTCAAAAACTTGAACCATGGGCATCCATGCTGGCTCGAATATATTGCATGTAATTGAGTAAATCTTGAAGCTTTCACTTTTCTGCCAAAATGCCAATATCAAAGTACTTTCCTTTCTTGATGTCACTTTACTTTGTTTCTTACGTCAAACAGGAAATTGAGGCAAAACCAGATTCTTGTGACAATTAAATTAACCATGTCAAGGTAGCAATCAATACAAGAGTTATAACAGTAAACAATTAGTTTTCTTTAAGACTCCATAATTATGATATTGGTTCTTAAGGAAAAAGAAAACCAAGACTGCAATTTGCAAATGGGAATTACATCAAAAAATAAAGAAATGATGGGAGAGTGCGAAATATAAGGAGAAAAAACATTCGAACTGCATCTTCCGCAATGTCACATGAAATCAATTGAACATGGATCCAACAGAGTGATAAAGAGAGGAAGAACAAGTTCACAAATCACATACATGTTCAGGAACAATTATGGGGTTGCTCAAATTCAATAAAAGGTGTAATTGCACACAAGGCCCGCTCTATCAACCCAACTAACTTCATTTCAACTCTACTATTCTCAGCCCAACTCTTTTTTTTTTTTCCTTTTTCCTTTTAATTTAACCTTACTCCAAATTTTAACATGGAAAGAAAACCTTAAAATGGTTGAAAGGAAATCACTAGAACCAGAATAAAAAAAACTAATATTTCTCTTCTTGTACCACCTTTCCAGGAACAAATCCACAACCCCATAAGCTATCAAAATCACAAATCCAGCAATCAAAGTAGTAACTTAAAAGAAATGCATAAGCAAACACCAATAAAGTAGCAAGCTTTAACTAGTGGTGTGTATATATGGTGGTAAAAGAAAAACACATATGAAGCAAGAGGCCAGCTTTTGTTGCTTACCAGAAGAAACGGATCCAAGAACCAAAACCCAGTTCAATCACACTCTGGTTCCCAAGAAAGCCAAGAGCTTAGATTTTTTAGCTTATCTAGCACCCAAAGAAACACGTAAAGAACACACAAAAGGAGAAGGAAACTTAACCACTGACACTAATAAATGGTTCTAGACATGATATGTTTCCCTTTAAACTAAAAAGAAACAAAAGACGTGCTGTGTCGTTAACAGTTTTTAGAGGGAGAAAAAATGAGAAACTTAACTAAAACAAGTTAGTAAGAGAGCTTAACATTGAAATGTGGATGTAAGCCACGTTTCTTAATGAATTTTCAGACAGTCCCCCAAAATCCATGGTTACGTGTAGGACCCATTATGGTGTTTGCAATTTCTAGTGTAGGACCCAATTTCTTTCTCTCTTCTTTTGCAATATTTTTTGGGCCATTATATTAAATTGAGTAGCAGACAACGTCCTGGATAAGGACCTCTTGTTCTGTTCATAGAAGGAAAGAAAGAAGGAAGAAAAGGAAAAATGAGCTGGTTCCCATGATAGCTACAGTCTTCCACACTGTTTTCCCTCCCATTCCTGATTGATGGGGACCACAAAACACGGCGTTTTGGTTAGGGTCTTATTTAGGAGTGAGTTTGGTAACATATTCTTAAAAAATTTTAAATTTATTTAAAATAAAAAGATTTATGTTTTTAAATTGTTTTAATGTTTTAATATTAAAAATAATTTTTAAAAAATAAAAAAATTATTTTAATATAAAAAATACTTTAAGCCTGTTTGAGATTGTGGCAGCGATGATGGTTTTTAAATTATTTTTGATATATTTTTAAATGAAAAACACTTTAAACCATCATTGTTGTCGTAATTTCAAACAGGTTTAAAGTATTTTTTATATTAAAATAATTTTTTTATTTTTTAAAATTTATTTTTTATATCACCCCATTATAAATAAACTAATAATATTAACAAATTATTTTTAAAAATAATAATTAAAAAAAAAACATAATTAAACTACAGTACCAACCAGCAACATGAGTGAAGAAATGTGTCTATTATAATAATAATTTTTCTTTCCTTTGTGGGCAAAAATTTTCAAGTCACGTGAGAGAGAAGAGAGAGAAGAGAGAGAGAGAGAGAGGGGGGGGGGCGTGTCAAAAGTAGATACTCCATGTTGTAGGGCTAACATGCTCCATGGGCTCTGTTTGACTGCATATGTTGCCGTTGTTAGTTTATTATTATGATGCTGTTGAGGATGTTGTTTTATTGCGCTCATGTTTTTCTTACAAACTTATTTATTGCTTGGGCGGCGTAAATTTTACATTGCGTGGGCGGTTTCGCTTTTATATATAAAAACACTCTTTTATATCGGTTTTGACATGCTTGCACCGCTATTACTAAATTCGGCTCCATGGTTGGACCGACTCGGAATTAGCTTGACGAATTAATTTTTAAATAAGTCTAAACCTTGTTTAGTTTTTTTATAAAAAAAAGTATTGTTTTAATTTTTTAAAACAAATAAATAATAATAATTTGAATTAATCTATTTAATTCGTAACTTGGTTTTTAAACCGAGTTATAAGCCGGATCGGGTTTTGCGTGGATGTTGAGGTCACGATGTTTATTTCATATCACTCAATTTGTGCTTTTCGATCATGCAGGTGAGTTGAGAAATAACGTGATGAGTGAATTGGATTTTGTCTTGAAGAAACTGAAAAATATGTTGGAATATTAGATGCTTGTGTCATCTAGACAAGAGATTATAATAATTAGGAGTGCGACTATCTCCACGGCATTGTCCGTTTTCTATTTCTAAATCATTATAAAAGAAAACTATGTGGTGTGATAAAAGGGCAATTTCCCATTGATACGAGTGGTAATGGTTTCTTGTACGTTTATGGTTGTTTTTTAAAATATTTTTTATTAAAAAATATATTAAAATAATATTTTTTTATTTTTTAAAAATTATTTTTAACATCAGCACATCAAAATAATCTGAAAACACTAAAAAAATACTAATTTGAAACAAAAAAAAATAAAACAAAATTTTAATTTTTTTCAAAAATATTTTTAAAAATCAAAAAAAAAAATTTAATTTTTTTATATATTTTGGATTGTTGTAATGTACTGATCTCAAAAATAATTTTTAAAAAATAAAAAAATATTATTTTGATGCATTTCGGCACGAAAAGCACCTTGAAAGGTAACCGCAACCACACTTCCAATCAGGCAGGATAGGGTAAAATTTGAAAACATTTATTTAAAATTAATTTTTTATATTTTTTTATTATTTTAATTTTAAATATCAAAAATATATTTTTATTATTTTCAGCATAAAAAACTACTACTATCACATTTTTAAACATGCTAGTGCCAATCTACTTGTCGCAACTTACAACACATAATTAGAGTTAAATGGAGGGTTGGAAAAGATGTTAATGTCACCTCCACCGCCTGCCCTCCTGCAAACAAGAGATTCCAATGTATAATTATTAAATTTATTAGGATGGATAGAGGATTTGACACCTTAGGTATCCAATAAAGCAAACGCCATACATGAAATTTAATTAATCTCTCGGGGAAATAGAATTGCAAATTGCTTTGTTAGTCAATATATGCTCCATTACGGGGGCCTATATAGTTGGTGTGGATTTATAAATTAGTGGAGCATCAATTGTCAAGGTGTAAATGATATTTTTATTGGACAATTACAAAAACTCTCTCTAATAATTTAACATTAATTTATTTTCTCTCTGTATTTTTATAAATTATATTTTACATTCCGAATTAAATAATCGTTTAGTAGGTGGTCCAGTGATAAAAATTTGAGACCAAGAGGTTTGCTCCTCTATAATCTCAAATTCGAACCATGTGGTTGTTAATATAATGATCATTGGAGGCTTACATGGTTGTTAATTTCAGGATTCATGGGATTAGTCGAGGTGCACGTAAGCTGGCCGCATACTTACGTTAATAATAATAATAATAAAAGATATAAATACATAGAGAAAGTGAAATTTATATTAAATTATAAGAAAGTTTTTGTAATTATCCCTGTTTTTAGATGAGGAAACTCCTTTTAAAATTATCTGCTTTCAAGGAGAATAAATTGATTATCCAAAGGTATACATTGACTAACAATGCAAGGAATATGCGTCTTCGTGGATCAAGGTTGTTGATTGGTTAAATAACATCAATGTGCGTGCGTGTAAAGTCAATTAACTCAACTAACACGACTATGGCTATGGTCTTGCCTTTCATTTATTTGCCTTTTAAGGGTATTTGTGTAATTTTCGTGCAAAAAATGTAAACTACTAAATAGTCCCAAATTATTTTGCAAATGACTTTTAGATCCCCTAAAGATATTATTCAAGGCAAAAAAATTCTGTAGGGATGCAAAATAGAACTTTAGTGTGTAAAATCTCTTAATCATTTATCTTATCTATGATCTCGTATCCAAGAGAACAATTAAAAGCTTGGCGTCTCATCTGCCGAACCACTTCAAAAAGCAACAACTTTACAGCCAAAGAAACGTAAGCATCCCTGCGTGCCACTGGTAAATCTTTGCTCAATCAAAGGTGCCCTGAATGCAGCAACTACTCGTCTTCTCCATTATTATTATTTTTTTTTTATAATCTGGAGTGTTCGGGTCAGCTCACGCGCATCACAACTAATCCCCGGATCCACTGAACACCTGCAAGCCCAGTAAACAAGTAAGACATCGCGGGGGTGACAAGCGTGCACGCTGAGGCTCGAACCTAGGTGGCAGAGGCAAGGAAACCTTGTCTCTGCCGCTGGGCTACAAGCCTTGGTGCTCGTCTTCTCCACTATTACTTGCACTGTACGTGCCAGGCTGGTTTGCTTTAAAAAAATTGTTTTTTTTTATTTTTTTAAATTACTTTTCATTTTAAAAAATTCTATCTTATTTCAAAATATTTAAAAGTATATTTGCAGTTATTTTTTAAAGTATTTTTTATTTGAAAATACATTAAAATAATTTTTTTATTTTAAAAAAATTATTTTTGATATCAGCATATTAAAATGATATGAAAAATTCTAAAAAAATATTAATTTAAAATTAACAAATTTAAATTTTTAAAAAATACAAAACGAATAGGATGTAAGTTACGTCCACGCACGGCAATCTAAATTCCTGGAGATACTTTCCCTGGACGGGACAGCTTGAAATCTGGACTCTTGTGAAGAAAATCATGCGTACGCATCACCCTCCTCCGTCCCACCAAGCTCCAACCATTTCTTGTTTTCATTGATTGTTACCATGAAAAGCAAGATTTGCATTTACTTACCATGCAAGATAATTATTTTTCAAATTTACTTTGATTGAATTGTCACGGGTGAAAAATAATTGAATCTGTGCCTTTCTATACGTTGTCTGCATTCTGCAGCTCTTGGTTGACATCGATCTTCGCCATGTGCTCTCCCTCTCGCTAGGGATAACCAAGCAGTTTCAAAGGGGGGGTGGTAAAGTGCCCTTCTCCTCAGGCCATCGAAAAATCAAACAAGTTGTCGAGCAAGCAGGGAGCAAGATCGCAGGTCCCAACAGTAAGTTGACTGTGGGGACTGGGGAGCTTTTGTACTTCATTTTATCGTGTTCTCTGATAAATTTATTTCTCATAATAGTATCTATTAATGAGTATGAAATTTTTAGTATTGTGAATTATGATATTTTTTATTTTAAAATAATTTTTTTAATTTTTGAAATCATCACATTAAATCATAAAAAATAATCAATTTAAAATCTTTTCAACTAAAATATATAAACTATCGTAATTCTAAACACGCCAGAATAAAAGGCGGGAGCATAGGCATCCAAAAGGACAAAAATCCATGCTGCTGGTTTGTGGATCATCGATTATAATTCAATTTCCAAGAACTATAAAGCCATAGTTGTTGTATCCAATTTAAGAATTAATTTAATAAACAGGGAAGTTATTAAATTACTGGGTGAAATATTTTTATTATTCTTTTTAATGTTTAATATTGTCAATTAAATCATTAAAAATTTAATCAAGTTAGTTAAATATCACTGGGTCAATATCTTTTTCTAATTTAATTTGAAATTTAAACCAAGTTTAGTATCTAGTTACATGTTTTTTCATAATTAAAATAAATCATCGATCGAGTTTAATAATTATCATTTTAAGTGTGTGTATATATATATATATATATATATATATAAAGAGAGAATGGCAGGCAATATCTTCTCAAATTCTCTTAGTGACGCTGTTATTGAAAAAATTAAGATGCAACACTGATTCCCTATTCAATGTACTATGGATTACTATAATATGTAATGATGTTTTTACCTTTTATATTACAAGTCAAGCAAGCATAAATTGAGAGGTTTTTTTTTCACGAGATTTATTTGATACTATCAAGTTGACCATTTTATTTTTTTGATATAGTAAAAATACCTTAAAAAACAGCTTGACATCCAAGGGATGCCAAGTCTTTTCACTTTTTTACAAATAGTAAAATATCATAATTACTATTGATAGTAAAAAATCTTAAACTTATTGTCAAGGGATTTTCTATCTTTCAACTTGTGTGTGTGTTTTTTTTTAAAAAAATCTTTTTAGAAACGCGATGCGAACTATATTTTTTAAAAATTTAATTTTTTTAACTAAAATTTAATATATTTTGTATGTTTTTGATTGTTTTGATATGCTGATATCAAAAATAATTTTAAAAAAAATTATCGGCATGTATTTCGGCATGAAAAGTTATTTGAAAAACAAGTACAATCACACTGCCAAATATACTCTTATTTTTATGTGGTCTAATGAGTGATTTGATAGTTTATTAAATTTAAATATTATATAAAAAAAGTGGCTAATGCGTAAATGTGTTTACAAGGTTCGGGTAACACATGCAATATTGCATGTTGTCCAAACACCAAATTTCAAGACGACTTTGGAAAGTGTTCGGCTTTCCCTCCATGCCTGGACAATACGTATAGCTAACAAATCACTGGTTTATTGTAGATGATCTTTTCTTTTTTTATTTTCTCTATCCCATTGATTCCTGCACTAAATCCTCTGATTTTTCATACTAGCCTTTTAAGTTGTTTTTTCTTTGAATTATTATTAGACTCTGTTTATTTTTATGTTTTAAAAGTGTTTTTGAAAAAAAATAATTTTTTTATTTTTATTTTTTGTTTCAAATTAATATTTTTTTAGTATGTTTAGATCATTTTGATGCGCTGATATCAAAAATAATTTTTAAAAAAAAAAATTATTTTAATACATTTCTAAATGAAAAATACTTTAAAAAGTAACCACAATTACACTCTCAGACAAGTTAGTCTATGTTCTCTTTGTTACTATTTGTTTTATCTTAAATGATTTATAGAATTAGAATCTTTTTTCAATTTTATTATTCTTCAATTCTTTTATATATCAAACTTGGTCCCCATTCTTTTAACTGTTTATATATATATATATATATATATATATATATATATATATATATATATATATATATATATATATATATATATATATATAATTTTCTTTTTTTTTCTATCATTTTCTTGATTTATTTTATTTTTTATTTTCATCTCACATTGTTTATTTCAATTAATTTTTGTATCATATTTGATCCTTATTCTTTGATTGTTATTTATTTTGTTTTTAATTTCTGGATGGTTGGGAATTTTGTTTCGTGATTTTTCTTAGTCCGGCTTTTACAAGGTAACCCGATCTCATGATTCGACACTCGAGTTTTGAAAATTAGCTTGAAGTGACTTTGGTTTTTCTTTACTCTCTCTCTCTCTTCCTTTTGTTCTGGTCATTCAACATTATATTATTAGGTCTTCATCTTCGTGAGTTTTTACTTTTTTCTTTCTATGGTGTTGTTCAGATCTTATATCTCGCGAGTCGATCGAATTAATTCAGGTTGACTTAATTTGATTTAACTTTTTTTAAAAACTTTCTAGTTTCATCTTTAATTATTTTGTTTTTCTAGGATCCGACCTTCATTGTTTATTTAATTTATTTTGTATGGGGTTATCTCGTCATTATAAGTTGGTCGTGTGCTAGACATGTTGATTTTTTTTTAAAATTCTTCTTTTAATGTTTAATTTACTAGTAATTGAGGTCCATATATATATATATATATATATATATAGTTGTTTCTTTCTTATTTAATTTTTATTTTATTATTAAATAAGATTATTGAGACATTTTAAAAATATTTATAGGTTATTTTTTTCTTTTACAATATTGACAAACATATTTTTAAAAATTATTGATATCTTTTTATTTTACAATTATCTTATTAAATTAATCAAATTTATTTAATATATTCAAATTCCATTTTAAAAGCGCTGTAATCGCCTAAATATTTTTTTTACACAAGAAAAAATTAATATTACCCACAGTGTACCGTTTACCACCACCTCTCGAGTAACATTCATTTGCTCACCGGTTTCATTGTAGCATCGCTTCCTTTTGTCTTCCGAGGACACACTGCCACCGGCGACACGGAGATTCCAGAGACGAGGTTGAGTTTTCCGAAGGACATTCCCACCAATCTGAATGTTCTTATTTTCAAATTTTTATTTGGTGGGTCCAACTGAATCCTCGAATAACGAATTAGACAACAGTGGGCTTGATTAGTTGAACTTTCTACAATTTTTTTCTAAACCGCAGCTCAAAATTCCGATCCAGAGGAAAAACCTGTCCTCCATGGGCATACTTTAGGAACCGTCTGAGCAACTACCTCTAGAAAAACAAAGCCCTTTTTGTTGTTTTTGCCGATAAAAAAAGTCTCACACTCCCATGGCCAACGGGCACCTAACCTTTTGTAGGTTCGATCATTTTTGTCAAAGGTCTAGTCGAGAATCTGCGCGTCCATGCTCGTCGAAGATGTGTACACGTGACTATGACCTTAGTTTTTGTCAAACCATCAGCATGACTGGGAAGGAGCTAGTGACATTTAACTAACTGTTCTGTTCTGTTCATTATTTTCCTGTTGTTTGCATTTGCAGAGCATATGGTAGGACCAAGACACCAAGTGATATGTTTCCACAATTTAAGAATTTGAAGTTTAAATATAAAAGGAGCGTTTCGTTTAGAAATCATCAGCAGTATTGGGCGGCGGTATTGAGGGTATTCTTTAATTGAAAAAAAATTAAGATAATTCTTTTATTTTTTTTATTTAATATTTTTTATGATATAAAAACCATTTTAAAAAAGAAAAACTATCTATGAACCGAAATAACTAATAGCAGAAATTAATGAATATAGACTGCGAGGATATTAGGTAACTTAACCACCAAAATTTTGACATTGTTTCAAGCCACTTTGACTGAACGAACGTTTTCTTCTTCTCTTACAATTCCCCGTGAGGAATTTTTCCCATGGGAAGCACCAGCAAAGATTGGTCACCATTTTTGTTAAAAGCAAAGGCCGGGCTGTACTCTAGTCATAGCTCAAAAACTACTGGGCTTGCAAATCAGGACAGATTGTTAACGAGCCTAGCGAAATACAAATACTCTTTAATGTACAGAGGCTGAAGTATTTGTGGATGAACAACCAAGAAAATTTATTTTCCACCATTCCTCGCTGAGAGTGAATCTTTAAGGACGTCGTTTTGATTAACATTCAAGTTGACTTGAGGATCGAACACAAAGAATTAGTCTCTGCAAAACATGTAGCCGGTAGTCCAGTAGCCATTAATTCTGACAGATGTACATGTTATAGCAGAGGATGAAAGCAAGCCATCCTTACTGCAATAAGCACTCCAAATTTCTTGGACGCAAGAACGTGTAATAAACAAAAACAACTTTATTGACAAACTTGTCAAGCTACTACTCACAATGAGATGCCACAGCATTCAACAGATTTGCTGGATCTCGGAGATGGTGGTTAAAAAAAGAAAAGGAAGGATAGATATATCTACAAAAACTACCTTGTTATTCAGCTGTCTACATGATCCTCACTGAATTCATATAAATGGAGCACCCATTCATTTGATTTCTTTTATTATAAATTTAACCTGGAGAGTTAATTAACATCCTGGCTGAAACAGGATCCTTCAAAATTGTAGAGAGGGGAAAGCTAGTACTTAAATCCAGGACTGGAAAGAGTAGTTGCATTTGAAGGTGTTCACACCACTGGTGTGAGCAAAAATATCAGAATCAGTCACATCTTCTTCTTTCATTGCTGGCTGCAGGAAAAAAAAGAAAAGGGAAGCAAGCAAAGAGAGGATTAAATAGGCACAGACGTTTACCAAAAGGAAACATTCGTTGAATGCTAACAAAATGTTTTACGTTGGAGATGAAAATAAAATAAAATAAAATCAAGAATCTTACTCCTTCATCTTCATCATCTTCATGATGGCCACAAACAGTCCTGCGGATGTCAACAGAATCATCATTCTTTGCAAACCTTCCTCTGACTCGAGGCCGGCTGTCTGCCAGTGTTTTGCGGCAGGCATACTGCGTATTTGCTCAAATCATCAGTGACAAATAAAAAAAAACACATGTTTCATACTCTAAGGCATTGCCTGCAGACAGATATGCACGAGTGATCTGAGATATCTACTATCACTTTTGATCATAATATCTCATATATAGTGTTCTGTTTTTGGGAGAAGAGAGCACCTTAATTTTCTTGCTGAAATTCCTCTCATTTCTTTTCTTCATGTACCTATGGATTTTCTCCTTCCTTTGCTCAACTGAAAGTTTGCCCACCTTGAAAGTTGAATCTTCCAAGCTTGAAATCTCTGATGTTAAAGGAGCAGAACTCACAGGCCCACCCACCAGTTTTGGAGGTGTATTGCCAAGTGCCTTCCAAAGACAAATTATAAAGGGAAGAGAGAATAAACACAACATGAGTTCCTTCCAGAAGAACCATATTTAAAGTGTACATGCTCTGCTATTTGTGCCTAAGAAATGCTACAACCATCGAAGCAGGTAATTTAGTTGTTGAAAAATTAGTAGTGTTCGGCTTCGAAACTCCGTTTATGAAAGATAGGCAGGGAGCTAATTCGATATTCAAGAGTACTCTTTGGGTTCATCATGATAAAAAATTCTTACTTCTCACTTGGAATTTGCTTTCTATAGAACAGTAAAGGTTTTTCAAATTGCTACTTAACAAATAATAATGATAATAATATAATTCTGCATGTATTCGATGTATTGCTACTACCTGCAGATCACCAGGGTTAAAAACATGCTGGAGGTAATCAGGACAGGAAATCCCACCATTTTCACCCCGATAATCCAATTCTAGTGGTTGCCATTCAGAACCCGTAAGAATACCACCATCGAAAATCCCAGAACTGTCAGCAGATAATGCGGCATTCATGGTCCCAGCAAGCATGTAAGTACTCATGGCTGGACCAAGAAATGAACAGGTAGGTGATGATGGGTTCAAAGGTACATAAGAAGGAACCGAGGACAAGCAATCTTCTTCAAAAACTGATGGTAATGGATGCCCCATGATTGGGACAGCAGGGTCAGCAGTGTACTGTGACAGACCATCAGCAGATACAAAATCTGTTAATGTGAGTTGGGGTTGCACCGAAGAGAAATCAAAATGGTCATTTTGGGTAGAGATAAATATAGGGAAAGAAAAAGTAGATGGAGAAAAGTCTATGGAAGCAGAGAGTTCACTGACAAGCTCATCTTGGGAGTCAAATATTATGGACCGATTACTAGTGTCGTTGTTATTTATGTTGTTAGTATTGGCAGCTGTAGTTGTAGTTGTACTAGTAGTGATGGTGCAAGCCGTTGTGGTTGTAGGGGTCGTGCTTTTATGATTGCCTTTGTTATCTTGGCAGCAAATATTGGACTTGTCTATATCTGGTGGCGATGGAAGATTGTTAGTGTAGGAAGAGTTCTCATAGCAGCAGTACGAGCTAGAAGTGACTTCTGAGTTTTGCAGGGTTTCTTGGAAGAACTCAGGGTAACAGAATTCCAAAATTTGGCCACTGATTGGGCTTGAAACATCGTCCTGTAAAATAGTATAGCAACAATGTTAAGATCATTAATACAAGTCATGATCACATGACTACTAAGCTACAGCACATACACGCAAACCAAGCTTGAAGTTTGATGTTTTCCAACTACGATTCAGATTGACCTTTCCTTTAGGCATACGCCAACAACGATTCTTCATCGTTTGCAACATGGTTCGGATCTAATTCTTAATCTTGGTCCAATGTGATTGTGATCTATTCCCTCAGGCCATGATATGATAAAGATACGCAACTTAAAAAGGCTAAAATTCCCTAATCAAGCTGGATTTATGCATGTTAATCATCAAGGATAGAATGAGAGTCCATAATAATTCACTTTGTCAAGTGTGCTAGAAATACAAGGTAACGAATGATACTCTCCCTGCAAAGTAGTGGGGGTAATTAGACATCGGGCATGGGGTTCCAATTCTCTGTCCTTACTCTATAATGTATCCTTGACCAAAATGGAGCAGGGGCCGGGCCGGGTGGGTTGCCGAGGGCAAGCACCTAGTCTAGCTCATACAAGTGCGGCTACCAAGTACCAATCTAGTTTCCATATTTGATCAAGAATAAAAGAATAATATCATATAGTAGATATCTGATTATTATAAAGTTGAAAAAGATGTGTTTGTGTGCCACCATGTGAGATGCGGGAACTAGGGCACCCGAGATTAGCAAAAATACTTCATAGCATTAGCAAGATGGGTGCCCATGGCTTGTTCCTTTCACTCTCGTTATCTAGCAATAGCCGAGTTCAGGCAAACATTCTGAATTGAAAGGCATTTAGCTAGGATAGGAAGACCCAATATGCTTTCCATGTGAGGTTCTGTCATTAATTTGGACCTTACATCAATCCTTACTGACAAGAAAAGAATCATAGATTAGATATTCCTTGTACGTACTCATATATATTCTCTAAAGATCAAATTAGTTGAAAATATTATGGTCAGAAAAGTAATATCTACTTTGGCTGATGGTGCCGTTTAAGACAGTGACAGTTATGATCGCATGTTAGCATCGTACGTATTAACTGTGGCCGGAGGCCGGAAGCATATGTACTCATTGAAGCAAGTATTATGATCATGGAAATCGAAAGGAGCTAGCAGCTCTAACTTGCTGCTATTTCTGTAATCTCTTTCTCGTAGTAGTTAATGCATTTCCAACTCATAATCAATCATTAAGAAGACTAATTGCATCTACTTCTTTGCTGCAAAATCTCACTCCATTTTGAAAGCGAGATTTTGGAGCTACCTCTCTTCTGATCTTTATCTAGAAATTAAGAGGCCTTGTATGAAAGATCCAACTTGATTAAGAACATAGTTAATTAAGTACTTGTAAACATTTAACCAGCCGCGAAGAGAAACCAGAAAACATGAAACCGTGCTCGAAAACATTGCACAAAAACTAAAAGAAATGATCTGCAACTGGTGTTCACACAAATTGAACTAACATGTACTGTTCAATGCATGCATGCATTAAACAGTAAACAGAACAAGAAAAGAAAGAAAGAAGGAGACTCACAATAAGAAGCTGCTCCGATGGATGAGCCATGTCCTCCAACATTGTATCTGTATTTCTTGATTGAGGTAAGCTTTACGTATTCCTCAAAATCAAACCTGAGAATCAAGCCTTAATTAACTCCTTTCACACACCCTCAAAATAGCACCTAGTGATAACATTAAATTAAAGAAGAACTCTTTTTAGATGACGATGGTGGTGATGATATATGGTAATTTTCAAATGTTGTATGGCTAAAATTAACGTAACCCAATACTCCATTAAAACCCAAAAAAAGAAGATATATAAAATCAACAAAGGTAAGGGGAGAGATAGAGAAGGTGAAGTAGTAGTACTTCTATATATGTTGAGAAACAAGGAGAGGATTGTTCAAAGTTTTTTTTTCCTTTTCCGATTAGCTAAGAACAAGGAGGTTGTGGGCTGTCCTAGAAGTTAGTCACCCACAATTCTACAATTTAAAGGAGGTTTTCGTGATTTGTCCGTACACTCACCTTTGTCTTTGTGTCAGCCCGACACAAAAGGAGGACCTCAAGTTCTTTACTTCTTTTGCCCTGCCGAGGTTATATATACCCTATGAGTGGTGAAACGTGGCAGTTTTAGTGACGTGGCATTCCGGTGACATGGCTGCGTGCCACTCGGATGGGGAGGGGTCAGACTCATTGTACGTATCTTGATACGGTCAAGCATTAATTTGGGTTGACCAAGCTTTTCTTATCGTATCTTTGCTTTTCTTGTCCATTTTGTCCTCCTGGCCTAGGATGCTTCTTATCGATCCTCCTCTTCAATTCAGCTGAGATTCCTGTATGTGTAGTCATATTAGATCATTGATAATTTTTCTTTTAAACCTAAAAGAAAATTGTCGAGTGGTGTTGACACGTTTTCTAATAGGATAACATTTTAAATCTATTTCGTAATAGGTTAAAAAAAAACTTGGATGATCAATAAAAGAATATATTTTTATTTTTTAAAAAATAATATTTTTTATATAATATTAAAATAATAATATATTAGATCAAACTGACTTAACTTGTTAAATTTGCTATCTAGGTCATGAAATTACGATAATCTTATATAAAATAAATTATTAAGTTTAATTCTTAATTAATCTAATGTTAAATGATGAAAGTAAATAAATATTAATTAGAAAAAAAAGCAAGAGAAAAAAATCAATTCAGGTTAATATTCAAATCCTGTAAAATAGCAAATTGAAATAAATTATAAAATCCGATTCTCAAACAATTTAATATTGAATGATAAAATTAAAAGAATAATAATTAAAACCTAGAAAAAAGAAACCTAATTGAGTTAATCCAGATCAACTCGTCAAACCCACAACCCTGATCCTGAGACAAGGATAAACCTATAAAAAAATAAATAAAAAAAATTATGAATCTCAATCTTAATTCTCATGCACTAAATTTAAATATTGAATGATTAAATTTAAAAATAAAAATAAAATCGCATCAACTTATCAAACCTGAAATGGAGATCATGATGTTAAAATAACACAATAAAAAACAAATTATAAAGTTGAATTTAACGTTAAAAAATCAAATTAAAAAAAAATATATTTTTTTAAAAAAACAAAGCATTGTTTCCGTGATTAATAATTTGAGAGGAGGTGAACATAGAATTAAGGCATGTTTAATCGATGAGTTTTTTTTTTAAAGAAAAATCTTTAAAAATCACCTTTTTTTATGTGGAAAATCGCTTTGAGTACTTGTCAGCGGTGGAGCCACCCGGGGGCATGAAAGGTCAATCGTCCCTTTAGTTTTTTTTTTTCATCTATATTAAAATATTAATATAATAGTCTATATTTTGCAAAAATAATAATAATAATAACGTGGCTAGAAAAAAGACCGTAGCTAGTGAATTTATATCTCAACAGTTTTTATCTTGTTGTTATTTTTTTTTTGTTAATTTCTTTGCATTTTTTTTCAGATGGGTTGGTCTCTCTCTCTCTCTTTTTTTGTCTTTTTCTTTCTTCATTTATTTGTATTGGATATATATCATGCCCACCTTCTAAAATTTCAGGATTGCTAAGATTTTTGATTTTTTAGGGTTAGTTTCTTTTTCAATTCTCTAAATAATAAATTCAGTTGGAATTATTTCATATTTTTCTTCTCTTTCAAGAAAGTTTGAGAATTTTGAGTCAAGTTTTAATGAGTAGCTAACAAAAATCAAATTTTTAGGGTTCATGTTTTTTAGCTAAGAGACTAAATAGTTTGCCTAACAAAAACTATATGAATGACTTGTTATTTTTGAGATGCAGATGCAAAATGGTTCAATATGTTTTGTTAGTAATTCTAAAATTACTTATTACTTGATATTTTATTATTCATTAATTAAGGATTGAAAAATATTTTCAACTTTATAAACAAAATTCAAAACTTGGATCTGGAAAAAAATGATTAATCTCTACTTTTTGCATATTATTGCTACTAATTATTTATAAAAAAAGCTACTAAATTGAAAATATAACCTCAAAAACATAATTAATGATCTAAGAAATATTAGTTACATATTTTAGTTTACATTGCTACTATTGTTTTTTACAAAAAAATACTACTGAATTGAAAATCTAGTGTAAAAATATCGGAGTAGAATATTAATTGTCATAATTTTTCTATATGAACAAACCCTTCATACAATATACTTCACCACATTAGATGAAAACAATTTAATGCTTAGCACATGTTTGGTATATAATTTTGATTTAAGATTTACTTTATTATCATTAAATAAAATAAAAAGAGAATATATTGTTTGTTACTTTAGAATTAAATATAATTGAGATTGTTTGATAGTCAAATCAAATTCATGCAATGTTCTAATGATTATTTTATAATTCAATTGATTTTTGTTTAACAACATATTATTGTGGTGTATTTAATGATAAATTTTCTGGTATTAAAGTTATTGCTAATTTTACAGAGAAAATTATAAAAATAAAGAATGACAGTTTGAACAGAGTTTTTTAAATTGGTATGTATACTTATCAAATTGCACTACTTCTATCAGTTTCAAGTACTATATATACTATGCATATTATAAAGAGTAGATTGCAGAATATGATCATAGATAAGTGAATAAATGATATTTTAATTTTATACATTAAAAAAGATAATTTCAATGAGATTAATAATGAAGTTATTATAAAATAGTAATTAAAATATGAAAACTAAAAGAGAATAATTCCAATGTAAGTTTTCTCTTTTAAAAATCATTCTTAAATTAATTTTTTTTGGTATGAATTAGTCCTTATATTTTAAATCGATTTCTCCATACAATGAATGTCTATATAATATTAAATATGTGTTAATAATTTGTCTTTTTATTTAAAAAAACCCTGGCTAGGCCACTTAAATAAGTTTTCAATATTTTTTTAAAGAGAAATGAGAAAGAAAATGAAAGAAATAATGCAAATCTTTTCCATATTGACTTACATATTATGCAAGTTTGAAATCATCTTTCCGTCTGTATGACATCGATGGCCACGTGTCAAAAGCTGAAAAACACAGGTAAAGAGAGCCGCATCATTTTCCCTAGCAAATTTGAAGGTATTTTCTTAATGGGGATTTGGATGCGGTTGAATCAACCGACAGATAACAGTTTCGGGTCAAAATGCTTTGAAATTATTCGAGATGCTCTGTTCTGCGCAAACAGGGGGATAAATTCGCTTGAAACACAGTTATCAACTTGAATTATGAATTGAATGCGATGATTAAGAGAGGTGGCCATCTATTTTTGTATACTCGTCACTGCTTTATTGCCACAATACGAGAAAAAAAAAAAACACCAGTCAAAAGATGCCAGGAGAGTTCATATTCTGAACCGTTCTTGAGATTAAGCTGCTGGAATCAAATTCAAGAAACCAAATTACTACTATCTAGCAAGACTAGCTACATATTTTATGCCCAAAAGAGAGATCAAATACGCTGTACAAGTCTAATAACTTGCAAGAAGCTGCTGCTAGCTCTAATTTCGCCGAAAAGCTGTCAAACTTTGTTTGACAGGTTATTCTTTTGTATAGATTCGTGTTTGTAAGCAGGATTCTATCCTGCTAAGTTGTTTCTTGGAAAATAATACTTATTCATTCATGAAAAAAAAAGCAGGCTAGAAATCAGATAATCTCATATACGATCTCTTCAAATCTTTTTGTTTTTTTTTGCATTTTTTAGCAGTTGGTTCCGACTTTTAGATGGACAGGTTCGCAGGGACTTTCAACGGGATTGGATGTGTCACAGTTTGAAACCATTAGAAGGGATTCTAAAAATCTGGAAAGAGACCTCCATTTCCTGAGGTTTCTTTACCTGCATAAAACTTTCACATCATGCTTTTTTGGCAATATCAATTCCCTTTTTTCTAAAAAAAAAACACTAAAGACAAGACATGTTCATACAATTATTGCCCCCATGTGTGCTGTCATTCTATTATAGGGAAACAGTGCTCAACTTGTTGATGCTGTTGTATAGATGGACTTGTTACAGTATGATATTAGACAGCAACTCGCTAGTTTGCCCGAACAATGCTTCATTTTTTTTTAAATTTAAATATGTGATGATTAAAATAAATATTACCCATCTATACTAAAAGATTCAGGAAACTTAATGTAGTTAACTTGATCGCGCCAAATAATTTCTATATAATTTAATTTTAAATTTAAGTTGAGTAAAAAATTAGGTCAAAAAGTCTTTTTTTCCTATTAATTTCATCTTTTTTATTATTATTATTTCATCCTCAAATGATTTTTTTATTGTCATCCAAGTTGTTTTTAAATTGGCTAAATTAACTGGATTGTATCAATATAATTTTTATATTATTTAATTTTAAATTTAAGTTAAATAAAAAAATTTCAAAGTTAATTTGTTAATTTGTGTTTAATAATATTACTAAAAACTTCCAATTCCACAACGCAACCTTGTTAACTAGTACATTGTTATGTTGACAAACTTCCAGTTTTTTATTCTTTCAAAAAGGAGGGTTAAATATAAGAACTCTTAAAAAGAGAGAGGACATGGGTGTCAATTAAGCTGATGCTTCATTTCCTGTTAGCAAACATTTTTATTGTATCTGATGATGTTTTAATATCTAAAATGTTTTAAAATATGTATTTTAGAGGTAGAATTATGGGTTAATTACATATTCTAACAAAGTAGTTTATTATTTATTATTTATTATTTATAAACTTATAGCTTGTTGTAAAAAACATATAATCACAAAACAATCCCTTTTTTATGGGATTTGAAATTGCTTAGATAATAAATGAACTTTTTTAGCAAATGACTATAATAAATGAGGCAATGAACATTTATTTTTAAGAACAAAAGTGTTTGTTTTTTGAAATTAAAAAAATTGTTTTTGTTGAGAATAAAGATTGTGATCCTTTACCTGTATAGTTCAAGAGATATTTATAACCCATATACCTTGTCTTGTTGCTCAAGAGGAGGGATTCAAGAGTTATTTTGCCTTGATAGCATTAATGAGAAATATATACTCCTTACACATGTATTAATGAGAGACATATATCTCAGATATAAATATTAATGAGAGACAAATATTTCTTACATGTATATTAATGAAAGATAAAAGTGGTCAGGCTTAGGTTACAAAGTTAAACCCAAAAAGACCTAGGACATGTGTTGAGTGTAAGATATATTAGGTATATGTCTAGCACTTGGGCTAAGCGTATTGCATGAACCTACATAGGGTGCTAAGCGTGGGACCGATGTTAGGGCTCAGACGTGGCGCCTAAGCCACGTTTGAGCAAAAACAGGCGCCGCGTCTGAGCAAAAACCCATAAGACCTTGCGCCTAGACTCAGGCTCCACAACTAAGTCAAAGAGGTACTTGATGTGGGCCTTATATTTAGGTTTGGGCATGCTGCTTGAGCCCAAAAGATGTTGAGTGAGGACCCAACGTCTATGCTCAAGCTCATTGTCAAACCCCTGTCCACTTAAGCTCAGGTGTTGGGTCTGGTAGCTTTCCAGATACGCGTTCTATTGGGTTTAGTTCTGGCAACTTACCAGACCTATGTTTATTTGAACTCGATTCATAGTTATATCTAAGAATATTAGGCCTGTAAATAAACTAAACCCATGTCATTTAGATCTAACATTCTACCCAGCCTTAAATTGTTATGAATGAACACAAGCCCAATCTATTTGTCAATGGATTATTACCCGCGGCTAATAATTCATTTTTTTATAAAGTGCCAAAAAATACTGATGTATCAGTATCCATGTCAATACAGCACCACGGAACCCCTTGTCCTGATCATTATATATATTTTCTTTATTCCTTTTCTTTTAAATGATTTAAACGAGCAAAATATCTGGAAGTGAAACAGGATGCTTAAGGGTTAAGACCCACACATGTTGGAGTTGACAGCTTACTTGGAGTTCAACAAAGTCAAGCAGAACAAAGCTATGTATTCTCCACTTTCGTACGTTTGATTCCCAAGTGAGTATAAAAGGCAGACCACCTCCATAAGTACCCATCAATAGATCGTCTATCTACTAGGTTTATCTGTATTAAATAATATATTTAATATTATTTCATTTATTAAAAGTAAAATAATATTTTCAATTTAATCTATATATAATTTTTTATATTTAAATTAATTCAAGCATTTTAGAATAAACAAATTAATGAAAATTTCAAAATTTTTTATATTGTTTTTATATTAATCTAAATTAATTTAACACTTTGCACAACCTTCTTTTAGTCAAATCTTTCAAGCATAGCACAGGATCCCCTAACTTTCCTTGCTGCTTGACGCGACTGCCTTTGCAGCAATTAAAGAACGTTTCAGCACGCCTCATGCCCGTGTTTCCACCTGCCTAACTCATTTCGAGGTCGAATGCTTTTTCTGCTAGCTTTTCCCTCACCTGGAAATGAAAAACTCTTTCTAGATGGAGCTTCTATAATTAATCTTATTTCCGTAAAATTCTACAGAACCAAAGGAGGTCTTTCCCTTGTGCTGTGGATACTTCGGGAGAGTGAGAATTCTGCAGAATTTATTTTGGAAACTAAAACTACGTTCTACTACTCTCTAATTAATACACGTTACTTGTTTTGTCTGTTTTTTGTGTGTGTTTTTTTATCCCAGGACACTAGGACTGACACCTATAATTATTAGTGATTAACCAGCTCAGTCTGCTACCAGCAGCTACCACGTATTGCATGCAACTTAGCTCATTACACCTGATCATGATCCTGGAACTTAAAGTTGTTCAGCGTATCTGTCACTTTCCTAAACTTTCAGCAATCCCACCTTTTATTGTGGGACTGATTATGTCCGTTGTTGCATAAAATTTACAGAAATTCGATTTGGTGTTGTTATAGATAGAAAATGCAGATTCTGCAATATATATCATCAACCTTTTCGGGCATGGGATCGGAGCAAGGGGTCTTTTTCACAGGCGATCACTTCCAAAGCATTGCCATGACTCATGACAGGAGGAGGGTATATAAAACTTTGCAGGCTACGGCAAGTGATTGCTGCTTAGCATCTAATTCACTGTTTCCATATCTATTTTGTTGTTTCTTTTCCAAGATACGTGCTTTTAGATTCTCATCATAATTAAAGCAATGCATTTTCTCTAAGGAGTCCTCTGGTATCCGAATTACTGGCAGAAAATTGTTGGGGAATGTATTCATCTTGCCATTAATGAACCGATCGAAATCTGAATAACTTTGAAGGTCTCAATTTAAATCGCAGAAGCTCAAAGTAATCTGGCATATGAACATTACAAGTTCATGCCTATATGTATACGTTCCGCAAAGATGTTCACCCTAATGCAGGTAAATCCCTATACATTCATAAGAATAGGCAGGCGTATAAAGGACGTGTCTCCTCTGTCTACAGGGATAGAACAGGACCAAGCTATCAATTTTCCTTGCTATGCGCATGTCTTGTCCTCCACAACTACATCTTATCGACTTCAAACAGAACATTTTCATGGCGACAGGTACTCTTGAACAGTGCAAGTGTAAGGGGTATTGAATGCCAGATCTCCACGTACAAATGTTTTACTAAAGCTCCATCTCTTGAAAATTAATCTAAACTGATATCTATAAAGAAATAACTCAATTTAATAGTTTAAATTGTTAGATAAAATTATAATATATAATTTATATTATTTTCTAATATATCTTTTTAAGTGAAAGTTCTTTGAACTTGAAACTTATATATGTCTACAATACATTATACTTAATTAGGAATGATGAGATTTGAACTTGTGACCGCTTAATCATCAAAACTCCGATACCATATCAATGAATCATCCCAACCCAATAACTTAAACTTTTAAATCCTAATATATGATTTATATTATTCTCTACCCACAATAACAAGTAATATTTTTTTTTATAATTGAAAACTACTGATCAAGAACAATGTAACCCTGTTAAAAAAAAAAAACAAGCTCTTAGAGACATGTAAAGTATGAAGATAGTTCTTATTTTTGTTTTTCTTCTTTTAGCTTCCGTAGCATACATACAATTTTATAAGTAAATTTTTATTTGATTAGTGTTACAGGAAATAAAAAATAGACATGAAAGAAAAAAAATAGTTAAATATATAAAAACGCTATATGTCTTCAAAATAATTTTCATATTTTTAATATAAAAATACATAAAAATATCTCCCTTCTATTTTTTTTTCCAAATCAGTAACCTACGTAATAATTATCAAAACACCCAATCCAGGACAACACGTAAGAAAAAATAATTAAAATTCAGCCCATTAAAAGATAAATTATGGGTTGCGAGAATTAATATAGCCCACAAAGATACTCATTTATGGGCCGGAAAGCCCAATCCTTCACTTGGATGATGGATCGGCCGGTCTTCTCTTCCCTTCTCTTCTATCGCTAATACATAAAATGAAATAAGAATAGACATGTTACATTACAGTTCCCTGGCAACTGGCACTCAAGGCTCCTGCCTCTTGCTCGGCTGCTACTTAAATTTTACCCTCAATAATCGTTAAATTTAGATAGCTACTTCGCAGCTAGTCCCCAGATAGACCCTAACTTCTCTTTCTATAATGCATTGCTCAAGTATCTCTCTCTTTCTCTATAACTCTGCTTTTCTTTTATGTCTTGTAGTTTCTTTCTCGATCTCTGGTTTATTTGTTTTTCCCGACAGTTTCCGGCGAGGTTCCGGGAGAGCCCGTCGTCTCGAAGAGGTCTGGGCTTTTATACGAGAAGCGCTTAATCGAGAGACACGTATCGGTATATTTTTCTTTACTCTTTTAGATTATTTTTTTAAAATCAATTTTAGGGTTTTAGCTTTTAGCTGGCTTCTTAGAGTACAGGTAGAGAAAAAGACATTTTTATAATTGTCATGTGTTTTGTATAGCTTGAATGAACAAACGAGATGTTATGGTTTAAAAGTTTAATTAATGAAAATATTGAAGCTGCTTGTGTTGGTTATTTTGTGTTTACTGAGGAAGTAGTAAAAATTGCGAAGGTTAGGGTTTGCAACCTTGAGGTGATGACAAAACTAGCCAGGATTTATTTAGGAAGTCAATTTTTTCGTGTCTTTCTAACTCTTTTTGAATGTGCAAGAACAAGTTCCTTGTTTGACAGAAGGGAGGGAGGCATAGCTTTTGCTGCCTATGGTTGTCTTTTGCTCTCCAAATCTATAAAATCAAGCTTTACTTTGAAGTGCATTGATCTTCAAAGTTTCTTTTCAGGAAATTTGGCATGGTGTTTGATAAACCTTGTCTTGTCGGTGTTTATTTTCTAATCAGGAATATGGAAAATGCCCCATTACCGGGGAAACGCTTACCATGGATGATGTTGTTCCAGTCGAAACAGGAAAAGTATGTTTAGTTCTGGTCTTAGTTTCAATTGTCATCGTAGTCTTTTGTACCCCACTGCTGCAGTGTCAGCTGTTTCTATACCTGACTAGTTTGGTTGTTTCTATACTTGATTAGTTTTTTTTTTCTTTTGTTGTAGATTGTGAAGCCGAGAACTGTACAGACCGCAAGCATCCCTGGGATGCTTGGAATGTTCCAGAATGTATGTGTATCATCCCATATGCTACCTTCATTGTCAAATTTCTGACTTCCAGCTTTTCTTGATAATATGGTGCGGTGTTAAGATTCATGTTGCTGTGAAGTTGTAAACTCTTGTATCAGCATTTCTTCATTTTTTACAAGATAATAAGGCTGCAACTTAATAACTTTTTTACTCGGTCACATATATGAGAGGGATTCTTGCCCCCATCAAGTTCTCCTTGAATTATTACTACGACGCTGATAAGCCTCTATGCCTGATTCTATCAAAATGTTATGCTTTTTATCATTTATAGTATAGATAGTTTGCTTTCCAAATCTCTGGTAATAATCACTATACATCCTACCTGTAAAGCTTCCCTGGAGTTCATCCATGTGCAACTCCCATATTTGTTCTATTTGAATAGTTTTAGCTAAAATAATAGTAAATTGTTGGATGATTTTCATTGCAGCTGAGACTAGAAATCTTCATTTGGAAATAGATGTGCTCCTGTCAAAAGTTTAAAAAGAATTTTAACACTTGGATTTGCTAATCTACTTTATGTTTAGATGACTAAATATTTTCACTAGATAATCATTTAGTTCATTTAACCTGTTCATTAACCAGTTCTAATTATTATGGTGGCTCATGTAACCCACCCTTTAATGGGCTTGTTCTGCTAATATTTTTGCATTTGATTTTGCTTGTAAAGTCATTCTTGATCTAATTGCAGGAATGGGATGGCCTAATGTTGTCCAACTTTGCACTGGAGCAGCAATTACATACAGCAAGGCAAGAGCTAAGTCATGCATTATACCAGGTAATTGCCTCATCATTAGATGCTTGTTAGCATGCTCCTTGTTTGGCAGGGAACATATGGTATATCATCCTTCTGTTTATGCTAACTATGAACGTTATTATGTATTTCTGCAACTATTATTTTATTATCATTATTTAAGCATTGTTTTAACATAACTGTTGCTTACTTTTGTGCTTGCCGTCATTTGAGTCTTGTTTAGTTTACTAAGTTTGTTTTATTTGGAATTCATTGTTTCATCTTCACAATGACCATGAACCCTTAATCAGTGATTTTTGTGTTATCAACAGTGCATCAATGTTCTTTCTGATGCAGTGGATAAGGATTTTTACTTAAAATGGAATTTTCCTTTTCCTTCACTAACCTAGAAAGTTACAACATTGTCTGTTAACATGAAGCTCTATTTCAGTGAGATATCTATTGCTGTGATAGAGTGGTCCAGTTATTCTACCAAATTTGGAACTGCCTTCTTTCTGTAATGGATTTTGAACTATAGAAATTGCTGCCCATCAGCATTTTTGCAAAATTGTTATTGTCATCACCCGACGTGCGACAGTTATCATCTAAGACCCTTGAAGTTTTTGTTTTCAAATTTGTTTTACTCAACATTCTAGCTTTTGTAGAAGGCCGATCCTAAAGTTTGTCTCATCTCTAGTTTCTCCTTGATGTCAGACCTACTTCTTTTTTTGGTTTTAAAAACAATGCAGGTTGGATTATTGAAATTATCACTTGCATACTTTACTGATCCAACTCATGGACTTTTATCGTTTTTTTTTTCCGGCAGCATGATGCTGCTTGCCGTGTGATTGCAAGACTTAAAAAGGAAAGAGATGAAGCAAGGTCATTGCTTGCACAAGCAGAGAGGCAGGTACCCATGTTTACATCAGAAGCTGTTACAGCAAATGCTTCAGTTCTTAGCAATGGAAAACGAGGTTTTTCTCTTCTATCCTTCTTGGTTTTCTCAAGTTGCGTATCAACACGTCATTTAAAGCTTTGTTGATATCTTAATAGCTGCCAAGGATGATGATTTGGGCCAACCTGGGAAGAGAGTACGACCTGGAATTTCTGCTAGCATCATTACTGAGCTTACAGACTGTAATGCAGCTCTTTCACAACAGCGGAAAAAGCGGCAGGTACTTAGGAGTACTAAATTTCTGTTGGTAGATTGCGGATGTAGTTACATTACTTTGGCATGACTAAGTTTTCAAAGTGTATCTCTGTGTGATTTATTTAAGAGGATAAGAAATGAATGAAGTTAAAGCCACTTCTTTTATATGTGCTGCTTGATTGATCTGATATTCACATTCTTTTCCCCTTTTAATGGTTAGGTTCCTTCAACATTGGCCCCTATTGATGCTCTAGAGAGGTACACCCAACTTTCAAGCCATCCACTTCACAGAACTAGCAAGCCGGGCATCTTATCTATCGATATACAATATTCAAAGGTAGGAAAATCTGTAAAATTTGATCTGGTTGATGAATTTTATATACTCAGTAGGTTTATCTGTTTAGAAGATTTTTGTAAACAAATAGTTTCCCAGCTGCATTGAGGCATGTGCTGTTCTGTATTCTGAATGCCGTGGGAAATTTCCTGACTTTGTGTAACTATTCACTTGTACATCAAATTTAGGCCACTTGCCATACAGTTGCTGTATTTGTGGTGTTCTTCTTCTGAACTTGAATATAATGTTTGAAAAATTGCTGCATGTAGTGTACTTGACTATGATGTTGCAACATTTCCCCATAACTGCAGTTTATTGAGAGATGATTGATGAAAGCTATAAGTTAAACCGTAAATAATTACGAAACATTGACGTGGTTCGATGGTGGTTTATATATGTTTTCAGGAAAGTTTCTCTCATCTGGTTTTCCATGCTACTGTTCATGTTTTAGTATATGCCTAGTGTTTGTCTCATTAAAATACCAAACTTAGGGATTTGGTTTGTTTTTGCTCTTCTAATAACACACACTCTGTATCTTATGTTGGCAATGGGTGATAGGAGCTTGCTTTGAGTTTATATCATATAATTGTTGTCTAAGGTTAACAAATTCTTTTGATGTTTAGCAGTGGCATAACTAGCATTAATGAGCTAAATTGCTTTGCTTGCTGATTTGTGGTGATTGATGCACCATTTCTCTCTGGTCTTCAGGATATCATTGCTACTGGCGGGGCTGATGCAACTGCTGTAATCTTTGATCGGCCATCAGGGCAGATTGCATCTGCACTCAGTGGTCACTCAAAGAAGGTTGTTATTTTACTTCATTTATTGCTGTACCTCTGATTTTTAGTAAAACTTATGAATGATAACATCATTTTTGTTGTAGGTAACCAGTGTGAAATTTGTGGGTGAGGGTGAATTTTTCTTAACTGGATCAGCAGATAAGGTAAGCACTGTTCAATTTGGTGGGTGTTAAACATCTTGTTTACCGTTGTTATAGTCTTTCCCCCCTTTTTTGCTGATTGTGTTTTTTTCCTAATCATAGTCTGAACTGGCTTTACTCTACTTGGTTCAAGGAAGCTTGGCAACCCACATAGAATATCACTCCCATCATCTCATCTTTATGTCCCAACATTCCTTTTTAGTGTGTCCCAAATTATTAGTTGATCTGTCAGTTGTAGTCCATGAATTACTCAACCTGAAAAAATCATGCGTTTTTTATGAGAAACAAAAGCATTCAGCTGAAAGGATTTAGATCATTGCAAATCTAGTACTGGAGTTAAGGTGCCATTTGCTGGAACTTTGCTGGAACTTCTAAAAGTATTGTAATATAATCTTTGTTATGTAGGATTTACTCATCAACATTCAAACGGTCTGTGGTTATAGGAAAACACTGTGAGGATTCTTTTAAAATAAAAGGTCAGAGTGGACCATGAGAATGTAAATGCAGTATGCCCTTTTCAAGGAAACAGTGATTTAGTATCATTTAGTGGTTGTGGATGTGGAAGCAATTGCTTGTATGGAATCGAATCTCCCATGAAGGAGGTCACTTGCATCATGGCCACAAATTTTATTTCGTAAAGGATTACATCATGAAACAATGTCCACTGTGATCTTCAAACTAGTTCTATTTGTAGCTATTATGAATCTTAAAGTTTACCTTGTGATGAGACTGGACTTTTTGATAGGCCCTTCCTCTGATTCCTTTCCACTTCTTTTTCACCCATTAAAGAACTGAATTTCTGACATCTGGATCTTCTCATCCACAAGTATCCTTGCTTAAATTAGTGTTCGTAGGCATTCATCCAGGATTTAATTTGTTTTTAAAATGCTGCAGACAGTTCGAGTGTGGCAAGGATCTGAAGATGGGAACTATGATTGCAGACACATCCTGAAGGATCATACTGCGGAGGTAATTGCCTTTCAACCCACGTTGGTCCTTTTTAATAATCAATGACCAATTGTTAGCCCGATATTGGGATACAGATTCCAGATGTTGCTTCTGTTTTGATAAATCCAGGCATATTCTAGAGTGGATACTTGCTTTAATGAAGTGCAATGCTCAGGTTTATGTTAAATAGGGCAGAAGATAGATAACCTCTGCCAATGGGGCCTTTCTAGGCTACTTTAAATAGCTTTTGTAGCCTGTTCTTTGTGGCTGAATTTGGGTAAGCCTCAGGTAAATGCCTTTTTTCATGCCTGCATTTGATGGGAGCTCAAAGGAAATTCCCTAATGTGAGCTTGAGGCCTAGGACCCAAGCAAAATCCTGAGTCATGTACTACATTTTACGCTTGCCTTGTACACTGAATGAAATTTGCAAAGCTTGTTTGAACTAAATGATCACAACTAGTTTAAAACCATTGACCTAGAATTGAGTCATTCTGAGATCAATCAAATCAAGTTTATGGAAAGCATCTGCTTTTAATGAAGTACAATGCTTAGGTTTATGTTAAATAGGCAGGATCAAAGATAGATAACCTCTGCCAATGGGGCTTTCTAGGCTACTTTAAATAACTTTTGAAACCTGTGCTCTGTGGCTGAATTTGGGTAAGCCTTGGGTAAATGCCACCCAAGCAAAATCCTGAGTCACGTACTATACATTTTACGCTTGCCTTGTACACTGAATGAAATTTGCAAAGCTTGTTTGCATTAAACGATCACAACTAGTTTAAAACCATTGACCTAGAATGGAGTCGTTCTGAGATCAATCAAATCAAGTTTATGGAAAGCATCTGCTTTTATTACAAGGCAGTGCTGTTCCCTGACCAGATTGTGCAGACTACAAACACTCATGTATTTGCACACTTCTTGGTATCTTAATATTTTCTCAGCTTGGTTGTGATGTTGTACTGATTTTGTGCCATTTTTATTACATGATATTGATACGCGTGCAAATTCTGTCAGGTGCAAGCTGTCACTGTTCATGCCACAAATAACTACTTCGTGACTGCTTCTCTTGACAATACATGGTGCTTCTATGATCTCTCCTCTGGTTTATGCTTGACTCAGGTCCGCTCTCTCCTTTGTGTGCACATGTGTGCTCATTTGTGTCTTGTGCACGTTCACAAAAGTAGTTATTTTCAATTTTTTTCCTCTATGTGAAATATGTAGGAAAGTTGATAGCAGAAAAGATATTGCCAAAATAAAAAAATCTATCACCTGTTCTGAGATTTTCACTTTCATGACTGATTATTGTGTTTCATTTGATACAATGATCTGCAGATACAATTCATGAAAGTTCAGGAGCAATTACCTTTGCATTTTACCTAAATTCAAAGAATTGAATCCTTCTATCACATATTTGTGGTCTATTTCAATTATTTTGGTTTGCCAATAATAAGTTGAAAACTTAACAGGGAATTGATGTTGAACTGCACATTATTCTCCATTTATGATGCCTTTTTGCATGCTCGAAAGCTCGAAAGAGGCACATTTAAAAAGTCACTAAGATCAGACAGAAAGTGAATGGTGAAGTAATGTTTTTGTATTGTGCAACTCTGGAGTATTTTTCCTGTACTATGGGAATTTTTCTTCAGGCTGTTATCAAATACTTCGGTTAAAATATCCTCTATTACACAAGGTTTCTAAATGTTTCAGTCAATGTTAATTTTCTAAACTTGGTTGTAGTTTTTATTTCAATTTTCATGTTAAAATTTCATTGTGTCAGTTGGATCTGGTTCTAGGCAAACTATACATGGATGTTTAATTTTGCAGGTTGCTGACACCTCCAAAACTGATGGCTATACATCTGCTGCCTTTCATCCTGATGGTCTCATCCTTGGAACAGGCACTTCAGAAGCAGTTGTTAAAATTTGGGATGTAAAAAGTCAGGTACACATGTCACTATCAAAATTGTTGTGTTTATTGCTTTTTCAGATTGCAGCATGTGGAGGCCAGATGTGCACAAAATAGAACTTTTGTCTGTTGGTTTAATTAAAACTATTTGATGTTTTACTTCTTTTGCATTCTTTGTTTATATGCAGGCAAATGTTGCAAAATTTGAAGGCCATGTTGGACCAGTGACAGCAATATCTTTCTCAGAAAATGGATACTTTCTGGCTGTAAGTATCTTTTTATTTTTCCGAACAACACATGCTGTGATGGATGATCTGATTTAATGTTTGTACTGGACAGACTGCTGCCCATGATAGTGTTAAGCTGTGGGATCTGAGGAAATTGAAAAACTTCCGGACGCTCAATCTCTATGATTCTGACACACCTACAAACTCTGGTGTGTGTTACTATGGTGATACTTCTCCTTATGTATATGTGTATGCCTTCATGGCTAATGGCAACATCTTGTTGGCTATAGTTCTTATGATTTTCAAGCTTTTATGGTACCTGCTTCCCGCTACCTGACAAGTCATACTTGCTATGATGAATTCTGTGTGTTAAGTGGTTTTAAAAACTTCAAGCTTGGCTATATTTCTTTCTTTTATTTTTTGAGGCTCTGTTTTTTTATTGCACTCTCATATTCTCGGGTGGGCAATCTTGTTCTACAGCAATATGCATGTTTTTTTATTCTTCTGTGGGAAGATGTGATGTTCTTTTTTATTATTGCAGTGGAGTTCGACCACAGTGGATCTTACCTTGGAATTTCAGGATCAGATATAAGGTTCAGTCTCCAAATATCTAGTCATTTTCAACAGATTTTAAGAATTTGTTTGTCTGAAGTTGGATTACAGCTCTACTTTTTTGCCTATTCACAAAAATGTTTGGGCTGTGCAAACGTTTTTCTGATAACGCTAAGAAATTTTTTCCTTGTCGGAAAAGCTATTACCATATCTTTTTCTTCTTTTTTTGGAAAAATTCTGTAAATTATTAAAAACGTTTTTCCCATCCGATTTTGTGTCTTGTACTTGTGCAGAGTTTATCAAGTTGGCAGTGTTAAAGCAGATTGGAATTGTATCAAAACTCTTCCTGATTTGTCTGGCACAGGTTTTATCCTTTTCTTTTCTATTATTGTTTGTTGCTTCTCACCTTTGTTGGAGGTATTGACAAATGCTCTACTATTCTGTGTTTGGTTGCAGGAAGAGCAACTTGTGTAAAATTTGGTCCTGAATCAAATTACATAGCTGTGGGATCGATGGATCACAACCTCCGGATATTTGGCTTGCCTAAGGATGAAGCTCCATTGGAATCATAATGAAGTTACCAACTTGGAAAGTTGAGCTTATGGATTTCTGCAGTTGCTGCCATAGCTTTTATTGGGGGCGGGTGCAGCAAAACGATAGAACAAGGAGTTTAGTCATGTGGTGCCAACACTTGATGCAGTTTTCAGGCCTGGAATATGCTTTGGCGCAAGGTGGTTGTCCTGGGATTGAAGAACTTGAATTTGACCAGCTACTACCAGTCTTTTTGTATTTGTTATATCATTGGAACTTCCAGAAGATGTTAATCTACACGGTGAGGTGTTGTGTACTGGGGGGCACACTTGATAATTGTCAAGCGCTCTTCTTAAAGGGATAGCCAGTTGAGATCTGTATTTCATCACTGTAGTGAAATGTTGTTTGACGTGATTGCAATTGCCATGCTAATTAATGCACCATGGTTCAGGTGGCTGGGTGTGTTGACAAGCACAACCTAGGCCGGTGTTATAAAAACCTCTGTTATGGTCGCCTGCGATGGCTATTTGTTCGTGTCAAAGGAGCTTACCTTAAGCCGCTGGTGACAGTTCCTTTTCTGCCATTGAAAAAAAACTAAACGCTGATAGATGCATGCGGAGATCATAGCTCAGCGATGCAAGGGGTGTGTGTTCAAAGAAGTATCCATGCCATTCTCAACTGGGAGCGTTGAGAACGATATAGTTTCTCACTGTGCCCATTTTAGTGGTGGTATGCAGTGGACCTCACCGCTGGATGTTATTGCGCCCATTAGTTCAATCATGCAAGGTTGGCAATGCTCTCTGGGAAGAAACGTTTGGTGATTCTGGTCAATCCTGACCCCATCCTCCCCTTTTAGAGCGTGCATGGAACCCAAGTTAATTGAACCTGCCATGCCCGTATTCTGTGTTTATATCTCTGTTTATTCAGAAAGAAACTAGCCGATAGCTAATTTCCAAGTAACACAACTCCATCCTACAAAGTCCCTCCGTTTCCATCTCAACAGATTCCAGACCAGGATGTCCAGGTTGAAATTCCAAACGAAGCTGTTGAGATACATGAACCATTATAGTTTTTTTTCTGACGAGTGTAAATAAATAATAGCTCCCAAAGCTCCTGTTGCATCTTGCTAAGCACCCGCAACTAGCCAGATATATACACAGGTTACAATGTATTTGATGAAATGGTCTCAGGTCTGAAGACCGGATTACCATGGCTTTATTCACATAAATCAGAATTCAAATCTAAAATTTTACCAGGGCCAATTCTCTGCATAAATGGAGTACTCCATGATCCAAAGAATAAAGAATGAAATCACAAACTAATCAAAGGCGACAAAACAAGAAGCTTCCATATCTTGCCTACCATCATCAGGTAAGGTATTTTGATGCATGTGTGAACCCCCAGAGCTGCAACAAGAATATATCATCGTTATGGAGAGAAAAAAGGATCTCAGAAGTTGAAATGGTAGCTATTCCTAGATGCTTAAAATTTGTCAACAGATGCTTCCAATAACATATATCATATATCCAACTTTGATTTCACCTGCTCAAGCCTCCAGGTTCAGCCAATCTGAAATTGTGAGACGATTAAAATCTTATCCTAGGAGATCTAACATCAGTGCTCTCAATTAACTTACTGTCAACTACACCAACACCAATGCCATCTATAGAGCTAAGGTAGGCCCAAATATGGTAAAAGTGCACAAGAATACAGCACAGTATCCAAACTTTCAGCTGTTTTTAAGAGAATATAGAAGGGATTTGGTGGTTTGCTTTTAGGCTAGTTACGAAAGCAGAAGCCTTATATATTAATTATTCACTCGCAAACCATGACATGCTGGAGACAGCCTTAACCAATGCAGCCAGAGAGTGACAAGCATTCAAATGAAAGGTGAGAAACAAGTGGCTCTGAGCGGGTTCGATGAAGTTGCAAGGATAGAAGCCCATGTTTACTTTTTCACTTGTCAACCACGAAACTGTTCGGGATTCAGACAGTAACTCGAAAAAAATTAACAAAATGGAACAAAAATTGCCAAAGTTGCCAAGGACAGTTAAAAACAGTTAGATTACCTCAACATTCTTTAACTCAAACTCTGGGTTATGGGCCAGGCACAAGTTACCAAATGTTTGACAAGGTCCACTAGTTCCATTCAACCTTTTCCAAGATTAAAAAAAAAAGGGTTATGTAAAGAAACAAACACAAAAACTTTTGCAGCAAATGGAGAGTTTTTCAAAGAGGAATTAATAGAAAAGGAACTCACAGATCTCCATCCATGCACAAAGCAAAGTTGCCACCACCTCCAAGTGCTAGTATGTCATTCAAGCACAAGTAGTAATATCTGTTGGCACCTATTTACATAAATGAACCACGGGATCAGCTCAAATTTTATGGCTTTAATCTTAATGGTATCTCTCTGAAAAAAAAGGTAGCAAACTCTAACGTTAGAGAGAATTAAAATAGTAAAATTGCACATCAAATTCCCAAAGAGCAGCTTTCTGTCCATCAAGAAAGCAACCATCAATTATAATTTCCATTAGATTTATAATTAATAAACTTGTTGATTTATTATGTTTTGCATTAGCAGAAAAAAGGGCTGCAGACAGCAGACCTCGAAATGCTCTCTTTGAAAATGGTATATTTAATTGAGCGGGGGCTCATCACTGTTATTGTTTTAATTTGATCCCAAGGCCTGGTTGACTACAATACAAACTACTTAGGAAGCTTGAATATTTCTGGCTTGTAATTCCTAAGGTCACCTAAATAATTATCATTCACCACTCAAACATCCCACAAATTCAGCAGACAGACTCTTTCTTAATATTTACACACAAGATACAGGATGCTCAAAGTACCAAAGTTTCATTGAAAAAACATGGATGTCTAAAAAGCATGGTTTTTTTTTTTTTTACATGAGAACACCCCTCCCAGACCATGTATACGTTTCTCAGCATGCACTGGCTTCAACTATTATTGACATCTCAGCACTGTGCAACAAAGTTTCCTCAATTCTCTTTGTAAGAGACTGATCAAATCATCATTTATATACAAACTGACCAAATATGAATGTTGATGATACCCGGAACATAGCAGTTTCATTTATCAAGTTGCTAGATGTGTGTATAATGAAGTTATTATTTGCATTAATCTGGAAAGAAATGAAGTGCGTAAAAGTGCTCACCAGTTGGTCTAAATATCCTTGGTTCACCATAAATGGTTGTAAATACAAATGATTGGTTTGTCCCCTGCCACAAGTATCCGAAAATGGTAAGAGTGTTCAAGGAACTGTTTGAAATTTGATTGTAGAAAAAAGCAGGGAGGACAACACCCTAACATGTAAATTGTAAATCAATACAGTAAAGACAAGGTTACCTGATATTTTCTCTTGGCAGTAGGTTTCAATGGACATTCTAGCAGCCCACCAAACACAGCACCTTGTCTATCACCGGTAATCTATAAGTAGCAGAAAACAAGTTTAAACCAGTTGAAAAACGACTAAAATGATGAACCCTTGCCATATGGAATTTGTCAGAACATAGCAATGACATACCAGCAAACAAGGACCAGAAACAGCGGCACTCTTGCGAATAAGTGTATGAAGTGATATGCCATGCTTCAACGTACTGCCCTTCATTTGAAATCACCAACAAAATAAATCAAGATCCAAATGGAAGAACAGTTGTGCAGCAGCACAAAAGGCTGCGGGTTTATTAGGAAAAACCTTACCTGTACAGCAAGGTCCACTGGCATCCCTTCACAATATTAGGAAGGGATGAGAGCAAGAACTCATACAGCTCTGAGGAAATAAAAGTGGACTCATCCATGAGACAGGGAAAAGGCTTTCGTGGAGTCTGATTATTTGCTTCTTCAAATAAATCACTATCACTACTGCTCCTTGCAGGGGCAGCATCATCATTACCGTCATGACTTTTAACAGTTTGATTGTTTTCGAAAGCTGCATTGTATTCTTTGTCGTCTTTACAAGATTTTTGGAATTCCTCTGTCTCGCATATTGTGCTGCATTCATGATACCTATCTGAGTATTCTTCTCGCTGTTCAAGATCTTTACCGTTCCATCTAACAGGAAGTGATTGAATTAGTTTTAACTCATCCTGGTGCTTGTTAGATCTAGACCCGACAAAGCTTAGTGAAGGGATGGCGAAGGGAAAATATGAAGATGATTTTTCCCCTTTAGAGCACGGCCTGGCCTACACATTCAAAAATCTTGCGTCACAAACAGAACCAATAAAAAATAACAAGTATAAAGAGCCCGAAAACAAAGCAATTACCTTCTCCTTACAAATTCTAAAATCCGTAAAAATTCAAAGCTACAGGAGTTGGTTTCGATAAAGTTTTTATTTTTTTCTGGTACAAGCAGTGAAAGTATAAGAACCCATGTTTCTTTTTGCCTTCTTTTCTCGTATTCTCTTAGCTACCAAGAAGAGTTTTCAGTATTTTGTTATGTTTTTTCAGCTACCAGACAATGGATCCAGCCAGCACCAAAAACAGAATTCATAAAAATCTAAAACCAAATCTGAATTCCTTTTTTTGTCCAGGATGTTGAGGTTTCTATATCCAAACTGAAACAATCAAAATCAACAAAAGCGATTCAAGTGCCCAGCTACGTTGTATAAAAGCAACCAGATCTAACATTGTACTATAGGGAACGAAGGGAAGAAGAAGAAGAAAACCCATCAAAACAATAGAAATAAAAAGCAGGAAATCATAAAAGGAAGGTTAAATTACCTGAGAATTATCAGGAGAAGAAGAATTGGGTGACCCGGCAAAGAGACGAGATAGTTGATTTGAGACTTTTTCTTTAAACGCACTCATTCTTTTATATTAAATGATTTCTTCAGTTCGCAGTGAAGAAGATTTAACAACTGCAGGCGCGAATAGTATCTTCTCTAAAAACAAATTGCAATGAACGTTTTGTGTTTGCAGCTTTTTAAGGTTTGTGTTTTTTCCTTTTCGTGTTGGTTCTCACACAAGCATAGGGAGAGGAAAGATCGTCGGTGGAAAGGGAGGAGCGGACAATTTTACTTGCGTTTGCCTTCCTCGACACCTCGCAAGGAGTTAGCTATTTTCTCTCTCTCCCCTCCCTTTTTAACGTAAAATAATTAAATTGTAGTAACTATACTTTTCAGACTGGCTGGTCCGGTTTAAGTTTCAGATTTTGAGTTTTGAGTAAGTTATTAAATTTAATTAATTTATTGGATTTTAATTGGGTTACTGAGTAGTTCAAGTTAATTTTTTTAAAAAATCAAAATAATTTTATTTTAGTAAAAAAAATGGTTAACGGGTTGTAACCGAGTTTTTCCAATCATCAGATTTTTTTTTCTATATTTTTTCTTCAACTAGACCTATTTTCAGTTTTGAATTAGCTAGATTTTAGGTCAACCCACTAGACCATATTTCAAAACTATAATAGTAACCTTTCTAAAATAGTCAAATAATTAAGCAACATTAATTTTTTCATATAAAAACAAAATAAGAGGTTTAAGTTTCTTAAAAGCTACAAAATATTATAAAATAAGCATAATAAAAATAAATTTTCTTTTAAAAAAGCGAAATTTACAATAAATAAAAAGATATGAATAAGTAAAGTTATTTTAAAAATTAATGGAAACGTGTAAATATCAAATAACAAAACTTAATTTTTAATTAAATAAATATTGGAAAAAAAATTCAATAAATAAATAAATAAAATCACGAATCTCCTGTACTTAGAGGAAATAATTACTTTTGTGTGCTATGTGAATGGTGCATGATTTGTTTTTCTTTTTGAATCTATATATCTTAGAATCTTCATTCGACACGTATAACACTCCTTTTTGATGACTTTTAGTAAGAAACAAATTCTCAATGAACCATACATAACTCTCTCTTTTGAAACTTTTAGTAAATAGATTTATAATATTTTTCTTTTAACTTAATATAATTAACTAAAATAATTTAAATAGAAAGTGAATATTTAAAAATATTATATTTACATCTACACTTAGCACTATACATGTTGTTTTATGCTTTTTTAAATTATTATCTTCTGTTATAACAGATATAAATTACTAGCATTGGTTTAAATTTGAATATCAAAACAAATCATGAAATTTAATTTTTCATCAAATATGATGTTAATAGATGAAATTAAAAAAATTAAAAAGAGAGAGAAAATGAGTCAATCAAGTTAACATGTCAAACCCACGACCCGGATTATTAGACGATGACAAACCCAATAAAAAGCAAGTTCAATGTTTAAGGATATATAATTCAGGTTATAAAACCGATAAAACCTCTTAGAAAAAAAATAAAAAAACAATCTAATTTAACTATGGTTAAAATGTTAAAACTCATGATCTTGATCGTGAAACCAATGTATTCTTATAAAAAGTAAATCAAAATAAGTTATAAAGTTTAATTTCAAACTGATTTAATGTTAAATGATAAAATTAAATAAATAATTAAATAAAATACATAAAAAACAACTCGAGCCAATTAAGTTAATCTGTTAAAACCTGTAATTGCAGCAACCATTAAATTTAGAACTTCGCTGCTTCTTTTTGTTGCTCGGGCTTTATGAATTTATTCGCTTCTCTAACGTACTATTTGTTTTTGTGTTCTAAAATTGCATTTAAAAAAATTAAAATTTTTATTTTTTTTACTTTAAATGAATATTTTTTGGTATATTTAGATTATTTTGATACACTGATGTCAAGAATAATTTTAAAAAAATAAAAAAAATATTATTTTTATATAAAAAATATTTTAAAAAATAAATACACTCACTCTCTCACTCTCTCTCTATGCAGGGTTCATGGATGCGACTACCTTTCAACTCCTCTGTCCTCTTATTATTTTCAAGAACTTGCAGCTCATCTTGTTCTTTAATATTTTTTTTTTTTTTTTTTTTTGATTTACGTGGGGTGTCCGGGCCAGCTTGCGCGCACCACGACTATTCCCCACGGCCCACTGGACATCCTGCAAGCCCAGGGGCAGGTTAGGCACCGCGGGGGTGACAGGCGTGCACATAGAGGGTCGAACCCGGGACAGGGACGGAACAAGTCACACGGTTGACCACAGCAGCTAGGCCCTCCAGTGCTCTTTAATATTTTCTTATTACAGTTAATCGCTGCTTAGTTTTCAAGAATGGCAGTAAACTGCATACTCTATTTATTCACAGATTTCACTGCTGATATAATCCACTAAAAAGTTATTTACAACCTCTTCGTTTGCGGAAAATAATATTTTTTTTGAAAATAAATTTTTTAAAAATAAATTTCAAAAAAATAAATTATTTTATAATGTTTAGCAGTGTAATGAAAAATAAGTTGGAAAATACTTTCTAGTGTTTAGTTATGTTATAGAAAATAAGTTAGAAAATAACTTATTAATATTTTATTTTTTTCAAGTTTATTAAAATAATGAGAAACAAATCTTACAAATTAAAAAGTTGAATGAGAATGAAATTGAAAAAAATATAATTTCATAAATTATCTTAAATAAAATAAATAATAATCAAAATAATAGAGATCAAATCTAAAAAATTAAAAGATGAAGAAATTAAAACAACAATAATAAAAATTTTATAAATTGTTTCAAATAAAATAAGTAACAATAAAAAGAACGAGGATATAGATAAAAAATTTCAATTAAAAGATAATAAGGAAAAAAAATAACAATTATAGAAATAAAAATTAAAGTTAATATAAAAATTAAATTTGAAGATATGAAATTGAAAAATAAATATTGAAAACAAAATATATATAATAATCAAAAGTTTGAGAATAAGATTTGATATAATCAGCAAATAATATGACATTTCTAATTTTTTCACAATTTCCGCTCAAAATAATAAGAAAATATTTTTTTGAAAACCAAGCTAAATTTTCTGATGACCGAAAAATGTTTTCTATTAACCAACTTTTATAATAATAAAAAAATTTAAAAAATAACTTTTTAAGAATTACTTAAACAAATATATCCTTAATATAATAATAACGATTTTTTTTTTAATATCAAAATCATAAAAGAAAATTATTCCAAGACAGAGGTAGGTGCAAATTACAAGACAATGAACATGTGGGCCAGAATTGAAGTAGATGGCCGTCAGTTTGAGGATTCTGAAGATCAGCAATGAGCAGAGGATGATTGCTGTGAAAGATCCCTGCCGAGAGTGAAAGAGGGAGGAGGGCAAATTAAAAGACCCGACCCGACCCGACATCATGATTACTGTGCTAATCCTTGTTTATTGCAGTAAACCACTTCAATTACCAAGTAAGTAGTAGTTAATTATTGTAATTATAACATGCCGTTTACTCGTAGCTTGTGCTTTGCATCTCTAAGCTTGACTTCTTCAATGCTAAGGACGTTTAACGGCAAAATTATTCTGTAGCTACATAATTGGATTATTACTGTATACTTGATATAACATTCGTAGGAGGTCAGATATTTTATTATTTTATTTTTAAATAAAAAAAATTATATACATAGATTTTTAACATGTTTTTGAAGTTGGAAAAAATTTAAATAAAAATCAACAAGTTTATCCATGTATGTAATTAAATAAATTAAGAACTATGTACGTTAATAAATGAAAAAATCATAAATAATAACTATAAATTAAAAAAAAAATTGAGATATGGATGTGGGTCAAGATATTTAATCTTGCTAACAAATTGTGTTTGCTAAATTTGTTTATTAAAATATTTTTTTATTCAAGTAAACGATAATAGAAATAGAGACACAAATTAAATTGATTGAATAAAATAAAAGAGAAAAAAACAATATGCAAGGCTGTATATATTATAAATATTATCCAAAAATAATTTTTTTATTTTAAAAAATAAAATTTAAAATTTAAATGTATAACAAAAAAAATAATTGTCATTTTAAAAGGTTCTTTAAACAAAATAAAAAAGAGAACGGGTATTAATATTAATATTAATATAAATAGAAAAAAAATCAGAGAAAACAAACGTATAAGAAAAATCATTAATAAAAAAAAACATAATTTAGAAAATAAAAAAAGAAAAGGCCATGCGCTACAGGATTTTGGCCCATTTCGTTATGGTTCGCCCTAAATTTTTTTGAAATAAACAAATCAGACAACGTGTCATTTGATTTGTCCAAATTCCAGCCACCGTGGTAATTGAAAAATTAGGACTTATGTTTTTTAACCGAAAAACCTATTTTTGACCTAAAACACCTCAAGAACTGTGATAAACCTATGCATGGCCTCAAATAAGCCAAAAAAAAATTCAAAAACCAAAATCAACTCGAAACCAAAAATCCAACCGAGCTTATGATATGTTTTTTCACGAACTTTAAATGTGAAAAAAACACCTAATATGAACTTTCATCATCAAATGAAACTATTTGACACAAACATCGACTATTTTAATTGTCTAAATTGGTGTCAACAATTTTTTTCTCTCTCTACCATTAAATCCGACAATCCCTCTTTCATCTCTCAACCAAGAACTAAAAAATAACAAAAATAAACTTTTGTATCAAAATTGAATTTGAAAATAATTGAGGCACCAAAATCATATAATTTGTGTTATTTTAGAAGTTAGATGACCAAAGTATATTTTTTCTAAAACTTTTAGCACGTCATCCATGTTTGGTTCCTTTTTAATTTTTGTCCCTATTCTTTCAATTCCACTCTTTCCTATAAAAATTAAAATTAATTGACCTTCAATCATGATCAAATCATCCAAAATAAAACTTCATGGACCAAAATAATTTTTTAAAAAATGAACAAGGCCAATAGTGATAGCTGTATAATGTTCACCAATATTTTTATTATTCATCTTATGCCAAGTCGTCTTTATTAATAATTGCCAAAATGAATTAAGAAATTAACATAATAGTTATTTCCATCAATATTAATGGCGTGTAATAGATATTTTTTTATTAACAAAGTTTTTAAGAGAAAATGACTCCACCCCTTTAACAAAACAACAAGATTCATGAGATATAAATATCTATTAAACTATTCAAGTAAATGATTCACATTTTATATTCTCTTATCATACATTCTTATAGCATTTATCACATGAAAAAAATAAAAATAAACATCCTAGCTCATATAATTTAATGTTTATTTTTTTATTTATTTATTACAATCTCTTATTAAAAAGTCACTAGTATAATCATCGAAGAATCATTAAACCCCATAAAAAAACTGTTTTGCATGAATCAAGACTTTCACCACTAACCATCTTCTCCATTAATTATAAAGAATAGAATTGTCATGCAACACACTATCCAAACACTTAAAAATCATATTTCTTAGCATATTGGATTCTGATATATTATTGTATATATTGATTATTCTTTAAACTCAATATTGGTTTTTTATTTTTACTATTTATTTTATTGTATTATAAGCTTGTTGAAATTGAACTAATCACATGTGTATTGGTTCATTTACTATAATATACAAGAAAATAAAGATCAAGAGTATGTTTGACAGTGTGGTAGCGGTTGCTTTTCAAATAATTTTTCGTACCGAAATGCATGTAAATGATTTTTTCACTTTTTAAAAATCATTTTTGATATAAACACATCAAAACGATCTAAAACATACAAACCATATTAAATTTTAGAAAAAAAATTTAAATTTTTTGGGAATATGATTTACATCGTGTTCCCAAACGGTTTCTAAAAAGATCATAAATGACTTACATCAGGGGTGCAATTCAACTGGTCAGGTTCTGAGTTTGATTCATAAATATTACCAGTTCAAGTTTCACAAACTTCAGGACCACTAGAGATTTACATGGTAGTTAACTTTAAGGTACATGATATTAGTTGAGGTGCGTGCAAGTTAGCATGGACACCCACGTTAATACTAATAAAAAAAATCATAAATGAATCAAGATTTGGTGATGTGTATTTCATTGAAAGCTATAAATTCGCAAGGATTTCAATTCAATCCTCATGATCAGTGCATGAAAATTAAACAAGTTAAAAAAAAAAAAAAGAAGGAAAGAAAACAACGACCCCATTGCTGCATTCAAAATTCAAACCCTTAACTCAAGTATGATGCTCTTCAGTCAAACTTCAAGCCCTGTACACGCACAAACCCAGATTCCTTTACATTCATACGCTTCCCAACTTTCATAGAGAGAATATTTTCTTCCTTCACCTTTCAATAAAAATTATTTTATTTTAAACCAATTTTGTTCTCATTCTCTTCAAATACTAAAAAAATACGCAAGTATTGGTACTCACTGTTCACCATTCCAATGAAAATTGTAGAGCAGTACTTTTTTTATTAAAAAAACTTCTCTATTGTCTGCTGGACTGTGTACTCTCACTGGCGGCGACAGGGAGAGAGAGAGAGACCTCTCTAGCTCTCATACCAATCCGCATATACAGAGAAAAAAGTAAGGTAAACACCCAACACCAGAAAACTAAAACTAAAACCAAAACCCACAAGACAAACTCTTCTTGAGCAATTCAAAGCACACCCCAAAACCCAACCTCTCCTTCATTTTCTATCGTCTCTTCTGTTTTGACCAAAACCCACTTCTCAAATCCTTCCAAAACCTGTCATGATTTGATCCATTTCTGCCATTTCCCAAATGGGTTTTCCCTCAAAACCCTTTTTTTGCTCCCTCTTTCTCTCCACCTTTCTCTTTGTTAGTCTTTCTCAGTCTGCCCCTGATTACAGCACCTTGATCTACAAGGGCTGTGCAAAGCAAGCTTTTCAAGATCCAAATGGCGTGTATTCACAAGCCATCTCTGCTCTTTTTGGTTCTTTAGTCTCCCAGTCTACCAAAACTAAGTTCTTTAAAACCACCACCGGGACTGGCCAAACCACAATAACTGGTCTCTTCCAATGTAGAGGAGACCTTAGCAATACTGACTGCTACAACTGTGTCAGCAAACTCCCCATTTTAACAGACAAACTTTGTGGCAAAACAATAGCGGCAAGAATCCAGCTTAATGGATGCTACATTTTGTATGAAGTTGCTGGCTTTGCACAAATTTCGGGTATGGAAATGCTGTACAAGACTTGTGGGGCTAAGAATGTGGCAGGAAGAGGGTTTGAAGAGAGAAGAGATACTGCCTTCTCAGTGATGCAAAATGGTGTGGTTAGTGGCCATGGCTTCTATGCTACCAACTATCAATCTGTGTATGTTCTGGGGCAGTGTGAAGGTGATGTTGGAGATTCAGATTGTGGCGAGTGTGTGAAAACTGCTGTCCAGAAAGCTCAGGTTGAGTGTGGGAACGCTATCTCAGGCCAAATCTACCTGCATAAATGCTTCATTAGTTACAGTTATTACGCAAATGGGGTGCCCAGGAGATCGTCATCATCTTCCTCGTCTTCCAATTCAATCTCATCAGGTAGTATGTACTAGAAGGGAATTCTTAGGAAATCTAAATCTGGTATTGAGAGAAAAGTTTTCGGCCTTTTATTTATCAGTATTTAGTAACACTCGTTTTGGTCGAGGCTTGCTTTGCTGGATTCTTGATTTTTTTCTCCTTCCTAATCATTTCTATTTCCCTGTAAAGAAAAGGTTCTTTCTTAATAGATTAGCGAGTCTCTTTATATATTGAATTAGTATATATGGTTTGGGTTGTTGAGTTTCCCTTTGAAAAGAGTTTTTCCTTTTCTTTCTTGAAAACGATAAAAGGAGGTTCTTTGAAAAAATAGATTAGTGGGTCTCTCTGTGTATTGAAATGAGAATATGGTCATGGTTCTTGATTTTTTATTTCCGATTTGTTTCTGATCCCTGTTAAAAGAAGCCAATTTTTTTTTATAGATTACTGGGTCTCGTATCTATTGGAATTAGTATATAACTATCCCGTGTGAAGAATGTGCAGTATCTTTTCAATTTGTTTGAAGGTGGTTTAATTTTAACTGGCCTGAGAAATATATATAATAAAGACTTGGATTTGGGATGGGATTTGATGGATGCAGCAGGGACAGGGCAAAATACAAGGAAGACGGTGGCCATTATAGTAGGAGGGGCAGCAGGTGTGGGGTTCCTGGTCATCTTCTTGCTGTTTGCAAGAGGTTTGATAAAGAAACGTGAAGGTATGCTTTTTTGCACTTCGAAGAACATTATGGGATTGGATAATTATACTCTACATTTCACTGGTTATGACCTCTTTTGTTCTTTTAATTATTTTGTGCAGATTTTTAAGAGAAAGAGAGGGTCCTAAAGAGGAGGCAAACACCTTTTTTTGAGGTGGACTCTTTCTACAATTTCATTTCTTTCTGTAGAGAAATGAGTTTTCGCGGTGGGCCAGTTTTGATGAAGAAAAAGATAGGATAGAAATGGCCAATGGGGGTCTGTTCTGTTGTTACAATTCGGTAAGGGAGTATATATCTGGGGATGGAAGTAAGTAACTAGGGCTTGAATGTGTTTCACAAAGGTGAAAACAGACAGCAGAATGAATGTTTGTCGATTTGAATGGATGACAGAGGAGAGTTGAATTGATGGGCTTTGCCCTTTATATTTTGCATAGCCATGTGGGTGTTTTGCCACCTTTTCCCTCTTCTCCAGATTAATGCACCCCCATTTTCTTCTGCTTTATGCTTTTTAGAAAGTGGTAACATATACTCTCTCTCTTTCCCTCTCTACATGCAGATGGCACTCACTGCTCATGCATTTCATCATCTCTTTTCTTCCTCTTGTTTTGTTTTTGCTTGGATTAACAATGATATGGACCTCCGGCTTCAAGTGGATATTTGATGCAGAGTCTCGGGTTCTTTACTAAAAAATAGAAAGTCTAATTCACATCATGATGAAGAACAGTTTGTAAAATCTTACAACCATGCCCTACTTTTGGCACTGCAAATTATGACTTCCAATCTCTCTACGCATTTCTTTTCCCTGTAAAAGGAGTGCTAGAGTTTAGACAGCTAGATGCAATTACCATACACTGGCAGCAAGCTGGAATAAGCCTCATGCGAGGCAAGGGAATATATAGCAAGATGGCCTCGTTTTTTTTTCTTTTTTTGCTATATGATCTATCCATGACAACCAGCATGCGATATTCTTCTTGCAACAATTTCTCTGTTTTTGAAGATTATGGCGATGTGATAAATATAGGAGACGAGCATCTGATAGTATTTTTTTTTTTTGAGCTTTTGAGGCAAATAAAAGTTTATCTTTTAAGAGATCTCAAACCTGAAAAAAGCTCACACACGTATCCTCCTCCTTGAAGTAAAACCCACAATGAACATTGAGCCGCAAATGACGCAAAGCGGAGCTGCTTTGAATTTAACTGCGTTTTAAACGCAAAACTCAGATCCTGTTTGGTTACGTGGTTGAACCTGTATTTAATTAAATTAAAATTTTTTTTTTGATAAAATTGAGTGCGGTTTATATTTTTTGAATTGTTTTGATGTGCTGATATCAAAAATAATTTTTAAAAAATAAAAAAACATTATTGATATATATTTCGACATGAAAAGTTATTTGAAAAACAATCATTATCACACTGCTAAACACATTTTTAATGGGCCCATTAGAAACAGTTGCAAACTATTTTATTGACATGACATGAAATGTAAAGCTAATTTCCGAAAGAAAGCAAGGGAAATGTTGCTCTTGTTCCATGGCAACTACGGATATCTTTGCTTATTAGTACGGTTTTTTTAAAAATAATAAGTAAAATAATACAGTTTGAAAAACAAAATAGTGAAATAACATTGTTATATTGCAATTACAAAACAAGACATTTAATTTTTGTTTTTTGAAATAAGCTACGTGAATTATAATAAGAAGAGAGATAAGAGAAAAAAAAATAAAAAAAAAAGACACTCAAAGTAAACCAAATCTTCCATAAACACAAATATAAAAATATTAAAAAGATCGTCGATGATCTAAGTGTGATATATACTAGCCACCATAATATCTCGAAAAATAAATAATATTAGAGAATAAAAAAATTGAGAACAAACTCATTAAATTATTATGAGATTTTTGCTATTAGATTCATTAAATTTATTAACAACCGTGTTCTAAAAAAATTTTAAATTTTTTTTGCTAAAATTTAATATGATTTATATGTTTTGAATCGTTTTCATATGTTGATGTTAAAAAAAAATTTTAAAAATAAAAAAACATCATTAACATGTATTTTGATATAAAAAATTATTTAAAAAGCAATCACTACCACACTACCAAACATGCTATAAAGAAACTAAGGAATTTTGGATCATTGGCTGATATTTATGAGATATTTGCTATCAAATTAATTAAATTCTAGCAATAAGAGCACTGTTAGACTTTTTAACCTTAGGGAGCACGATATATCAGCAACAACAGTGTATACTTAAAATTAAATTCACTACTTCACCATATCCTCAAATCCTCAAGAAGCATTATAGGAAGTACTTGTACAACAATTGCATGTGAGGGTCTCAATTAATTAATATAAGCTAGGACTTTATGAGGAAATTATTGTAGTAACCATCTATATATATACACATGGTGATTTAATAGTAAGAGTTTAGGATCAAGAAATTTATTCTCTTTGTGATCTCAAATTTGAGCCCTATAGTTACTTATATGATAACCAGTCGAGACTTATATGGTCGTTAATTTCAGGATCTATAGAATTAGTCGATATACATATAAGCTGGTCTAGATAATTACATTAACCAAAAAAAATTATTATAACAATAAATAATACTAACTTTCTCCGCTTTGACCCTAAAAAAAATCCACTAACCTAGGGTCTCAATTACTATTTGTTTTATTTTTTTTCTTCCTTTGATTTATGATTTCCTTTCTAATTTTTATACCAAATTTAATTTTTAATATTTTTTAAATCCTTTTACTAATTAATTTTTATTTCGATTCCATTCACGTCATTTAATTTTTTTTTCATATTAAATTTTACTTGATTTTTTTTATAGACCTCGGAGGCGATCAATGATTGGGACAATTTGTTAGGCAAAGCACCAATGAATAATCAGTTGAAACTCAAACAGCTGGGGTCCTGACCAGATGATGGTTTGTAGACAGATCAGAGTGGGCGACACTCTATTATATAACCTCTATTTTTCTCCGGTGATATTATTGATTTCTTAACTGAGTCAGAAAATTTTAGGATTTGCAGCAGTTATCATCATCCCTGTGCTATCAATCAATTAATTTGCATGGCAGCAGCAGCAGACTTGAGAATCTGGCGAATACCATGATGGATTTGGATTCAGTTTCAGTGACAAGTGACCCACGAATCAATCAAAATCCAGCACTACAACTCCTGAAAAAAAAGACCCTTCTTTTTTCTAACAACATTCCACTCCAAATCCAGCAACAATTCCTTTCTATCTTACACTCATTGCATCTTCTCTCAAATCCCACTTCCAAACATTGTTTTGATGACAACCCTCATTTCTGCTAACTCAAATTCCTGTATTTACTTCCCTACCCTTCTTTCCATGTTGCGCCGCCCTACCCTCGCTTCCCCTTTCAAAACCTGCGCTACTACCCTCTCTGTTCTCTCCTCTTGTGTCGCTCTCCATGCTTTATCTATCAAGCTCTCTCTCAACACCCACCCCTTCTCTTACTTGAAGACTCGCTTTCCTGTATAAGCACGCAAAGTGTTTGATGAAATGCATGAGAGAGACGCGGTCGCAAAGAAAAGGTAAGATACTTCCACAATGCATTCTGCAAGACAAACCAGACAGGGCTTTGGTTATGGTATCAAGCAGCTTGAAATAAGAAATTATTAGACCTGCTTTAGCATCCACAAGGTCACGATTACACAACTGACACCATACTGCTCAAATCTACACAACGACAAAGGATAAACAAGAAATTAGCCAATTAAAATAAAAAAGCAAAACGAGCTTTTTGGGGTAATTACAATTTCCATGGTTTAAAGCATCAGCAGTGACATGACATTGACACCACCTGGTTTAACAATCATCAAGGACTTTCACCAGCTACAAAACCTGTAAAACCTAGCAGCAGCTTGTTTGGAATCAATCAATTCTTTATTATAACTGATTTGATTTGTTAATTGAATTATTTTGTATGGAATAGGTTTTAAAAATATGGAGTTTATTTGAGTTGAATGGATGAAATTACATTATTCCCCACTTGTTTTCATCTAAAAAATTACTTATTTTAAAAATATTTATGTGAAAAAGAGGAGAGGAGGCAATAGAAGGATGTTAATATGACAGATTTTTAAAATATTAAATTTTTTTAATGGGATTTATAAATCTATAAAAATCTCTGACTTGCATAATTTATTTATATTGTTTAAAGATTCTTAAATACTAAAATTAAATAAATAAGGTTAAAATAATTTTATTTTTAGTCGAATCTCAATTCTTCCAGAAATATAATAGTAAAAGAAATTTTATGGAATGATATTATTAATTATTATCTGAGCTCTTTTTTTTCTTAAAATTATATGTAAGTAAGAGAAGAAAATCTTAAATGAAGATTAATAAAATATATAAATTTAAAAACTAATTAATAAAATATCATTTATTTGTTGCGTATCCAATTCGCTTAAGTGCATTGCCAAAAAGAAATGGTTAGTAGGGCCCAACCTTTTGCCAAATGCCGAACATATGCATCAATTGAGTCTGACCAAACCCAGCCATTGCTCTTCCTTTCTTCTACTCAGCAGACGCATAACGCAATTCAATCTCTTACAGACTTTTTAGTTTCAGAACTCTGTTCCATACCCATCCATCAACACAATCTTCTCACCTTGGGTTGCCCACTTCACAAAAGCCCCTGTTTTTACTGTTTCTGCTGTGGTTTTGCTTCGCAACAGAGCAATAAAACCACCTCCACTTGTCATCATACTTAATGATAGTTTCATCCAAAACAGGATAGCAAGTGATTTGATTACAAAAAACACAAAGTGGGTTTTTGATCTTTGGAATTTCTTTATAGAAAGCTGTCAACTTTCTTTGTATTCTGACATGGTTTTTTTTTTTCTTGGAATTTGTTTCAAGTGTATCCAAAGGTGAAGGTGAGAACAGATGGGCGAGACGATCAACATGCACACGACTGGAGTTCTTTGCTTTCCTTGAAAGATATCCAGTTTCTTTGTTTGCAGGATTCTTGCGTTCCAGGTGCTTCCTGCTCTCTCCTTCCTATACCAGCCCTTTTTTCTTTCTTTATTTTGAATTTTGTGGCATAAGTTTTTCTTTTTTCCAATTAGTTTGATTTGTCTTATCAGCAGTCTGAGCTTGCTGAGCTACCTCTGCTAGTGCTAGCTGGGATAAATAGTTGGATATATGGGTTTTGATAATATCTGCTAAACTTATTTTCTATCTGACAAATGTTTGGAACATGTTATTCTGGGTTGTTGCTGTTTGGCCAAGAATTCAACAGCTTGCTTTGTTGATAGTATGGTTAAACTTTGATAGTTGATAAAAAAAGTATTAGTTATTTTTGCTCTGCCAAGTTCATGTATGTCTTATTTTTTAAGTTGGATGGGATGGTGTAAAGAAATTTCTGTCTTCAGTAAAGCTGTTTTTTGTTTCTAACCGGCTGGATGAGCATTCACGGCTGTTTATTTTTTCCCAAGCCTTTAGGTTGTTTCAGGATGTTGGGTGACAGATCGGCCGTAGCAGTACTCCGGGGTATAAACCAGGGCAACAAATGTCGAGCATACGACATGCCTATCTTATTCCAATTTTACTATTAGTAATGAGGTGGGGGGGGGGTGATTTTATGAAAATGATGCCTCCATTAGCTATCATTACGAGGTTCAATATTCAATTATCAAGTTAAATAGTGGTGTTAAGAACTTTCACCACCTTGCTAGTAATTTTGATGTCACAACTCAAGGGGGTGATATTATTATTTGATAAGGGGTACTATGCTCTGAGAAATAAGATGGTTCAGAATCATGTGCAGAATGTGAAATAAACATTAGATTGGAAGCTACGCAATGAGCATACATCTGAGAAGCTGCTCTCCTTTGTTTCAAATTAGATAAACACTGACAAATTAAGTAATGGAATTTATTGCTAATTTTCCCTTTTCAAATCAGTTTGTTCTTTGATATTTGGTCCATATGTTCCTGCTGACCTTCATTATTTGCAGTGAAGGGGCACCAAGATGTTTCTCCACCAATCGTAGCCAGAATTCCGAAGTCTTATGTACCGAATGTAATCATGCCAAAAGTTTTTGTTTCTGAAGGTTAAAGTTTAGCCCGTTGCATTCATGACACAAAATTCACATTATACTCTGTGCAGAGATATTTGTCATTTCTTACAAATTAACTCTATTGATTCTCAGAAGCAGAGAAGAAAAGCAATTCTACCGAGGAGGATAGACTGAATATTAGAGCCAGTTCGATCCCACGTCCACGTGCTGTCTTATCTAGTCCTGGTAAATATTCTTTTCCTGTTAACCATTTAATCCAAATTTATCTCTTGAAGTACTATTTACTGTCTACTATTACTATGGTGTTGTACTCTATCATGCCGTAATAGGTGCATCAAAAAGCTTCATATAGAATAAATTAAACCGAAGCCAGCTTCAACGTGGTTTAGGGTTGGAGAATGAAAGTAAGCTTTCATCACTCTTATGTTTGTAGCACAAAAGATTGATATATTTGTGTTGGAGCTATAATTGTAGTAATGAAACATGCTTTTGGTTTTTGGCTTTTCAGGCAACAATGCAAACCATCCAGAGTCTAATTCCTTTCTTACAATGCACAAGCTTTAATTTTCATCGTATGATATCCTTGTTGATTTTTATGTTCTAAATTTTGAGCATTTCAAATTATTGAATCAGACCATGGAAGATGCAGAAGGTACTAATGAACTCCATGCAATTAGGAAACCATGTCAGTGGGAAGTCTCTGGATGCATAAAGCCTGAAATAACTTAAAAGTCTGTCTGGTTTGGAAGCATCAGATTTTAAAAACTTTGGGGAACAAGATGCTGTGCTTGTTTAGGAACATAATGACCAGTTTTCTTAGGATCGGGATTTGACAAATTAAACCAGTATTTATTTGGGCATCAAAAAGCCCAGATACCATGATAACCATTGTTGTATCACACTTGTTCATATGCACGTCTTTTTGCTGCTTATACACTGGCCAGCTATCTGCACTCCTTTCCAGTTATGTGTTTGTATGCCCACGATCTATTTAGATGCTGTGAAGATCTCTAACTTGTGGATTTTCGAATTTGTATCTAGACAATGATGCGGTGATTGGAAGTAACAACAGGACTAAAGTGGCACGACCTACAGCTTCAAAGAATAATAAGCTGATGGAAAGTAGACATGAACCATGTAAAGCTGTCCCCGGTCAAATCACCGATGCAAGTCCAACAAGTACAAGGAAGTCCAAGAACACTTCTGATAACAAGAGTGAGCTTAAAGTAAAGAAATGGTCACCACCTGAAGCATCCGGCCAGAGAAGAAAGATCGCAACCGATAAACCACGTTTCATGAGAATCTAATTGTTTGATTGTACACACTGGATCGACAGTTGAGATCATGATAGCTATGATTATAGCTAGGGCATTTTTGTTTCCTAATGGAAGCGTGATAACATCAGTTGCAATTTTGCTATGCTGTAATAGAAACCACATGAAGAGCAGTGTTCACATAACAGAGTCCTTACATTATGAGTTTGTAGCCCAGAAGAAGAAATCCTCACATTATGAGCTTGTAGTTCAGGGGAATCCAGAGAAAGGGAGATCAGAAAGACCAGCCAGCCCGCACAAATCATCGATGATACATGGGGCAGTTGCAGGCATGGCTCTCCAGCCAAAGTCCATGGTGATTCGTGGAGCAAACAAACTCAGACTATATGTTCAGTATCATCATTTGACGCGTACATGAGAGTGGCAAAACAGTACATGGATGCATGGATGTCACAGGATGAGTAACATCCAAAATATCCCATAGCAGCCAGATCGTGTCCAACATCTTATTGAAATTGTTGATCCAGACTACCCAGGAGCAAAATTACTTGTGATTTAGTAACAGTAGATCTCCTTACAACTCGCTTCTGCATTAAAAGCACAGAAGTAGTTCTTGAGAACCAAACTTTTAACTTCCTTAAGAAGATATGCCAGAACCCTTATGTTTCTTGGCCGCAGCCATTGTTTTTTTTTTTTCCATTTTTTTTTGAATAGCAAATATACAGATGTATGCATGCAAATGTGGATCTTAAACAATTTCCCATTCATGTACTAGCTTTTAGGCAATTGCCATTCGAAAGATCTAACACTTAACTGCTCACTCAACAAAATCATTTGAACTTATAACGATACTGTTGAGTGAAATGCTACTATCAAATATCAAGTGTGGAGTGACAACAACAGTTCGTCCAAAAGACATGTTTTCTCATTTATAGATCTTGGAAGGCGTGTCGTTCATTTTTTTCCTTGATGAATCTAGAAAGACATGTCAAACAACGGATAGACCAAGCATCAGTTCTGGCAGTGAAAAAGGCAAGAGAGACCGAAAATTACCAACACTGAAGTCTGAGTCTGATCCATGCTGAACTCACCTTATCCCGCTATGCATATCTCTACCCTCATCTCATTGGACACAATCTGCCCACATCAGCTTGGACAGCTTAACCCTTCTCACATCCCTCCATTAGCACTTACTTTCAAGTCATCATACCCCCACCCATAACTGAAAAAACCATCACCAGCACTTTTCGAGCCAATTTCTTGCACCATGGCTGCCTCTGCTGCTGCAGCTGCAGGCTCATCTTTCTCTCCTTCATCAATTCACACCTTCAAACGCATGCATATCAAGCACTGTCCATTGGGTCATTCTCTCCTCAAAGTCTCGCCAGCTCGCATCATGTTAGCCTCGTTATATCGCTCTGATTATGTTATAGAACCACTTTCACAAGTTGCAGTCTCATGGAGGGTGCCGAGAGTATCTGCTTCTGTTGCTCAAGAGGAGGCACCTGCAACTGCTTCTGCGGTGGAGGAAGAGGAACTGGCTTCAGAAGAAGCAAAAGGAGAAACTAATGAAATCCCTGTTAATACTAAGCTTTACTTTGGGAATTTGCCATATAATGTTGACAGCGCACAGCTTGCTGGAATCATTCAAGAGTATGGTAGTCCAGAGATGGTCGAGGTATGTTAAACATTAATGCATATGATGAGATAATTGGGAGTGTGATTTATTTCCTTCTAAACATATTAGCTATTTTATACTTTACTTAAGTAGGATATGCAATTATGACTAGATTTACCATCAACTCATGAATAAGCAAAGCCTGTGTATGATGCCAACGTATATAGTGTGGTGGCAAAGTGGGTTCATCAAACATGCAAGAACCAAATAACTTTGTTAAATATAGCTCTGCTATAGCTAGAAAATTCAGCTCGAAAGTTCACCATAGAGATACTTGGATCGACAGATGGCATGTGCTTTAAATCTAAATTTTTTTATGGGCTATGAAAACTTAAGCTTGCTTTGGTAGTGTGAGCAAGGTGCATATGTTTGCGTTAATATGCCATGAGTGAAGGTTCTGATAACTTTAAAATGTAGGTTAATTGGACAATTCAATCTAAGTAGTGAAATTCCTGTGTTGGTGATCAGTTGGCAATAGAGTGGTAAATGGTAATAGATTGAACATAAACTATATGAGCTTCTTGAACTTGGATGAATGGAACAAGCCTGATAATTCAGTTTTATAATCTCAAGACAAAGTTGTAGGTTGCCTCTTTGAAAAGATTGGATCGGCAAATTAGAGGCTTGAATATGCTGTTATTCCCTTGTTATCACGATCACTCCATCAGTCAGGAATGTGGTCCACTGTCCTAGAAAAAAACTATGGTACAAGTAGTGAAGGAGGAGCCACATGTTATCATTGTGGCAACAGTTTCCTTGTTATCTGCTACATTCACTTGGATTCAAGGATGAGTCGTAACTAAGTAGGTTGTTCAATGTGAACCGATGCACGGGGAGGTGCATAATTGTTGCCTGTGAAAAAAGGGAGGTGAATGATTGTTTAACTGATGATCTCACATTTGCTGCTAGAGAAGTTTTATTCCCAATTTTCACTGCTACACGGGGTTTTGGGAAGTGAAAGAGTGAAATCCGATTCTGTGTGCAATAAACACTGCATTGATTTTCCTTTGTTTTCAATACTCCTGAACATCCAAATTCAGACAGCCCTTCTCTTGTTATTGCTGATTTCATACTTTTTTCAGGACATTGATGCTTAAGTACTATATCATGATGGAAACTTGACTATTGGTAATGAAATGCTTTGAATATTTTAGAACTTGTGCTCAAGTATTGATTACTCTTTACTCTTTAGCTTACAATGTGCCCTAATCCCGCTACTAATGCTTTCATGGGATTCTATAGCACTGTTTTATTTCCTTTACTGAAGAATGAGCATGGCTGCAGGTTCTCTATCACAGAGAAACTGGAAGAAGCAGAGGTTTCGCATTCGTGACAATGAGCAGCATTGAAGATTGTAATGCAGTCATTGAAAATCTTGATGAAAGCGTAAGAACTAATCTTTCACATCTATGATTTTATCTGTCTCTCTCTCTGTGAGTGAGTGTGAATGCTTAAAATATGTACAAGTCATTTGACCTCAAGCTTCAATATTTTTCTCCTTTTCAGCACTACATGGGTCGCATCTTGAGGGTGAACTTTTCAGACAATCCTAAACCTAAAGAACCATTATATCCAGAAACAGAATACAAACTTTTTGTTGGAAATTTATCTTGGTCAGCAACATCTGAAAGTTTGACACAAGCCTTTCAAGAATATGGTAACGTTGTTGGAGCAAGGGTTCTATATGACGGGGAGACAGGAAAATCCCGTGGTTACGGTTTTGTATGTTATTCAACAAAAGCAGAGATGCAAACAGCCCTTGTATCTCTTGATGGAGTGGTACAGTCCTTCTCCCTCTACTCTCTGAATACTTTCTCAGTTACTACTACCATTTTTTTTCTTTGGAAAGCAATTAATCAATGGCTCTTGTGCTCCTTTTTTAGGAACTAGAGGGACGAGCGTTGCGCGTAAGCTTAGCTGAAGGGAGAAAATCATGAGATTGTGGACGAAAAAGTGCAGATTTTTGAAGGGATGCTGAACATCAATGCCGATAGCACCGAGAATTAATGGAAGGAAACAATAGTTACTTTTGCTATTGCAGTAACTTGGCAACCTGGGATTCTCTTCTCTTACATGTCTATTGTGTTTGCCTGATCTTCCCCTTCTGATTCATGAGTGGAAGTTCCTTATGAAATTTGTTGTGGTTTTATTTGGTAAGGCTATGAATACGCTACAAAAAAGAAAAAAGAAAAAAGAAAAAAAATCTCGTGTTAGCGAGATGCTGCCATGCTGCTTGTATTGCTGCATTTTATACCTAGCTAACATTTTTACTTGACAATGCTGACAAACAAAAGACCTGTGTATCACTTTCATCTACAATTGCTAGTTTTTTTCCAGAATAAGCTGTAGTGGATGGACACCCGATGGTCATGATTTGCTATGATGATGTTTTAGAGACATGGTCTCTGCCATGGCTTGCCATTAGATCCTTGGAGATCCCGGATGTCCCTCATTTTGTAAACAAAAAAGGGGCAACTTTTCCATTTTAGCATGATGGAATAAACAAGAAACAACAACAGCATTATATTATTAAGGAATCAAACACAGTATTTGACAGTGTTTAGCAGAAGCATAGATTTGGCATTGCTATGATTGAGTCAGACAACAAATGACCTTCATGCAGTGATACAGGAGATCTGAATCGTCCTTTCAAAAATTAATCTGTAAATATGGTGATGACATTTTGCACTATAGTATACATTCCATTGATTAAGTGATGAAGTAATTTCCCAGAAATTTTAGTGCTGTTAAGAAATAAAAAATTTATAAAACGTGTTTTTCAATTTTTCGAATTTAAGCAGAGTTTGGAAAACACGTTTTATAAATTTTTTGTTTTCTTCAAAAGCTTTTTATTGTTTTTCAAATGAAAACAACACATTTAAACAATACATTTTTTATATGGAAGCACTTTTTAACAATGTAAGAAACTAATTTTTTATATATATATTTTGATATTTAGTTAGTATTATAGATTTGATTCTTTTTTAGTTAATAATATAAATTTTTTAAATACAAAACTTTAAGATAACTATTATAAGTTATAACATATTTTTTTAGTATTTTATTAAAAAAATAAAACTAAAAAAGGAAAAATATTTTTTTTGTTACTACTACACGTATTGGTTCATTAAGAGAAAAGTGGTAGAATTGGCCATGAGATGTGATAGAGAATAACTATTTTCTTACCAAATAACTGAGTTTTTAATTTGCTAAAAAAAAATGGTAGAGTTTGTTTTTTTTCATGGTTGTAAAATACTTTTGAAAAAACTTTAATTTTTTCTGTTTTAAATTAATTTTTTATATATTTTTAATATTGTTTTGATGTTTGATATAAAAATAAAATTATTTTAATATATTTTTAAATAAAAATATTTTTAAAAATAATCACAACAATAAGAATAACAAACTAGCTCCAAATTAAAAAGTAAAATAAAATAATAATAATGGTTATTTATTTATTTTGACCTTTGGGGAGTCCTTGAAAGAAAATGAAAAGGTAGACAAAAAGGAAAGCGAGCCATGTTCCACGAGCTTAAGATAGCACCAAGCAGTAGCAAGTAAATAGGCACCGTTTGGGAACGCGGCTGCGGCCGCGTTCCCAAAAAATTTGAATTTTTTTTTTTTGTTAAAATTTAATATGGTTTGTATGTTTTGGATCGTTTTGATGTGCTGATGTCAAAAATGATTTTTAAAAAATAAAAAAACATCGTTGACATGCATTTTGGCACGAAAAGTTATTTGAAAAGCACCCGCAACCACACTGCCAAACACGCTCTTAAAAATCCCTTTATTTATTATTTTTTATAGTTATTTCGACGGCTAGCAGCACTCCCAGGCATCACAGGAAAGAGGGCCACAGACACTGTCTGGTCTCTCAGGCTACGAAATTGGTTAAATCAGTATCTTTCCAACTGTGGCCACGTAAACATGGGAATAATAATAAAAAAATAAAAATAAAAAATCAATATAGATTTCAATGATTTTTTCCTAATATCCAATATTATTTTTTTTAAAATTAATCAATATATTAAAAGTTGCATTTCTTTCTATTCTCGATAAATTCCATATTTATAAAAATAAAAGAGAAGTGATCTATTTATAATTTCTAGGTTAACCTTCATATTTTTTATTCTATGGTTATTTCTTCTATCCTCTGCAACTAACTATGTTTTTAAAATTATAATAATAATTACTTTTTAAAATATATATATTTTAAAATACATCAAAATAATCTTTATTTATTTTTTAAGATTTTTTTATATTAGCACATTCAAATAATAAAAAATAGAAAAAATTAATTAAAAATATAAAAATATTTAAAAAAAAAACAAAAACAAACATCCGTACATTCATTAGTTGTAAGAGGGACCATATGTGAACGAAATAAAAATATAAGGACTGTTATGTTAAAATCAAATTAGAAGGGGTTAATTGAACCGGTTTCCGAAACCTAAGGGACAAGATGATGATGCATTTGTCCCAAAAGAACAAAGAAAGGGCAAAGAAAGAACACAACGTAATGGTAATACAAACAACACATGATCAAAACAAAAAGAAAAAAAGAAAAGGGGGAAAGGAGTGGGAGAAAATCTTCTTCACTCAAATCTTGTAGGGTATTAGTATTATCCTCCCTCCCTCCCTCCCGTGAGTGAGTCTCCAGGTATCTCTCTTTCTTTATCTAGCAAATACAACAGTCACCACTCAGATCCTGCTTTCTCTCTGTTTATTATCTTCTATTTTTAGACAATGTGTTGATGCTGCAGATCTTGAGAGACACAGAGAGAGAGAGAGAGGGGCATTTATAGATCTAGGTTTTTCTTTTTTTGGAAATGTCGTCGTCGGTGCCCTATCACATTCCAGTCAGCGCTGCCCAGGTTCGTCCGTCCGTTGGCTCCTTAAAAAACATATATTTTTATAATCTTTACGTTATCATTTGTAACTGAAAATAAAGAAATGTTTGGTTGTTGTAGGTAGGGACTTACTTTGTGGCACAGTACTATCAAGTATTACAGCAACAACCCGAGTTTGTCCACCAGTTCTACAGCGATGCCAGTACTATGCTTCGTATTGATGGCTCTATCAGAGAATCCGCTGCTACAATGCTCGTCAGTAATCTTCCCTTTCTTTCTATCTCTCTTTTAATTGATTTCTATAATATTTGATTGGCCATTATGCAGTTGCTTTACTTGTGCCATCATTGTTTTTTTTTTTTTTTTAATTTGGTGTCTTTCGATTTCTTTAACGAGAAATTCCCAGTTTTAATACAAGCTAAAATTTTGAGTACCCTTAAATGTATGCATGTTTTGAATCAAATTAGCTACTAGAAAAAAAAATGGCAACAAGGTAATGACTCTTTTTTAACGCTAATTAACTAAAGAAAAGAAGGAAAATTATGCAAACGATGATGTCCTGTGTATTCTTGTTTAGAATGGTCAGCGATTTACGATTTGATTTTACTTTCCATCATTAGAGACATAGCTTTAAGTTGTGTGTGTGTGTGTTTTCTTTTTTTTCTCAATCAGAAAAGAAATGTTTCACCACACGAGTACGATAGTGACAGTATTTTTCTACTTCTTTTATGCTGTGTTATGCATTTTGTTTATTACAACCTTGAAGCAAAATTTTACTGTTTATTAGGGATAAATTTTTGATAACCATCTCCAAGGAGACATAATATGGTCACAGAGAGCATTAAATAAAACCAACTTGTAAACTGAACATTTGTGTTTGTGTCAATACATGCTGTGTTTGTGAGTGCGTGTTGAATCCAATGTGGCTAGCGCAAAGCGTATATGCATGCATGGAGTTAAGCAAGGCACACACATTTGATATACAAAAATATTTGCATTTAAAAGATATGTGACTCGTAGTAAAATTAAAAGATAAAAACCATAGCTTATTTAGCCACAAACTCATATTAAGGATCTTTTTGTAATTTATTATCAACAAACAGAAACATTCAAAAAGAAAAAAGAAAAAAAAATATTAAATTATTTATGACCTAAATTATAAACGTTTTCTTGAAATTTTTTTCTCAATCTTTGTTATAAATTACATTCTTCTTAAAGAGAAGGTTAGTTCATTTATTATGGGAAATTATTGTTCGTATTCCATCGTATAGTGATGAATTTTCACAATTTGATTTTAGCTTTTCTTAGAAGACAACCTAGGGTCTTGTTTGGTGGTTTGTTAAGCTGATTTCAAGTTGCTTCCTGGTTGCTGCATAAAGTTTAGTAAGGGTTTGGTTTGCTTTAAAAGTAATTTAAAGTTAAGAGGTAAAGAGGCTCAGAGCTCGCCAGTGGTGATTTCACAAGGACAGGATGCACAAATAGGTTATAATCTCAATAAACTTTTCTGTATGAAGAAAGGTTACTCTTGTACCTTTTATTTACCAAAGGATAAGAAAACACATTATTCTTTGTTGTAGAAGCTTTTTTCAAAATCATGCCAGCTAAAAACATCATAAACTCCTTACAACAACCTCTTATAAGTGCAGAGCTTCTAATTATAGTACTTTAATATAAGCCACCGCACTAGCATATGGGCCCTTGGAATTTTTTAATTTATATAAATATTATTACAATTGAACATTTAGGCTCTATTAATTGAATCGATTTGGGAAACTGTAGTTCCCTTTCTGTGCCTTTATGGCGGAATGTGATTTCCCTTGCAGGCACACATGTACACACAGACATTCTTTCTAAGCTTTTATGTTACCTGAAATCAAGTATGCTTGATTAACATTATGTCAGTTTCTCTTCTCCCCCCTCCCTTGCTACTTGTATTTTGATAAAAGACCGTTACCAGTTAAAGTTCTTCTGATGTGGGGTCCTGGACAAAGAATATGGAGATACATAGTCTTTAACATTGATGCATAATGATGTTTGGTTGCAAACCTGAGAAGTTTATAGTTTTCCAGGCAATGACCCCTTTTTTTGTTCTGTACATCTCTTATATCATGCATGGATGTGTATTAATTAGGACCCTGATAACAGTTTCCCTTTCCTTTTCTTTTTCGGCAGCAAATCCATGCTCTCATCATGTCACTCAAGTATACTGGAATCGAGATCAGGACAGCGCATGCCCTAGATTCTTGGAATGGAGGTGTTCTTGTGATGGTTTCTGGTTACGTGCAAGTAAAAGGCTTTGATAATAAGAGGAAATTTGTAGAGACATTTTTTCTTGCCCCTCAGGAGAAAGGCTATTTTGTTCTTAATGATGTTTTTCACTTCACTGACGAACAACCAACTTACCATCATCCAGCAGTCTTATTAGCCCAGATCCATCTTGATTCCAAACTCAATTCTCCAAGTGCCATTCCTGAGCCAGGTATTATGGATTAGCCTGAACTGTCTATATGATGAATACTGGATTTTGTTCACATATTGCTTTGCTATTCAACATAGATGGGGAGGAAGTAAGTTACTGATGTTGTCATTGTTCTTTGATGGAATCTGTGTGATTGACATTCGAGTTCTAAGCAATAGAGTAATGGCAAGTGTACAGCTACTGGATGTATATTTACTTTCAAGGTCAGGAGTTGTGAAGCTATGACTGGAATCTAATTATGCTACCAAATATCTCTAGTTAAAATCGAGTGTGGCCAAAAGTCAATTTCACCAGATACAGAAAATAATTTTTTTTATCTACAACTTTACAGTTCCTACCTATTTAATGGGTGGAGAAACCCAGGCTAGGGAATTTGTGGCCCCTGCTGACGCCCAAGAAAATGGTCCTGTTGACAGCTATACTTTCCCAGAGAAAAGGTTGCAGCAAGCGTCTGAGTCTGAAAACATTCTGGAGGAAAACTCTGTGGAAAAGCCAAATGGCTCACTTAAAAATACAGCAAGCAATGCACCAGACCGCCAGCCTGCCTCTGTTGAGGAACCTGCTAGAGAGCCCCAAAAACACACATATGCTTCTATTGTATGTACCATACATGCTAGTTATGTTGATTCAATATATAGCACATATATGCATAAAATATATATCTGTAGTATTTGAGATTCATCTATATATAGAAGACTGAATGTTCTTTTTCCTTTTTCCTAAATTGTATTGAAAGTTACGTGTTGCTAAGGGGCAATCTGCTACATCAGTGACTCCCCAGCCTTCTGTCAATAAAAATGTACCTCCTGCTTCAGAATGGAATCACGCTTCACAGGCCCCTGTTCAACAATCAACTGTGATGTCAGATTCATTTGAAAGGCCAGAGGCAGAGACAGCTGAGGAAATTCATGAAGGTTATATTTGAGCTCTGCCTTTATTTATCACTTTGACACAGTAATTGATATTTCCAATAAATCATGCCACTTTCAACATCTACAACAATCCCCCCCCCCCAAAGTAGACTTGCACGTGTATTTTTATTTAATACTTGAAAGTGACTTCCTTAAATTTCTGGAGCATTCAAACTGATTCTTTTTTTGATCTGGGGTGGGTGGGTGTGTGAATCACTTTCAGATGAAATAAGGTCTGTATATGTGAGAAACTTGCTGCCTACCTTATCAGAAGCTGAGATTGAAGAGGAATTCAAGAATTTTGGTGAAATCATGCCTGATGGAGTAGTCATTCGAAGTCGCAAGGTTAAATCCATGCACCTGTTTTGTCTGTATATTTTTGCTTTTTTTCCTTAAATCTGTTGTGCTGAAAGGTTGATTCTTGTTTACATGCAGGATGTTGGTGTATGTTATGCATTTGTTGAATTTGAAGATATGGCTGGTGTTCATAATGCAGTCAAGGTCTAAATAAGTTTAAATAACCTTAAAATCAGCATTTTTATCACACCTTGCTTTTTCATCATGTGTTACTCTTTCTCATCATTCAGTTTGTAATTAAGAACTTTCACTGATTAACCGTGTTCCTTTCAAATGTGAAGGATGTGTAACATCCACGGTTTCTCTTAAAAAGAAAATTCCAATGTACATTTTGGAGTCTCAGTTTAAATTTGTACAATTTTGAGGCTTTTGGTGCTTTTTTCTACCAAGCTTTCTGATGTAGGCATTTTGTACAATTTTGAGGCATTCTGAACTTTTTCTCATGTCTTTCTACTTTGTAATTCCACATCAGAAACAAGTTTTCTGTTGATCATTTTCTTGATGGTGGGGAGGCTGATTTTTTGTGAACTGATTGCTAATTCATTTTGTGTTTCCTTTTCTCCCTACCTAGTAGATTCTTGGGTGCTTGGTTTTTTTTTTTTTGGAAAAGCCATTGTTTCACTTTGTATTGTCTTTTTAATTCTGGTTATAACATTGATGTGAAAAAAAAACCTTCCTTAAAGGCAAGTATTTTTTTTTTTTTTTTGAGTAATGTAGCAATACATCCTTATATATTGTTGTATATCTATAGGCGGGTAGTGCAATTGTTGGCGGACGGCAAGTTTACATTGAAGAGCGTAGACCAAACAGCAACATCCCATTTCGAGCAGGAAGTACGTATTTTTCCCATGCCACTATCATTAACACTAATATTATGTTCCTTATTAGCTTGCTATTGGTTAATTGCTGCATAAAATTAGATTTGCATGATTTTATTATATATAATTTTAATAATTACCTGGGAGCTTTTGGATGACTTCGTTTATGCCAAGTCCCCAATTTGACCTGTTACTTTTTTTTGTTCTTGCCATCATTTATTACCACCGCTTTGCTTTCTATTGATCATAATGATAACAAAAGCTTGACAATGATATTTTCTATAAACTTTTATTCCTTGTTTCTCCCTCTGGCTTTCCTTTTGGAAGCATGGTGACAGAAATGTATGTAACAGTTTTTGTTGTCGGGAACTTTCTCTTTCTATGTTTTTAGGATAAGCATTGTCGGAATGTTGAAGCAATACAAAGCATCTGGTTCTATATTGAGCAGTTATCTTGTATGGTATTGCATCTTTGTTGTAATTTTGTGGTGATTGAAATGTTCCAAACAGGAGGAAGGGGTAGAGGCAGGGGTGGCTGCCCAACAGATGCTCCAAGGGGTGGTTTTAGCTCTCGGAGTTCTGGTAGAGGAGGTAGCTATGATGGAGGTGACAGGGACTACAACAGACCAAAAGGAAATGGTTATTACAGGCCTGGTCCACGCCAAGATAGAGGGTTCTCAGGTCACCAAGTATCAAGAAATGGACAAGATCAAACAGATTAGATAGTTTAGGCTTCCTAACAAAGGGAGAGCAAAAGTTTTTGGTTTAGCAGTTGCAAATCAGTCACATTCACATTTATTAGTTTTAAGAAGGATGTGTTGATATTTTCAGGTCAGGTTGATTTAGATGTTGCCCATATGAATCACTCTTCTGGGGTTTCTTGATACTTGTTTCTAGTGAACATTCATTATTCTAGGCAATATGTTTGCGATTTTGAGATCATTTGTTTGATGTGAATCGAGCACCTCTGGTTGATGAAGCTCCTTGAGCTGGATCTATTTGTTTATTCAAATTTTTTCAATGTTTCTAAGGTTCTTGAGCGCGCCTACGGTCATTCTATTTCCCACGTATTATGAAATAATGATGTTAGCATGCAGATCATATGCACAGGTCCAAAAGTATTGATGTCTGCACAGGGTAGGCATGGAGTGTTTTATCTCTGTTCAAGTCATGGAAGTATTGTATGCGTGGTTGTAATAATACTCCCTCTTCCAACTTTCAACCTAAATAGTTCTTAAATACAATAGCTTTATCCTTCGGCCTGTAACCCTACGTGTTCCCTGCCCCAAAAGCAAGGTGTTGGCATTTGAGGAATATGGCAGGACTAGTTGTCCCAGAAGTCATTATTAGATCGTGCATTGCACAAAAATGGCCTCACCCTCCTTTACACAGTCTGTGCATACAACACACAACACTATATCTGTAAATAAAACGGAAACCCATTGATGCTACAGAAATGTTGTTCTAGACTGCTGGGAACTGAATAAAGCAGATGGAAAAGATCAGAAAATGCTGTTAATTTGGTCGCAATTTCTCTCAGTTTTAATAGCATTTTAATTTATTCAGTTGGAGCTTCCATCTTAACACATTATTGTTGTTTTACTTCCGATAAAGTATTAGTAACTATACTCCTGGTTTATTATTTATGATGGATTTAAGCATTGGCAGCTGCTGCAGCACCTTCATGGTGATTGGGGATCTGAAACTGACTTGTGCTATCTTCTTCATTTTCTTCTGTTTCCCATAGGAAACTAGCATACGCCGCGAGAACATTGCTGGAAAGAAAGAAAGAAAAAAACAAGGCCAAGAATCAGTCAGTCTTGGAAGGTATAATTTGGCTGCTATTCTTATCAAACAATCAAAGCATCTTATATCATGCAAATCATCGGACCAGTAAAATACACTTGCCAAAACAGAAATTTTTTCTATAGGGAAACCAGTGGCTGGTAAACACGTATTAATCTCTAAAACTAGACTCCTTTATACCATCTCCCTTTTCTTCGAGAGAGTCTCTTCCTTGTAGTGAATGTTCATTTATAGACATACATGCAGAGAGTAGTAAGGAAAAGAAACAGGAGGCCCAGCAATACTGTACATTTTCCAACTGAAGACCGTAAACTTTAGAGCTCCGAAGGACCATCTTATGAACGTTAAAGAATATCAAAATCCCTTTGAGTTCTAAGAATTCTAAATTATGGAGAAAGGGATGTACCTGTCCGAAGGAGTTGCTTGAACTGCTTCCTCATAGAAACTCAAGGCTTTATCATGATCATGATAAAGTTCCCACACCAATTTTGCGTACTGCGACAGGATTTCACCATCACTAGGATCAGCCAGTATGGCTCGGGAGTAGTATTCCTCAGCCCCTTCAAGGTCTCTCTTGGACTGTCAGTTGAAAACAATTGTTCTAGTCAAGAATGACAATGGACTAATGACAACTCCAGACTCCAATGTAGATGTTCACATGAAAGAAGTAAACAACATAGTAAACGAAGCATAACACGCAATACACTATAGTCCATAGCATAGCTTGTTCCCACAACACCTAATAAAAAATTTGCACTGTGATCTCCGCCCCCTGCTGCATGCTTTCTTCAATTTTACATGGGATGTTACTCTAAATACAGAACACATTCGCAAAATCATCCTTGTCATCAACATAAACTTGTATTTATGTTTCTGCATTAGAGATTACATGGATACTGCTTGATTTTGTTTACAAAAGCCTAAAATAGAAGATCTGTATATCACTAAACATGTTTCTTAGATTTGGTTAACATGTTTATTTACCTTTCTCACCGTTTGCAGCTTTTTTCAGATTATGATTTCCAGTGCCAAACCCTTGCATCCTTTTACAGAATGATTATCTTTACCACAATTTAATATCTGCCAAGTCCTAAGCCATGTCGTAACTACAACTCACGTATTTGCAAAACTTGCTCTACTTGAATTTTTAACTAGACATATGATACATGTTGTGCATGTATTTTTTATTAATCTTTCCAGATAGTGTTTTCTAACTACCCTTCATGATGAAGTGCAATGACAGTTGAAGGACAACTCAATCCATCATGGGATTCAATGAATTTCGCTATTATAGCCTAAACATGTTCAAATTGTAAATACGCCAGAGTAACAAATGGATGAATTGAATGACTTTCTTTCTCTTACTCCCATGTCAGAGCTACATCTATAGTAATATCTCTACCCTCAACCCAGGAATATTGTCTCAAGAAAAATAAATGGTGACTAACACCTAGTCCTTAATGGAATGTGTTCCAGATGGCATATTGAATTATACGTTTAGTCGCTCACCCCCATTGGAAAGATCTATTTCCTTGTATCATAAGATAGACTTTCCTCTTTGATGATCGACTTGTAGTTGTATGCCATGGTCATGGAAAAGTGTCCTTTACCTAGGTTAGGTATGTCCTTATCAAACTACTTGTCCTCTATTATATCTCTCCAGATCTTCCTAACTTTTTTGAAACAGTTTTTCAGGCTAGCAAAATATCCCTCCACGTATTCAAACTGTTAAAAAGAATTAATTAGTCTAGAGTCATCAGTACAAAGATATTCCATACAATAGTTTTGAAAGCGAGTCATAAATCTCTTCTTCCACCATGCTTCACCTCTAGAGAATGAAATCTGGTGAAAATATATCCAGTTATGAAAACAAAGCTCAAACATGAATTGTAGATTTTCCTTGTATTCTACAACAAGAATACTAACTGAGTGACCTTAAGAAGAAAAGAGATAAAAGTGGGCACAGATCTCACCTGATACAGAAACTCAGCATAATTTTTTAGAACCAAAGAGTTGCAAGGATTCTCCTCAACCATCCTCCTACAATACTCCTCAGCATTGCCACCCTCGTTGGCATCAGATGCAGCATGGTCTTCCACGTCAATATTAAGCTCAGATGGAAGCTGCAAGAGTTTAAAATCTTAGTTAGTGGCTAGGCTGTCAAGCTTAGTTGGAATTGCCTCCTCTCTAACCTTCAACAAGTTCAAAACGACATTAGAACCATATGATAAAACATTCACAAATTTATGACCCGGAAGAGACACCTGGATGTATTCTGGTTGAGATGTATCCCCTTCCCCATCGTCTTCTATTTCCCAGAGAAAACTGGCATAAGCTGCAAGAAAATCGCTGAAAATATGGAAAGGAAAGTTATGCTTATTCATCTCAATTAAAATACGGTTGCGATCATTTTCAAAGTCCATGCAGGATAATCATCTTGTGGCACTACAGCTGAAAGAGCTTTTGCACTTAAATCATCAAATTGATGCCTGGGGTGCTTTTCATGCTTTTCGCAACACCATATCAAAAGCACACAAATGCATCAATATGGTACATTTTCAGCACAAAAGCACTTTGTAAAAGTACCTCCACCGCAATAATAGACAGGGTGCTACTACGGGTAATTAGATTTGCAACACTTTGCAAAGGAGCTAGATGAAAGCAAGTTATTAGTCACCTGTTCTGAGGGGCTGCCTGAACTGCACGTTCAAAGTTAACTAATGCTCTGCCTTGATCATGGTTCAGCTCCCATTCCAGTTTCGCGTACTGCATCAGAATTTCACTATCTGTAGGATCTGCTAGTGTGGCAAGATGATAATATTCCTCAGCTCCACGAAGCTCTCCCTTAGACTGTTAGAAAAGAGAAGCTTTACAATGAAAAACCGATCATTTTCTTTCGACCTCGACAAAATATAAATGTCCATTCTCAGAATGTTTGAGAAATTACAATATTGAAGAACAACGCTATCAACAGTATGCCTGTTTGAACACCATTCTTACTTAAATGAGAACTTTTGTTGAAATGCTTCGTTTCCTTCATAAAAAATTAGATGGGCATTCTTACCGGTTAGAAGTATTTCAATATTTTATCGATTGTTCTGCCATGTAGCGAACAGACATCCAAAGATTTGCATAAAGCAAGAGTACAAAAAGTACCAGCAGCAGCAGGAATAATTGAAAAAATAGCAGCTAGCAAGCCAAGCCAACCTTACAATTTACTCCAAAATTGACACAGAAGCACCAACAAGAAGACATTTACTTAAGACACTCAAACCTACTGAACATGACCGGACTTTATCATTAAATAATCGGATCTTGACAAAGATCTGAACATAGAAATAACTATCATTTTTAGGACCTGATTATTCAAAGTTTAGATAGCCGAGCAGCTATTCTGGTAAACACAACGACAATTGGTGATGAATCAATCACGGTAAGGTTGATAGATCATAATGCAGGTGTGAGTTATATTAAATAGGGATTTGAAGTGACAATTATTCAAGAGTAAAGTCAGAAAAGAAGAAAACACCAATCATACCTGCAAGAACCGAGCATAGTTTGATAGAAGCAAAGGGTGGCAGGGATACTCATCAATCATTTTCTGAAAGTACTCTTCCGCATCACCACCCTCGTCAAAGTTTGGAACACTTAAATGAAAACCGCCGCCGCCGCCGCCGCCACTATCACCATCGAAATCTATATCATCAATCCCAAGCCCTCCAGCAAGATACATGGAAGGACTAACCGGATCCTTTACTTCTTCATTATCAAAATTCTCAATTCCATCTGAACCTTGTTTCTGCTCCTCTCCTTCCTCTTCTATTAACCCAATGCTCTTCTTTCCAAAACTGAAATCCCCACTACCAATAGATTCTATGTTTTCTCCAATAGTAATAGTTCTCATCAATTCCTCTTCTGTTCTCATATCTAGTCCACTTTGTTCTTCATCCTCTGGCCCTTCATTTTTGTTAAATATTGATAAAGAAAGTGAAGAAAGCAACATTCTCTTGTGATGTCTATATTGAAACTTGTTTGGTGTGGTAGTCGAGTTATGAAACTCTTCTTGATCACAAGATGTATAGACTAAATTTTCCAAGTTGATATCCGACGCTCTTCGAAAGCTGTCAAATCGCAAATTAACTACCCTTTTCTTGATTGAGTTCAGACAGTGGAGATGAGCTGCTGCCTGATAATGGTGTCAAGTTGAGGTGGGGCAAACCATGACGGAATGATAGTTTGTGGTGTTCGATGTGGTTGGTGTGGACGTTGTTAATAGTAGTTTCTAAGTCTCTATTAGGGCCGTGTGAGAAGGGTGAAAACAAGTTCCAGTTGCTGAAGCTGAAGCGGTGACCTCCTCAGAAGCATTTTTATTGGATCTTGTCTTATGGCGGCTCGAGATTCCTTTGACCTTGCACAAAATAACTACTGGTGAAAATTGTTCCTTACGTAAAGAGTTCTTTTTTACTTTTTTGATTGTTTCTTTTATTTCAAACTGTACAAGAAAATATGACCATAAATATTGTCACGAGCGAGTAATATTTCTTTTCATGCTGATCTCCTCTCTCTCGAGTTGTAGAATAGCAAGATGACCGTGAGTGTTTTCTAGACCAGTAAATGAGGCCAGGGATGTTAGGTGATCTTGAGGCCATTCCCTTCTCAAAAACCAGTTCATGAAAAGAGGTTTTCGCTACCACTTGCGAAGTCTCTACTGGTACGGGATAACTTCAACGATCTCCTTTTCACACATCTTTCCCGGGATCGGAGCTGAAACAAATCAATTTGGTCCTAGTCATTAATATATTTACCTCTGAAAAACTAGCTCATAAGGTAAGGTTTTCCCTTGTAAACTCTCTACTAATCTTTTCCATAACCGAATAGCTCGAACAAGAAAAGGTAGCTAGCAAGGCTTCACATGATAAATGACGAGGGTTTTCACGAGCATTGTCGAAGCCTCCACTGATCTAGGATCTGACCCACGTTTAAGGCCACTTGGTTTAAGTATGGCTTACTTCATTTGTGATTAGTATTTTGTTAATTTTAATCTGACAGGAATTCAAAGATTTCCTTGCTTAAAACACTGCCTAAACTAATAAAAGGAGGGGCAATTAACAATTCTTTTTTATCAGGTGATAAATATTATAAAAAAATAAAGATAAAAACAAAAAAATAGTGATAAATAGACCAAGTGTAAAGTAAAAAATATATATAAAGAAGAAAAAAAAGGAAGGAAAATCTAAGTAAAATATTTTTTCTACAAAAAAGCCAAAAAATGATAGATTTATCATTGATACAGCCAGGGGCGGAGCAAAAAAAAAATTTAGGGGCGGCCAAGAAAAATTTTATTTAGTTTTATTATATATTTATAAGGGAGGGGCATTTTCTTGCAGGGCCGAGGCCCCTGCTAGCCCCCTTTCCCTCCGCCACTGGATACAGCATCCGCTACGGTATAAAAGAATTATAATTATTTTTAATTAGGTGTTTCTATTCTTGATTTCTTTTTTTTTTGTCTTTTTATTAAAGTTTTTATGGTTTTCAATTTGATTCCTCATATCATGTTTTTTATTTTTGTTTCTTCAATAGGAATAATACTAATTTTGATTTGGTCCTTTTTCTTTTAATTTTTTATTTTTTTGATTTTGTTTTTTTGTCAAAGTTTTTATGATTTTTAATTTTATCATTTAAATCAAGTTTATGTTTTTTTTATTTCAATAATAATAATAATAATAATAATAATAATAATAATAATAATAATAATAATGATGATGATGGTAGATCATTCTAAATTCTAATTTAGAATAATAAATTCTAAGAAATTCTAAATTACATTTTTAATAAATTCTAAATGATTAAAATAAAATGGAATAAAAAATAAAAAATATAAAAATATCATATAAGTTAAATGTATTATATAAATAAATGTAGGTGCATTCTATTAATTAAATATAATAGGTAATTAAATGTAAAATATTTCACGTAGCTATTAACAAATAGGATCCATATAATGGTGTGAATATTAAGATAAAAAAAATATGGATATCATCAAATGATAAAATATATTTTTGTCAAGAAAAAGATGTGATAATAATAGTGGTGATAGTGGTTATAATGATGATGATGATGATTGTTTTGTAATAATAATAATAATAATAATAATAATAATAATAATAATAATAGTGATGATGATGATTAAACTGATAAAAAAAACAATTAAAGAGGAAAGGAGTTTCCTTGTAGACATAGAGATAATCCACTATTCATTACAATAGTCAAGCAATGTGTATGGCCTTTCAAAAGAAAAACTTGCCTTAGAGCCAAGGATATTTTTGTATTTTCACACAACTTATTAATTATCATAGATTTGACTAATGGTATTTTTTACATTCAATGTTTTTAATGGCTAAAAAAATAATAAAAATACCTCCAATAATAAAAGACTCAACATAATAGGGATATGTGTATTTCAGTATTTTTATTTTTATTTTTATTTTATAAATTATCAAATTATATATGCACCCTTGAATCCAATAAATGTAAGCAACTGAGGTCATGGGTGTTAGGGTCTTTTAACATAAATTTTTTTTTGTTAATTGTATGTTTGATTGATGATGATAATGTAATTTGACATTTAAATAATATTTTATAATTTTTAAAAAAATATTGGCATGTTGAGGCCTCCATGCACTTTGGGCGACAACTCCAGGTGGTCAAAAATAGATTTTTGTTGTATAATTTTATTTCTCGTTGTTTTCTTTTCTATTCTCCAGGTGGTCAAAAATAGATTTTTGTTGTATAATTTTATTTCTCGTTGTCTTCTTTTCTATTAGAGGTGACGCATGTTATCCAAAAATAAGTAATGTTGTTTTAACCTTAACTAATATTATTATATATTTATCATGATAATTATTTATATCTTTTTAATACCATTTCAATACTTAAACATTAATTTTTTTATAAAAAAGTAGTTTAACCATACGGCAAAACGTGGGCACCCATACTACTTAAACAACTAGGTGTTATAGGTAAGAGACAATCGATTAATCAATAATAAATATTTTTAATTATATAAAAATATATGTTATAAAATTAACTTCAAAACGAAAGACCTAAATGAACTGGTACTAAAAACTTGTCATGCTATTTGATTCAAAATACCTCGCGAGACGGGAGCGATAACTCTACTTATAACTTGGTGTGATGCAAATTATGTTCGGGAAACTGGCACAACTCAATCCTCTTCACTCCTGTATATTTCGTGGTCCGAGCGGGAGTTGAGGGAGAGGGAGGTGGGTGTTCTCGGGGGTGGAGCACGGAGGAGCTATGGAATGGAATGGACATTTCTTCATAGATAGGGCAGCAGAACATGGGGAATGGAATGGACCAAGCATTTAATTTAATTCTCTGTCCCCTCAAGACTCAAGAGGGGATGGATGGAGACCCGAGTCCAACAATTTAGCCTCCGAGGACTCAAATCGACATGGCATGCATGCTGTTTTCTTATCTCTTTGTTAAGTAATTGGACCAAGGGCTTCGACATTTTTCTTGGACCATCACCAGTAGCCTAAGTTTATGAAGATCCATAGCCCAGCAGTATCACAAATGGCCTGAATCTGTTCTGGACCTGAAATTCGAATCCCAATAGCTAATAATACAGATATTTTGCCACTTTCACTGTTCTGGACTTGGTCCATTTCTAGAAGAGATTGCCCTGATGTAGTTTAGCACCGAGACAACTCAAATCCGTACGTGTTTCCTTTACAAGCATTGACAACAAATATGTTCTCTAATCATAGCCAGTCTAATTCTGATATTGACTCTGAACTTTTAAAAAAAAAATGGAAAAGAAAAGCCAATCTCCCCACCCCAATAGCTGGAAACTAGCCAGTCTTGCTGACTCGAGGAAACCTATATTCAACACGACCGAGCTCCCATATCCCCACCTAAAACCTTCTCTTTTCAAACCTGCGATTGCTGTGTTGTGGTGCTTAGGTCAGAAGCAAGAGCCAATTATTAACTGGCCATTCCATTTGTTTCGCAGGTTTTACAACCCACAGCCAATATAAGAGAGAGAAGGAAATAAAAATAAAAAATAAAAACACAGAGACAGGAAACCAGACCCTAATGCAACTTCCCAGAGCAGGTCTTGTCCGCTTGATGCCAACCCTCCTTTTTTCGTCCTCTCCTTGGACGACACTGTGGAGGCTTTTTTAAATCTCCATTACAATCATTACAGCAACAACAATTGTTTTGATCATTGATCATTACAATGTCTCATATGATCCTGTCACCCTTTCAACTATTGGAACTCAATGTTATTTCTGCACAAGATCTCGTCAAGGTCTCGCGAAAGATGAAAACCTATGCAGTTGCATGGGTTCACCCTGACCGGAGACTTTCGACAAGAGTCGACTCTGAAGGATGCAACAATCCCACCTGGAATGACAAGTTTGTTTTCCGCGTTGATGACAGGTTCCTCCATGGTGACACCTCCGCTGTCATGATTGAAATCTACGCCCTTCATTGGTTCCGTGACATTCATATTGGCACCGTCCGTGTTATTGTTGGGAACCTGATTCCCCCGCCTCGTCCTCACCATCACAACCAGTTTCAGCTTGGCATGCGCTTTGTTGCCCTCCAGGTCCGCCGACCATCAGGACGCCCCCAGGGGATTCTTAACATTGGCGTGGCGCTTCTTGATAGCTCAATGCGAAGCATGCCATTGTATTCCCAGATAAGCGTATCCGCCGTTGGGTATCGTCAGCTTATGGGTGAAGGGGAGTTGAATCATCATAAAGATGATTCTGATGATAAAAGTAGTGGTATTCATTCCAATTCCTTCTTGCTTCCTTGGCTTCCAAAACCTGAATTAAGACGTACGAAGAGTGATTCCAGTTCCATGTTCGGGTCAATAGTGATGGCAAAGAGAAAAATGATAATGAAAGGGAAGGGTAGTTCCATGATTAGTGGCTCAGAAGTAGAGGAGAGGAAGATGCTCAATAAAGGGAGATCAAAAGCTAGTTCCTTGACAGGTGGCTCGGAGATTGTCAAGGAGGACGAAAATGGGGCATTTGGAAAAGCCTCGTTGACCTCTGAATCAATGACAAAAACAGATACCAAATCAACCGAATTGGATCACATTCTGAAACCCTCACCAAAATTTACGGGGTTGGATCTTGGTTCTCCATGCAACAACAACTTCAGGTATGCAACTCCGAAAAAGGCAAATTTTGTGAGTAAGCCATTTATTACCGAATCACAATTGGGGCCATCAGCATCAGAGGTGGCGGCAGTAATTGCAAGAAACAAACATCGTCGCGTGGAAGAGACAGAGAGCGAGATAATTGGCGAAATGAGCTTGGATGGAAGCATGGAGGCTCTTCAATCTAAACTGGAAAGATGGAGGACAGAGCTTCCTCCAGCTTATGATGCCAGTAATATCTCAAGTTTTCCTACTAGTGGCACTTCTAAAGGAGGCAAAGTTGTTAAACGACACAACCACAAGCACACGGATGATGATGGCACGTTTTCTTGCTTCGGTAGATTTTGCGGTTTAGAGTGTTCAATTGTATGTGGCGGCCCTCCCAGGAGGGAAAAGACCAGGCAGGGGATTCGGAGCCATTCCATGGATAATTTGAGGTACAGTGTTTAAATTTACCTGAGTGACTGATCGGATCATATTTTTTTTTTCGTGATTTGATAATCCGATCAGTTAAAAACAGCTCTTTGCTACAGAAATGCCTGTTGTTGACTGTATATGTGAATCTCGTCACATTCCATTCCTGAAATTAGCAATGCTAGCTTTCAGATCATATTCTCTGCTGGCCAGGAATGTTTTCATTTTGCTTTGCCTGCGTAACATTTGTATGTTGTTTCTGTTATCTGTTATAAACTTTAATCACACCGCAACACTCTCCCTCTCTCTCTTGCTCTCCAATTTTCTTTTGCATTTTGTCAAATTTAAAGAGTTTCTGTTGTCTTCAGTATTAATCAAGAAGGCCTGTTTAAATAGTAAGACCAGATGTTTCAGAATCCTCCTTGTTCCATTTGTGCCTGTCATTCTTGCCTAGGAGCCATGCTAAATATTATGTACTGTGCATCATGCATGGTTCCCTATACTTTTAAAATCATAAATCAGATACAGGAAATCAATAGAAAGTTAAGTAGGATGGAATCAAAATCAACTGCATGTGTTTTTGTGAAAATTGTGATTTCATCCTCTCTCTTAAATACACTTGTATTTAACAAAGAATGATAATTTTTGCTGGAAATAATTGAGGGAGAACAGGTGGGAAGGGAAGTATGGTGAAGACAAAACTCTTTCATATCATACTAGTCTTCAAAGATAGGAAGTTTCAAGGACTATTTATACTCATTTAATATTTAAAATTAATTCTAACACATTATTTTAATTCTAACATGTTTTTATACTAATCTATGAATAATTCAGATACACAATAAGATAACTTGAAGAACTAAAAGGACATGAAATTTAGAGTTCAAGAGTAATTCTGATATATCCTCTCTCTTAAAACACTTGTATTTAACAGAGTATGATAATTTTATCTATAAAAAATGGGCACCTTGCTAGCTATATATATATATATATATATATATATATATATATATGGGAAAGTACGTAATGAATTTTATTCGTAGTACAGTTGATAATTAAGTTTGATGTTATTCATTGATTGATATGTCTAGGCAAGTTCCTTTCTGATACTGTTTGATGTCAAAGCAGTCTGCAGTATCAGCTAGCAAAAAGTGTGCATCAGTGGATTCCACTTATGATAAGCTATGGAGTAGCACCACAAGGATTTAATTTCCATGACGACTATAGTAACTATGCTATATCTTACAAACATTTTGGAGGAATGAATATTTGCTGGAGTTTCCTTAATTGTGAAGTAAATTTAGGTTAACGAAACTGGAAATGGGTGGGACAAGAGAGGAGTGGGCCTGATTTGAAACAAGGATCTTATCACTTTGGCTAGCGATGTAAAGGATAGGGAGAGGTCGAATTCAGATAAACATTCTCTCTATAGGAAGTTATTCCTTAAGAACCGTGGCAAAAAGTTTTTTTTTTCTTAAATCATGGTTGGTTTGATCCGTTTCAACCTCGTTAAAAGTATCAGGAAGATGTTTTTTTAAGGTACACCCAAAAACAATTGGTCAGTGTCCATTTAAGAACATGGTTAAAACTATGTTTCTTTAAATTTTTTAAAAAAATTCACTAAAAATTATTTTTTTTAATGTTTTTAGATCGTCTGGATGTGCTAATTTCAAAAATAATTTTTTAAAAAAATATTATTTTAATACATTTCTAAATAAAAAATACTTTAAACCGCTATTACAATCTCAAACTAACCGTTAGTCACTTAACTTTTATGAATGCACGGTAGACAGAACATTTTAAAATTATTTTAAAAAAATAGGTTTACTTAAAGTATAAACTAGTTTTAGTATATGTTTATTATCTAATAAAACAATAACTTATGTCACTTATGTCTTTATTTTAGAAAATCTCAAATATCTTCCAACTATATAGATAGCTTCAACAAAAATTCTAATTGAAAAAATAAAATAATTTAAAAGTAAAATTGATTAAAAAAAGTAGTGTAGATACTAAATGATACAAAGCCAAAAGCTCGAAGCCAAAAGCTCGGGAGTATTTGATAGTTTGTTTTTTTTTCATTTTCAAATCATCAATGGTTCTTAGTTTTTAAAGAGATAAAAATTATAACAAACTGATAAATTTAAATTTATGTGGCAAAAATACCCCTTAAAAAGCTTAAGTGATTAAAAAAAAACATGTTTAGCATCGAGCATAGGCTCGAGAATGGTAGCCCAAGCCCAAGCCCAAGCTAGATACACTTCTAAACTGGGTGTGTACCTTAACACCCACCCACATGAGCTTGAACTACCATACTCGGGCTCAACATGCTGAGCATGGTTCTGGGCATGCACATCAACACTCATATGAGCTAAAGTTATTATGCCTTAGTCCAACATGCTTGAGTTTAGGTAGCGTATTTGGAATCTTTTTTTCACTTTTAATGGACTTAGGCACCTTGTTTAAGTTTAACACTCCATTGGAAATGTTTCCAAAATTACTCAACGTTGGTCCCTCGGTATTTTATATTGATCTAATATCTATTATTTTGAGTAGAATACAACTTAAAATATCACAATGGTAAAATTACATTTCATCTCCTCCTCTCCATGAAAAGATAAGACTCATGGACTATAAATATACTATGAATTCTTCAAACTTCAGGTTCACACTTTTTATTTTTAATATTTTTAACTTATATATTTTCAAAATCTATTTTTCTTAAAATATCATTGCAACTCTCTTTCTAAAATGATATTTACTTAAACATCTTAGAGTCTTCAAATCTACAAAAGAAAATTTTTTATAGGTATCAGCTACTAGCTACTAATCACCTGTCAATTCATCAGATACCTTAACTAGAAAGATTAGATCAAATTACTTGAATTAAAATATAAACTGATTATCCAATAAATAATTCGTATTTCTAAGTTACGATGTATCGATGTATGTCAAATTACATTTTTTTATTGCTTCATGTCAATTGTTTAAGCTTAATGGCCGTTTTCTCCAACTATTGTTTGTTAGAGAATAATATAAATCATATCATGGGACCTCACCTAACAGCTTAAGTTATTGTGTTGAGATGATTATTTGACATGGTATTAGAGCCTTGATGACCAAGCGGTCACGAGTTCGAATCTCACTATCCCTATTTATTTGATAAAAATTAAGCATAAGGTAATATGGGTTTGTGCAAATTTCAAGCCCAAATGACTTTCACTTTAGGGGATGTGTTATAGAATAATATAAATCATATCATGGAACCTTACTTAACAGTTTAAGCTATTGGGTTGAGATAATTCTTTAACATTGTTATACACTTACAGTATAAACCTCAAGATGGAATAAAATAGTGGAATAAAGCGTTAATGTCAAAATTAAAAGGCATTGTTTTAGAGCTTATTTAACCATGTTGTGATTTGTTGTGAGTGCTGCATTATCTCATAAGAATATTTAAATAAAATCATTCAATTATTTGATAATCTATTGTTATGTTATTTGGATTAAGTTAATTACCATTGAGGATAACATTTCAAGATTTTTATTAAAAAATTAAAATAAATTATTTAAAAGCATAAAAACACTTTCATAATTAAAATCAAAAGTCAGTAGCAATATAAATAGAAAACAAGAATAAAAGAATCATATAATATTTTGTAATCATTAATATAAAATTATATATTAAGATAAAGAATGAAACATTGATATTTTTATAATTTAAATGTATTTAGTCTCATTTTTTCTTTTAAATAAAATAAGAAGCTTCCCATCACTAAGAAAATAACATTATAATTATTTTCTTTATTATTTGAAAAGGCTAATATACATATAAATTTTCTTTAATAAGAGTTACATTGTATTATCAAAACTTAAATAATTCATTTTTAAAATCCTTATCAAACATTTCTTTGATACTTTTAATTATTTTATTTTAAAAATAAAATAATAAAAAATAAAAACATAAACCAAACAAACTGTTAGCATTGTTTGCAAGGATAGGCTTCCCAGCTCTCCTAGACAGTTTTGTTTAGGTATTATTCAGGCTTTGTATTATTAGTTTGCTGTTTGATATTGTTGTATTTAAAAATATAGTAATAATTATTTTTTAAAATAATTTTTATTTGAAAATATATTAAAATAATTTATTTTAATTTAAAAAAAAATTATATCAATACACCAAAATAATCTGAAAATATAAAAAAAATATTAAATAAAATGTTTTTTTAAATTTGCCCAGCCCCCCTTAGAACACAATACTAAACAATAGCTACGTCTTAATTAATTCACGATTATATCTTCCGACCAAGGATGTACATTTCAAGGTTATTAGAAGATAATATTTCTTTCCTTTAATTTTTTTTCTTTTTTTAAAAAAAAACGATGAGGAATTAATTAGGATCCTTGTTTTTTTTTTTTTGCTATAATTCTCTTAATAGCGATAAATTATTTTGTCGGTAAATATAACTATAATTTATTGACGGGAGTTTGGTCATCGGTATTTTCATTTACATTTGCTAATTTTTTGGTGGTGGGATATATATCTCCTGACCAACTTTTTTGCTGTTCTTTTGTTAGATTATAACCCAAACATGAAAATGAATTCATTTACCATCGAAGCGATATATTAAGATTTCACAAACTTGAACCTAGGATCGAAAAGAAAGAAAACTTGGAGAGGATTTAAATTAAATATGAGGTCTGTAGTTTTATATATATATATTGATGTGAGGAGAGAGTTAGAAAAGCGAGTGAAGGCAAGAGAGAGAGAAGGTTTGGTTGAACTGTGAAAGAGAAGGAACGGCGGCCGGCAAAAAGAACCAGGTAGGGGAGGAGGGAGGGAGGAGGCGTGGGGAGAAAACAAAAGAAATTAAAATGATGGCAGCCATCTAAACGTAGGCCTCGAAAAGGCAGTGAGATTAAGCAAGCTACTCATTTTGGAAGCACAAGGTCCCTTTCTCCCACATTTCTGGGGCCATTTCGAAAGAAACCTTCCGTACCAAGTCATCATTAATTTTAATGGCCACTGCCTAGGTTTAGATTAAGCTACTCGTCCAAGGAGAAACCCCATGCGCCTTAGCCTTCTCTGTCCTCCCAGCTATAATCTGTAAACAAGAATCCCAAAAGGTTACTTCCTTCCGGCACCACTCCTCCTGGTCCACCACTTCCTGCAAAATAATGAAGCATGAGATTGTGGAATGTGTAGGGAAAACTCTTAAGTTAGTCTCCTAATTATCGACTAATTCTCAGTTATATTCCTCGATTAAGAAATCATCTTAATTTAATCCTTCACCTATGTATAATAATTAATTTCTCGTTTGAGTCCCCTACCTTCTATATTTGTTTTTTTTTTTAATGTATAATATATGTTCTAAAAACTATGCTAATTTGAAGAGAAAGTTTTGCTAAACAATTCTAATGGTTTTTGCTAGGAGACACAATTAAAAAATATAATGAGATCAAGGAGACTTGATCGAGATTTAAAAAAAAAGTTATATAGGAATAAATAGATAATCGGAGGACTCATTTGAGTATTCTTCAAATTAAAATATATTTTTGTCGGAGTAAAGTTTTAAAATGAAAGAGTTAACTCATTGTTTTAAATTCATCACTACAACTTAAATAGGTTGGAATTAATAATCACTTGGATTAAAATTAGAGTTAAAGATATTCAAATATTATTTTATTACGGGGATGAATTAATTAAGATTTGCATCTATATTAAATATATAAGAAAATGATAAACAATTTAAATAACATGTTTTTATAAATTATGTAATTTAACTTTTACAATTTAATTAAAAAGAATTCATTCGTATATAATATATGTGATAACATTAAATATTTTCAATTCAAAATTTGTCATTGGTGGTTTTTTTAAAAAAGAATTCTATAATTTTAAAATCTATTTAAAATAAAAAAAATTAATTAATTAATTCGATCTACTTAAATAGTTGAAATCAACTATAGCATAAGCCATAAATGATTGAGAAATTGAGGGAGAGAAAAAGAAAAGAAACAAAGATTTAATACTGGTTCGTAATTTCTATATAGAAAAGGGACTGATTTGTAGTTATCCCATTCCTTAACAAGCTTTTAACAAAAAGTGTCGAGCTATCTAGGGTTGAAAAACTCGAAGGAGGGCATTCTGGTCCCAAAACCTCCCCCATATAAGCCCCCCGGCCAGCCGCGTACCCTGTCTACTGACGTGGCATTAGCTGGTAGCTTGGAGGCACGTGGATTGGCTCCCACGTTGTCGGCTTGTCCCTTGAATCAGACAACCTTTTACCTTCCCTAATCTTTGGATTTCCCATCCTAATTAATCCTCATTTCACTTAATTAATCCCCTGCCTTCCATTTCCAACCGTACAATTAGCCTTCTTTTTTTAAATTTTTTTTATTTTCCAGTACCAATGTAATGTTTTTCCAGCTAAGCTATATGTTACCATCTTAGGAGATAAACAATGAAAAACATATGTTTTAGTGTTTGTCGTTCAAAAAAAATATTAAATTTATATTTTTTTAATGTTTTTTAATAGTTTTAATATGTTAATGTTAAATATATAAAAAATTAAAAAAATTATTTTAATATATTTTTAAACAAAAAAAACTATAAAGCAAAACACCCCAAAATAACATAACTAATGAGAATCCGAAATTTACTATTAGTAATCAATCAGAAAAAATACAATTAACAACAACATGAAGGATTAAATAGAAGAAATGCAAAATAACACAGAGCAGCCACGTGGCAAACCAGTAATGAAAGATTCCCTGTTGAGGACTTTTTATGTAGATAATCGAAGGGTTTTTTTTTTTTCTTCTGCTGCACTTGAATGAGTTGAATTTATGTCAGTAATTATATTCAATCCTTAAAGCATATTAATATTAAAATGAATTGTCAGAATATATATAATTGTATGTGTGTATGTGTGTATGTATGTATGTGTGAACAGTCTTAGTGTGAAAATTAATATCTCCTAATCATTAAAAGAAATTATTTCTAGTATGGTTTCTCAAAACAAAGCAGTGATGGAGGAAAACAAAGTCATTAATGTATACCTTCCAAAGATTGTTGGTTCTTGTAATAAGAAAAGAATTTATTTAATTAAAGATCACATGTTTAAGTTTTGTTATTAATGTATTTATGTCTAATTAGTAAATGTGTAAGTATAACCCTAACTTTACTATTTATTTAGAATCAAATCCGATGCTGAATTGAATTCAATGTATAAACATATTTGAATTTAATTGATAATCTATTATAATTCTTATGTTTATAATGAAATACTAAACTATATATATAGTTAAATTTAATTATATTGTTTGAAATATACTTGGAAATGAATTGAATTAACGATCTTGACTATTTTTTTAATTTAAAAAATCTTTTTGGTTACATTAATCCTTTTTCTTTTTACTAGTACCCTTTATATTTATTTAAAATGACATGAAATATAGACATTTTAATGAAGACATAAATAGACCTGTATTATATTAATTGTTTATTAAATATTTGTTGAAAATATATATTTGTTGAAAAAACTTCTCCATTAAAATCTTTTCATTGGAATGTTAAGAAAAAAATTCTAGAAATTAATATCCCAATAAAAATTCTTGACTTTTTCTCAAATAAAACTTAAATAAAATAAAAATCAAATCAACACAATTCACATGGTCAAATAGATAAGTCAATGACTAAAATAATTTTAATAATGTTAATAATTCAAAAGGATATCGAAATTAGAGACATCACCATACAAATCATGGAATAAAAAGTTTCAACTTCAAAATAAATTTATGAAAATTGCATAAATAAGTTTGTGGTAATTACATAAATATTACTTCTAATTTTCATAAATATTATATATTACATATTACCAATCCTTTTTTTTTTTCAACCATTGGCTCCTTTTAATATCCAAAAAATATTCCAACAAGATTAAGATGATTTACAAGTCATTCAACACTTTCAAAAATATTTGATCCTTCTAATATCAATTTTCTCATTGCTTTAATTATCCCGACCATCTTTCAAACTTGATGGTTTATGTTCATAATATATTGTTCAATATTATTCATTGCACTTAGTCATTTCTTTAAACTCCAAAGTAAAATCATTTGTCATTGGAACTTTTCAATTTCTACTTTTTAAAGATGAAGTTCTAAACAATGATGGAGGAGTGAAGAAGTAAATCAGAGAGTCTCTTCTCTTCCTTGCTTTTGCTTTTCTCTTACTTGCTTTTTATAAATTGAATCTCATTTAAAATTTATATCAATATCCTAAAAAATATTTTAAGCACAAGAATTGATCTAATAATATAAATTCAATTCAATTCACATGATTCCAAACAATCTATTAGTAATCTTGACGTAGATAATTGTGATAGGATCTATTAAAATATTTATCTATTAGATGTATATATTAACCTATATAGACATTCATTTTCAAAAAAAAAAAACTAAAACTGATGCATGGATGCAAAGGAAAAACTAATTATATTATTGAAATTAAAAACTTTTTATGTTTTTATATCATTTTAATATGTTAATGTCAAAAATAAATTTTAAAAATAAAAATAAAAATATTATTTTAATATATTTTAAAGTAAAAAAAACTCTAAAAAACAACCGATATCCTAATATAAAATAAGTTTTTAATGGATTTATGCAGTAAGGATCCATGCATGCACAAGCCTAACCGGAAATATATACGAAGGATACAGAAACCTAACACAGGCTCTGTAATATTTTGAGAGATTGGTTCAGCAGTCGGTGACATTGTGTCAGGTAACATCAATAATATATGTAGATTCGATTCTTCAACCATCGGATTAGGTTGTGATTTTCTTTTGTTTTATAAAACTCTCTGTTAATGATGATGGAGGCATTTCAGAAGAATACCATCGACGAGACAGAAAAACCAGCAACCTCTATATTTATATATCAGCAACACTTTCACTTAATCAATTCAGGATTTATTAAATCTCCATTTATTTGCTAAACAATCAAGTGAGTTAGACCCTCCCTGGCCAACAAAATACACAGCATAGAAGTGGTCCCTTTCAAGATAGCTTGGAATGATAAATATTTGGTTAAAATAGAGTATTGCTGTGCTTTCTTGCCATTTATCTCAAGCTTTTTCATGCAGGCAGCCCTGCTGTCCGTCGATAATGCATCTGATCTTTAGGTCTCAACTTTCTAAAACAAGGGTTTGTGCCGTTTGTCCTTAAAATAGTAGACAGCACATAGGAAGAAAGGAAGGTGTATAGCCCAGTAGAGATTAGTATATGCTTTTGCTTGTAAAAAGACTCGAGCTTTAGACTTTAACCTATGCTTTTACATTAAAGCTAACAGACACCTAAGCTCAAATTAAAGTCTCGGTTTGTTCTTTAATCACGAGTCATTAAATTATCATCATCGTCTACATCTGCAACTTTTTTCAAGAATTCTTATCCTATTTAGGCATCCATTACGATATTCCGAAGAAAATTACTACAACTTAATTAGAATCATTATAGTTTGTTACCCATTTCTTAGTTTTAATCATACATTATTATATACTCCTTTTTTGCTGCACAAAAACCCCAATTTAGCCAAAGGCCTCTCTCTATGTTTATCTGTAGTGATTTGATACTTGTATACGTATGTGAGTTGAAACAAAAATCTTATTTTTTAAGATTCTCGTAAAAAGAAATTCTAAAATAAATCGATTGGACTTGAAGGATTATATTTCAATATTATTGCTGGTAAATTCACAAGTAGCTAGATTTTGATTTTTATAACTCAATATATAGGCATCTATATCCTAGTCTCTTTAAAAGGTCTCCTCTCGAGAAATTAATTAACAGTAAATTACAGTAGTTATGTTTTTAGAAAAAATGTTTATTCTTTATTGTTATGGGTGGGAATTCTTCATTTAATTTTGTGTACCAACAGAGAAAATCAGATTCTAAACAGACATGATGATCATGTCAAGAAAAATTGACAGTGTGTTGTGGACCTGTGTTGAGAGTGCTTGGCGCACTAGCAGACATATGGCCCCACGGTCATCACTTCCTCCACCACCTTCCTTCCACCCCTAGCTACATCTTACCTCCCCTTTCCCTCCTAATTCCTGTACTTCTAGTGCTGGTGCCCGGTATTTTTCTTCTTGTCTCCTATACTGTAACGCATTCTGGTTTCTTCTCTTTAAAAAAAGCACACTTCTTTAACCTTTTCTTGAATCTTGAAAATTCAAAGACTGTATCTTGATGATGGAAGGCTGTCTTGGTTTACTTGGTGGCGGTGGTTCTTCTGGGGCCTCCACGAATAAGTCCACACTGTCAAAAGTGGAGGTGATCGAGGCTGAGGCAAGTTCATATCCAGTGGAGGCTGAGCTAGAGTTGGGTCTGGGGCTGAGTCTTGGTAGTGGTGGAGGAGGAAAGGGTAAGGCAAATGCATGGGGTGAGTGTGGTAGAATCTTGACTGCCAAGGACTTTCCTTCGGTGGTCTCTCAGCCTCAAAGGCCCAACAACAACAACCCTATGCCTTCTACCTGTGTTGTTGGTGCTGTTTCTGGGACTAAGAGAGCTGCTGACTCTGTCTCCCATGAGGGTGGATCCCCTACTGCTGGCAGGTGGCGACTCCATTCTTTGTTATCTGTTATTTTTCTTCAGATTGAATCTACTTTGTTCAGTTGCTAGAAACGTTAGGTGAAATTTGCATATTTTGACAGTATTTTCTTTCCTGGTGATTATATGTTGTTTTGTGTCTAATAGTGCATTCTTTTTCTCTCTGGTCTAAGGGGTTTCTTTAATCTTCTTATTTTCTGACCACTCTATCATAGAACTAAATATATATGCATAAAGTTTCAATTTTTCTTTATCTTCTTTCCGTTGCTTGCTTCTATATTTTGTTAAGCAAGTCGTTTTGTAAACGATTGCTTCTTTTACAATACTGAAACTTGATGTGTTGTATCGTCCCTTGTTTAGTTGTTTTCCCTTGTATCTGTTAATTTGTTTGCTAGTTGATAATATTTTTTTCTTGTTTGCCTACGTTTCCTGATTTATCCATGTTCATGTCCTTTCTCATCCTTTGACATGAAAGAAAATCTTGAATTTTGTTTTTGTTACATTACAAAGCTTGCTTATAGGGAATTGATCTGTCTGTGCGAACTTTCTCTCTTCCCTTCATAGTTCATTAATTTCTCCTTTGGTGGTTTAAGTTTCTGATTATATTAAATTTCTTCCTGGGAGCAGTCAGGTTGTGGGGTGGCCTCCTATAAGGGCTTATCGGATGAATAGCTTGGTGAGCCAAGCAAAGGCTGCGAGAGCTGAAGAAGACAAGGGAATTGGTGAGAAGGATAAATCTAAGGAGAATTTGAAGAAGAAAATCTGTAATGGTAACAAGACCAATGCTACTGGTAATGAAAAGGGGCATCTTGGATTTGTCAAGGTGAATATGGATGGAGTTCCAATTGGAAGGAAGGTAGATTTGAATGCCCATGCTTGTTATGAAACATTAGCCCAGGCATTAGAGGAAATGTTCTTCAGGTCCACCACCACTATCAATTCCATCGGTGAGACGTTGCCCTTAATTTCTCTTTTTTAATTTTGAAGTCGAATAGAAGCTTGGATTTGATCTTTTATTTCCCACCACGGATTTCTTTTCATCAATTGCAATGCAAAGTATATGAGTACACAGATTCCCTGCCTGCAAAAATCCTGGCGATAAACCTGGTATAATTTCTATTGCAAATGACAATAAGCACAGCATTGTACACGTTTGATTGCTTCAAAAACATAAGAAAAACTAGCTTGGTTATTTATATGCCAGCTTCTCATTCCGCATGAAACGATCGAAAGACCTGTACTGTATATTTTGATGTATTCTTATACTGACTAGCTGATTTTGTATTAATTATCAGGTGGACAGAAGCAACTATCGAAGCTCTCTAAGCTATTGGACGGGTCGTCTGAGTTTGTGCTCACTTATGAAGATAAAGAGGGAGACTGGATGCTCGTGGGAGATGTTCCTTGGGGGTAGGCAACTATCATTAACTGTAAATTCATATTACTAATTAGGAGAGATGAGAGGAGGCGGTGTGGTGGGTGAACATGCAGGTGTGTGTGTCATTGTTTCTTGGCGACCTTGTCAATTGAGACAATCAGTGGGGAGCAGAAAATAAGCTTTCACTCTGATGGTGAACTAAGCCTACCTCACCCCAACATATTAAGCTAAGTGGGGTGCGCTATTCCTCTACCATACCATGTTCTGCAACATGTCGCTTTCTAGATAAATATGGATCAAGACATTTAGTTCCGTCAGCTGAGCTTTCGCACTGATGGACCATAATTCCATTTGCTGTAATGTATTATTTCTCATCAGTCCTCAGTTGTTTAACCAGGTTGACTGAGTGTTTGTAGAGCTCCTGAGAAACCTATCGACCCTTCCTCTCTGAATAGGAAAAAAATTGCACAGTTCAAGCATTCAATTTCTAATGCTCTTGCGTGATTTCTTTTTCATTTTTTTCCAGGATGTTCCTCACCTCTGTAAAAAGGCTTCGAATCATGAGGACCTCAGAGGCCAATGGACTTGGTATGCAAAGTTTTCAATCAACTGTTCTGTGTTTGCTTCCTAGTTTTCCCACTTATTTTTGCTTCTCCTAACGACTCTAAGACTGCTTAATTGATTGCAGCTCCAAGACTCCAGGATAGGAATGAGAAACAAAGAAGCAAGCCTGTTTAGCCGCTGCTGCCTCATCATTTTAAACTCCTGTAACATGGAGACACTCACTGCTTGAAAACAGATAGAAAAGTTGATGAATCAGAATATTTGCTAAGATTGTTCCTTCTTTTTACTGTTTTATCGGGTTTTTGCTGAACCAGTATCTGGTTCTAGCTGGTTTTTGGTTTTTGTAGGCGATATTCATTTTAGCTTCTTTTTTTTCATCTTATGTGGTGCTGCCAAACCGGCATCGCACACTTGACTGCTTCTCATACTGTAAATATGGGAGTACTTGATATCTAGAGTGGAGTTTGCTGAAATCTAGTGGACTCAGTTTAGTGCTTGTGTGGTTTGATGCTTGAAAGTTTTCATGTTATCGGTTGGCCATGTTTTTGACATATTTATACTTAATCCATTGATTGTATGCCCGCGGGTTGGCATAACTGCATTGATTAATTCTATCTTCTTGCGACTAAAACGTCCGCTTCAAGTTACTCTGACCTTCGTATAGTAAGTGGTGCAGCTATGTTACTTGATAGTTGAGCCTGAAAAACGCAATTCTGATAGTTGGCATGCCACCATCAATAGTAAATTCCACCATCACAGTTCTTCCAATTATGCAACAGATGATATGTTCTGTTCATCACGTTCTTTCAAGCACAGCAATCCTAATTAATACACTAAACCAAGAAGGGCTGATCAGTAAATTTTACCTTCTCCAAAATGTTTCAGTTTTGGCAGAAATTAAGAGAGTGGCTAAGAATAAGTGGTTGTGATTATCTACCAATATGGAAACTTGACAAAAGAGGAAAATGGTCAAAGAAACATGAGATTTTTTACTTAAACCTGGTCAAAGAAATTCATTATGTAAATTTAGTTTTTTCTTCTGTTAAGTCTGAGATTCACGTAACCAAAACAATGCAGCAACAGTAATTTCACCAGTAGATGACGTAGAGCATGTTTAATAGTAATTCAGTTGCAGTCTTCGGTGATAATCTTCTCCTGTTTGAAGGGGAAAATATTACTCCATGATAAACCTCGCTTTGAGTCCTGTCCTTTCCTTTTGAAGAAAAAACATTACCCCGTGATGAACTTTTGGCAGGGACATGTTGATGGGGTTATTTTCTTTGTTTTTTGAAAGAAAAAGGAGAAGACAACAGAAGGGAACTAAAAACCAAAGGACCTGGGTTCAAGTGCATATAAGCCAATAAGTAAAATCTGGGTTAGGAGATTTTGCTCCAACAATTGAGACAAACTTGATGTCTAAGATTATGTGATCATTTTGATTTTGACTGCAGATTACTAAATTGATTAATAGTGCGATCCATTAGCATATTGACTTTCCTTTGTAACAGTAAATGATTAAGGGACAACTGTATTCTACTGCTTTTCATGAAAACCCTCATCAGTGAAAGGCCTCATGCTTAGTTCTTTCTTAACTTTCTTTCAACTGTTCTGAGGATTTTCTTGCTGGTTCCCACAACTTGCAAAGTAAAGTGAAAAGATGTCTTGTATTTATGCAGAAGACTGAATACCCTTTTCTCAGCCAGGCCATGAAGTATAAATTACTGACCCGCCATCTAAGGTCCATTCTTTCACTTTTGTCTCCCAAACATTCGTCATACAGGGAGAACATCAAGCAAAACATGACTAATAATAGCCTTGGAACCCCACAGATGGAAAGCTTTCCAGTCGTACTGATAGCATCTTATGTATATATGTGCATACTGGCTCCACTGTAATCTTAGGAATGTGCTGACAGGTGAAAGAGAGTAAAGCAGCAATTATGTCCATTTGAGAGCTGAGACATTTAAATTGAGCAAAGTGTTTATAAGATCGTTACATTTGATGCATTTTTTCTTGAATACTTTTACCTTACAGTGCAGATTGGTCCACCATCTGGTATTTGCACCATGTGTAGGAACAACAACAGGCTACAAAATGGTCATGGATGATTGCTGGACGAACTGTAAAATGATAATTTGACTCGTTTTATTCCTGGGAACCAAATGGGGCCTAAATGATCTTCGCTTTCCATGCATGCTCTACACGAAATGCAATTCAACGGTTTCAAGTTGAACCCCATTGAAATTGTCTTACATGCCACAGTAAGAGCCATGCCCAGATAACCACATGTTAAGTTACTCCTCCAATGTCTATCATAACATATCCAACCATGGCTAAAGTTTTTTAAAAATTAACAAATATATATATATATATATATATATATATATATATATAATTAATTAATTTTTTTATATTTTTAAATCATTTTAATATACTTATTTTAAAAATAATTTTTTAAAAATAAAAAAAAATTATTTTAATATATTTTTAATTTTGAAATGCACTTCACTTACCTTAGCCCTTGAAGAAATAATATTATCGTTCAGAGTAAAATACTCCTGTTTGGAGAGTTTTCAAAAATTTTGATATTTTCTTTAAATTGATATCTTTTTTAGTTATGTTAAAAATAATTTTTTTAAAAATATATTATTTTAATATATTTTCAAAATAAAAATTCACTTTAAAAAACATCTACTGCTTTTAAAAAATATTATTTTAATATATTTTCAAAAACAAATTCCCTTTAAAAAACAACTACTGCTTCTTCATAACTCAAACACCCCTGATCTCATAGTAAAATAGGGTAAAGTGCCATTATAAGCAACATATTCCATCCGTACCACAATCCCTTGTACATGAACACTTCAAAATGGTTAAAGTGCGATATTGTACCTCAAGTAAACATGTTACATTCAAGCAGCATAACGGTTGAGACATGCTAGAAATTTTTGGACTCGGAATAGCACCAATTATTTATTCTCCCACATTACTAAATTACGGGTACAGTTTTGTGTGCAAAGAAACATGACACCAATGCCTACTGTAAGAACTCCCTTGGATCAGTGACAAAACCAGTCAAAGCAGATGCTGCAGCCGTGTAAGGAGAGGCAAGATATATCTGGCCTTCCTTGTGTCCCATACGGCCAGGGAAGTTCCTATTTGTTGTGGAGACGCAGACCTGTAATGACAAAGCCCTTGCAGCAGTTAACAGAATATCTGAAAATCATAAACGCCTCCCTCAATCTTTTCCCAGTCAGAGTATAACGCAGAAGTACACATGGTAGGCAACCATTGGCGATGCATAAGGGTAACTTCTAGTGGACTGGTAAAATAATCAACTAGATTTATATATCCGACAGTCTCGTCTCGTCCACGATGTTTTGAGGGAAAGAAAGGGAAGAAAAAAGGTCAAGAAAAAAAATGTTATTTTCAGCATTTCCCTTCAATTGTTCTTTGGAATCAAGCAAGCCCTAAACAAGCTAATAATCCAGCACGTTATGTTCATGAGCTTATTTATAGCAGGAATCAGGAAAGAAACTCTAGAAAGGCAGAATGGTCAACCTATACGTGTTACTAAGATGTAGCAGGAGAAAAAAATTAACTTACCATAGGCTCATTCATGCGAGCATGAGTGTCTTTAGGGCCTCCCAAACAGGCACCACAGCTAGGACTTGCAGGTGTGTCACACCCAGCTTCTTCAAAAATCTGGGCGCAAGTCTTGCCACCAGATCCTGGTACTGGGAGAGTGTATACGTCCATCCAAACCTGTAAATTTTATGATATGAATATGTAATGTTACATGTATAACGAAGTACTCTACAATTAATCCACACATTTGAAGACAGTTAATAAGCATTGCAAACCTTTTGGGTAGCAGGGACAAGGAATGTGGGAACTTTGACCTTTTTACCCTGGACAAAAATCGAAAGGATAAATCAAGTCTAAGAAGAGGGATGGTACCAATGTAAGGGTGAAACCGAATCTCAGTGTGAAACACTGTACTATTTGCAACAAAGATTAAACTGCCACACTACCCTAAATCAAATGCTCAGAGCTATTAACTCCTATCAATTGTGCCCAAGCACATTTGCATGCCACAACCATACAAATTAGCAAGCAAAAATGAGTATGAAGGAAGAATGATATTCAAATTTTACATAGATGACAATCCAACTTAGCCATCAGAAATGAGTATACTATGGAGGAAGAAAGATATTCAATTTTTTATAGATGAAGGACAGAGAAAAGCTTACTAGCACCAGCAATGAGTTAGATTTAGAAATCAGTACATGTTGGGTTGTTTATAGACTCAAAATTTTCTTAGCTGTCTATGATCAAAACTACATATAATGGGCCATAAGTGGCTAACTTAGAACTCGAAAAAAGACTTCCTAGAAGATTCTAGCTTCAACAAAAATACCAGATAACCACAGTAGGAACTGCACAGATTTATAAATATAATCCTAATAAAAATTACCCAATATCCATAAATTAAAAAGATAAAAAAAAAAAATTAAGCCCAGTCTAATTAGGAATCAATATCAACCGGAGGATATGATTGAATTTATACTTTTATTGACCATGGTTAAAAGGCCCACACAAGTAGAAGTGCTACCAAATCAAATTGAAATTATTATAAAAGTAAAAGCAAAATTTCTTCCTCGGTAGCCGCTTCAATTAACTCTATGCTGCGTTGAAATAACAACCCAACAGTCCAGCAGCAATAACATCATGAAATAAATAAAATAGATATATGGCTCTTACAGAAGCTAGAAAGACTTTGGCTACAGCCATAAAATCCTCTGTTTTTCCACCAGTACAAGATCCGATATATACTCTGTCAATTTTGACATCTCTGCATTCTCTTGCTAAAGCACGATTGTCAGGAGAATGAGGCTGCAAAAATATAAGATTGCATCACTTCTTCAATGGTGAAAAAGCAATCTCCAAGAACTAAGAGATAATAACAGCTTTTGTGATAGAATCAATATAGGTCTATCAAAGTTTTGGTCCCCTGCTGTAAATATTGAAAAAAAAAAGAAGAATCCATAAACTCAAACATAAAAAAAAAATCACCCAAAATCACCCACCTTTGCAACCAATGGCTCCAATTTTGAGATATCGAATCTGTATTCTGAAAGAAATCTAGAAGCCAAAGAAACATGCCATCACTATAAATGAAAACCAAAATCACGACACGGAACTTCTTATCAATATTCTAGTAGTGACTACCTATTACAATAATAAAGTTAATGTCATGATCCTGCAGCAGAAAAAATAATATGGTGTTCAATGACCTTTGAGTTTTTTTTCAAATCAGTATAAGAGTTTCTAAAAGACCAAATTATGGCACTGACTGCCTGAAGTAAAATACAGCTATAGACAACCTTAAAGTTACAAAAAGTCAACTCAATCTATATATGCTCAATGCCATAACTTTAATTATCCATATCACATTATAAAATTTGATTGCTTTAGATTATTTAGTTAATGACTGAACATGATTATAGAAAAAAATGATCCAAAATCTAAACAGAATTTTGATATATGACCATTTTCCTATAAACAGTACATATATGAGAGCAATTTTTTTTTATTTTTACAGATCCCATTATAGAGTCACCAGAAACCAGACGAAGTAGAGAATCTTGATGACTATTTTCAGCTGGGAAAGCCCCAATTTACCACCCAAAAAACTCTATTAAAAATGATTCAATACTTTGATTGTCTATGGTAGTTTCATCAGGCAGATTTTTTCAAAACCTTTTTCAAATTCCAAAGGGAAGGAATGGAGAAACCAGTCAGTCAGAAATGTATTCTCAAAACATCATAGGGTAACTAAAACAATAAGTAAAAAGAGAACCCTAAGAACTTAAGAAATTAATTCTTGGCAAACACGTAGTTTGCACAAATCTACCTTGCTTGTGCATCACTATAAACTGGTTCATATGGCAGAGTCGTTTTATCCTGTGCACAACAAATATAACATTGTAAACTCTTGCTAGGAAAAATAGCTCAGAATCATGCAAAAGAAAATATCGTCCATAATGAAAACAAAGAAAACCTAAGCAATGATGAATAGTTCATCTAAAAATCAGTGAGGCATACCTCAAGGTATTTGAATGTAGTGCTATCAGCAGGGACAACACCATTCTTTCCCCCAGCTTCAACAACCATGTTGCATAATGTCATCCGCTCTTCCATCTATATCACAGACAATAAAAAAATCAATTGAAGTGCAATTTAACTAGCACAGATAGAACCTGAAGCGCATATTGCTCGCCTAAAGATACCGATGGTTACTCACAGTTAAACTTTCAACAGTTGAGCCAACAAACTCCATCGATTTATATGTGGCACCAGCAACAGATATTTCACCAATAATCTGAAGAGTGACAACAAACATCGCACAATTGATACAGAAAACAGAAGTTAATATTTTTAAGCATATGTTAAGTGGCAATTTAAAGGAAACAAATGCCTAAGACCCAAGTAAACTTACTTGCAAAATCAAGTCCTTCGCTTGCAAATAATCAGGCATTTCACCATCCATTACAAATCTCAGAGTTGGGGGCACCTGCAAATTTAAGAAGCAAAATCATAGGTAAATAAAGTTGGCAATACCACAATCAATTCAATCCAGATGAGAACACAAATTTGTAGAAATGAAAAAATTAACACATCTACAAGCTCAAAAAAATTAGAGCAACAACACAGTTTGATTAACTTTTCACAAACATCAAGTTCTTTGTGCTTTTGAGAACTATGGCTTATAGTGACTTTTAGAACATCCAGGTGCAGGAATGTAGAGAGTGCACCTGCTACTTGCAGTTTAAAAATACACAAGGAATGAACAGAATAGGCTGATGACTTAATTAAAATAGAATTAATTTGCTTCATAAAAAGGAAACAAAACCACCAGGATATTGACAGGTCAAAGGGGAACATGAGGAGTTAGGAGGGGGGGGGGGGAGCCTGGATCCTATAGATGTGAGGTCATAAGATCAGGTATTTCATGCACCCTATACAATATAAGAATAAGGATGCAAAATAAAGGATCAATTTTCCAAACCTTGAGCAGGAGCTTCCCAGTGCCTAATACGAAACCAGCATCAGTGTTGCCAATTCCAGTTGCAAATTGGCCAAATGCTCCAGCAGTACATGTGTGTGAGTCTGTTCCTAACAGGACCTGAAGTTCATAATGCATGATTACTGGCTTTCCTTCAATATAAATGATAAATTTGACAACTCAATGAGGATAAAAAAATTGCACCTCTCCAGGCCTGCAATGACCTTCTTGGGCAAGTGCAACATGGCATACACCTTTGTAGTCGGGGTTAGCCTGAAAAGTCACAAAGTAATATGCACATTCAATGTCAGAAAATAGCAGTAACCACGAATCCATTACTTAAATGTATAGAATTTTTTAATTAAATAAATTGTCATTGAACCATACCTTGAAGTTACCAAGATCCTTGATATCATAAAAGTACTTTATATTTTGTTCATTGCAGAAATCTCTCAATATATCCACATTGCGATTTGCACGTTCATCTTTAGTGAATATATAATGATCTGGTATAATGACAACCTTTTCACGATCCCAAACCTGCAATTTTTAAACAGCGAGTCAGGTAGGTACTTTGGAGCACAGAAAAAAAAAAAGACTAGAGATACAAACAGAGAGAGAGAGGGTCGGAATATTGAGAATGTCAGTTCTTGAATTCAAGAATTAATTCGAAGATTATGCTAAATGGGAAAAAAAATAGGGTAGAAATGAACACCATTTGCCATTTATTGAAACCTCTGAAGTAATAAATGGAGTTTCTAGGCATCAAATGGAAATTGAATCGGTCTGGTATTTCATGCAGTATTCAAGAAAACAGAGCCTCCAAAGTATTAGGCTCCGTTTCATGCAGCATCAAACACCCGTATCATGATGAACACCTTGTTTTACACTCACACTCGGAAATCCAAACTAAACCATAAAATCTATTTAAATTTATCAACTTATCATGTAGTAAAACAACAAGAGCCCGTTCAAGTACCTATTTTCTTAAAAAAGAATCCGAGAACTACTTGCAAAGGAAAAAAAGCTAGTCTAAAACAATCGAATACCTTAGCATCCTGTCCAAACTCTTTCTTGAAGATCCCAATAGAACCAGGGCCACAAACATCATGGGTCATCAAGATATCAACGTTGACCCAAACATTCTCACCTGGGATCAACTGGGGCTTCTCAGAGGCTCTAGCAAAGATTTTCTCTGTCATTGTCAACGCAGTCTTGACCTACAAATTCACCATGAGAAAAACCATCACCATGGTAACACATCAAATCAAATATTGGAAAAATGAAAAAGATAGCAATTAAAAAAAAAAAGCTTTACATCACCTAGTCAGAACCACAACAAAATAGCTGGAAAAAAAAAGGAATAAGTAAAACAAAAGGAAGCTAACCGAGCCAGTTGTGGCAGGCCTGCGCTCTGATTGCTGAGGAGACATGACCGATACTATTTTTTTTGAAATTGATTTCTTGCATTTGGGGATCGAAAAGGGTGATGGTGATGATGAAGAAAAGGCCGACAAACCCGGATCCTTCAGCATCAGAAAACAAAAAAATCTCACCCGAGTGCATAGTAACTGAAACCAGAACAAAAAAAATTGTAAAATGCAAGAAGATTGTGATAAAAAAAGTCTACACCTTTTTGGTGATGAAGAATGTGGAGTTTGGAGAAATGGTAGAGGAAGCCATGATTGGCAATGTTTGATGATAAAAACCACTGCACTGCTAGCGTTTTAAGTTAGCAATGCTGTGTTTGGTTCCTGTCCTGTCTTGTCCTTAGGAAGAAAAAATGGAGGCTGCTATAGAGAAGAAGAAGAAGAGCACGCTCGACACACGAGTCTGCTATTAATACAGGCATGCGATTTGTGGCTCTGATGTGTCCGGTTTATTTTGTATCCTACCCTATTAGAAATATGACTAATTATTTGACCCGCGTTTCATCGCGGGTCAAATAATTTAATTTTTTAAAAACAAAATATATAAGTTTTTTAAAGTATTTTTAGTCATAAAAATTTAAAAAGCTTGTACATATCATTAAATATAAAAAAAATAATAAGTAAAAACTTAACTGAAAAAAATCAAGAGATAAATATAAATTAAAATATTTAATTTCATATTATGACTTATTTTAATAATTTTGTTTCTTTGAATAATTTTTTTATTTAATTATATGATTTTTTATGCTAGTAAAACATAAAAAAGTGTTGACAATAACTAAAATATAAACTCAAAAAGTAAATAGATATACATAGATAGATATATTTTATCTCGTAAGATGGTTATATCTAAAAATTTTGTTTCTTATAATAAATTATTTATTTAATCAAATAATAATTGAATTGATGGGCGCTATAACAAAAGTCAAAGCAAAAGAATTCTCGAACACCACAAAAAAAATTATAAGTATCACTAACGTGTTTTGTAAAAAAACAAATAGATTTTAACCATGAATTCAAAATTAATTGCATACTTAACGATATTTTTGTCTAATGTTGAGATGAAAACATATTGGATTTATATAAGTCAATCTGGGTTTACCAGCGAAACCCGCATGGATGATCTTGCAAAAACCAAATTGAAAAGTTAAGTCATCAGTTAACTCAATGTTGAAGGATGCAATTCGTAAAAAGCAACGCTTAATTAAAAACAAAATTAGTGAACTCGAGTCAACCAACCAAACTCACGACACAAATCAAGCACATCATCAAATTCAATAAATTTTTTATCCCAAAGATTATTTTCCATTTAATTACACGGCTATAAAGCGCATGAGGTTTTTTTTTATGAAATATTTTTTTAAAAAAAAAAACAAAACCCCCTTAAATCTTCTAAATTCAGGTTAATTTCTCAAACCTACAACCAGTAAAATTACAGACATAAGCTCAATCAATAAGCTAAATTTCCAACCAATTTAATTTTGAATGATGAAACTATAAAAAAATATTAATTTAAAAAATTCACCAAAGAAAAATAAATAACAATTAAATGAATAGGAACCAGATTTGGCAAGGGAAAAAATTGGAGGACAAAATCATTGAAAAAAATCCAACCATGAAAATTAATTCAAACAAAACAAATAGCAATTAGAAAAATAGAGACCAAATCCAACATGTAAAAATAATAAAAAATGATAAAATTAAAAATAAAATCAATTTTATAGACTGCTTCAAATGAAATTAATAGTAATAAAAAATGAACCAAATCTAAAGAAAAAGCAAATTAAGGGGTTATTTTGAAAGTTTGTAGTGTCAAAATAATAAGATAGGGTCATCGAGCCATAAAATAGTTTTATCCATCACACCATGTTGTATAGGAATTAAAAATATCAAAATACATGTGGATCTAGATTAAATAAAACTCTACTTTTAAAGGTGCTTAAGTTATTTTGTTGTGCTTGAAAAAAATAAAATAAGAATACAAAAATACCCTTACATGCTAGCTTTTAAAAAAATGAATCTAAAGGTATTAAAGTCATTTCACCGGGTGTTATAAAAGTAAAAATATTTAATTGCTCCTTTTAAATTTGACGATGTCCAATGAATAACTATGTAATTATCGAATTGCCTTTGATAACTAGTTTATTGATCTTGACTTGAAATGGTGAAATGGATATTTCATGTGAATTGTTAAGTAAAATGCCCTAGCATTTTAGAGTTTCTCACAGTAAATAAATGTGAAAAATTATGTGAATTTTATACATGTCAGGTTTCATGGATGTTGTGCTTATGTATCTCTTAGTTTTTTAATGTTATCCTTGTTATATTATTATTATAACTATAAAAAAAAACACTAAAACATGTGGGTGTTTTATTGTAGAAAAAACATTGTTCATCTCCTTACATTTTATTGTGGATTTATTGTTTAATTTTTTTTTAAATTGATCTTCAAACTTTGTATTTGCACGATTACATCCTTTTAGATTTGTATTAAATGACAAATGGCTTGAATTTGCTGACCGAGGACAAAATTAAAAAAATGAGAATCCATGTGGAAAAGGAGCTAAAAATGGACAGTGAGTTCAAAGTTTTCATTAAGAGTTCAATTTAGTCTTCAAACTTTGCAGATTATACCTATTTGGTCCTTTAATTTTACCGCAATTTGATTTGTGTACAGAAGTTCAATTCTATTATTTTTTAATCCATGTATCAGAAAGAAGAGAGAGATCATTGGACTATGATGGCAGAGAAAGAGAGAGAGAGTCGATGTAGATGTTGATTCCAACTACCAAATATAATTGATATTCATGTCATCGGTTCTATTTGCGAGGAGAGCTTTAATTGAGTGATTTTTTACATTGAAATTGCCTAAAACACCATATATAAACTAGACAAGATTTGTGTTTTTAAGGTTCTGTGCGGTTTTTTAGGTTGCTTAAGGTCATTAATGAGTTTGTCAAGGTTTTTATGATATTTTTAGATGTCTTTAGTGAAAAATGATTGAAAAATAGACCTATAAGTAAAAAAAAACCATGAACCTCGATTTTTATGGCCATCACAATAAGCGTAATATAGGGAAAAGCATATGACACATCGTTTTTTTTTTTTCAAAAACATTTGGAATGGACATCATGTTGTTCATCCCATTAACAATTTTAAAAAAACAAAGGCCAACCTGCGTGAACTCTTTCAAAATGCACTAGGTGTGTTGGCTTGACTTGCGAGGCCCAACAACGCCTAACATCTTTCTCTTTTTTTCCCCCTAATTTGACTTGTTTTTTTTTTAAATAATGTTCTTTTTACATATTTTTGTTTAATATTTTTTTAAAAAATAATGTTTAAAATAATACCCCTCTCTCTTGTTTTTTTACTTAGTATTTCTTAAATAGTAGTTGTTTAAAAATATTTTGTATCTGTTTAGTTTTTTAAAAAAGTTATTTTAATTCATTTATATACATGCACGCAAACTAATATATTTTATTTTTAAAAATAAAAAATATTTATTTTTGATAGTTGTTCTATTAAGTGCAATTTTGTGTGATATTTTTTTCACTTTGATTTTATTCAATTAATTTCATATGTGTCTACTTGTACTATAATTTGATAAAATTAAAATGAATTTTAATAAAAGAGTCATTGAACACAACCAGATAAATAACATGTGTTGCGAGATTAAATATTTTAATCTACATTTGTCTTTTGATTTTTTTAATTACATCTTTAGTTATTGTTAATGATTTTTTTATTAACATAAATAATTATTGATTTATTTAACTAAATATGTGTATATATTTTTTATTTTGACCTTAGGTGTATATACTTTTTAATTTGACCTTAAGATTTTTTTTATGTAAACAAATATATTAAAAAAGCCTACATATTCGATATTTTATTGTTGAAGAAAAAAATATATGGCCTGAAGCGAAGTTTGTATCAAATAACTAGTTGTTTCATTGTTATACTATGTAAATTTAATTTAATTTCTCTTAAAGTTTTTTAAAGTGTTATGTTAGCTATTATAATATTTATGCGGATGTGGGAGGGGAGAATGAGAACAAACCGAAAGAAAAACATGAAAAAAAAAAGTTAGTTTTGGTTACCCATTTCAAAATCAATGGGAGAATTGAAACATTCTTGTAGATGTAAAAGAAACATCGAAGAAGAAAAAAGTTTGGAAACGAAGGTGGAATGTTGACAAATATATTTGGAGAAAATTTTTTAAGGCAAGTTATTAGACTAGGCACGAGGTTTGACCAACTAAGAAATTGGATTGTGAGTTATATAAATGGACCTAAGTCAATTTTAAAAAAAAAATTGAGGTTTTAATATCTAACATAAAAAAATTAAGAAACAATTCATGTGAATGTATTTTATACATGTTGTAAATAAAACATTATTTTAAAATATTTTTTTATCCCACATTAAACATATATTGTATTTTCATTTTAAGTTGAAATATTTAAATAAAAAATATTTTCTATCCCATGTTAGAAAAACAATATTTTTTTATTGTGAACTTAGAGTACATGTGATAATACATTTTCAATCTCATATTGAAAAAATAAAAGTTTTTTATAGTGTTTATATAGTAAAATTTGATATGAGTTAATAACCATTAGAAAAAGGTTAAGTATGAGAAAAACATTTGATTGCCCCCAAAACATGTGAGGCAACGCCTATATTTTCGCTATTCATTGATTTAAATTTTTTTTTTTAAGAAAAATGTAAATTTTTTTTCATGTATAAAAAAATATAAGTTAAATCAAAGATTCAATTTTTCTAGAAAAAAGGGATTTCCATAGGGTTATAGGTCAATTTTAAGTGTTTTTTTATCATCTTTAGAACTAGTTAAGACCCTGAGTCAACCCACCAGCCCAACTTAAGTCTAATAACTATGGAATGAACACGTGCTATGTTTTCTATATGGACGATGTGGTAGATTGAAAGTTTATTTGGCAACTCCATGGTTAAATCACTGTTTGTTTTTGGGTTTGAAATTGTATTTTGAGTGTTTTAAAAAAGTTTGTTGTTTGAAAATGTATTAAATTAATATTTTTTAGCTTTTGTATGATTTTTATTTATTAATACAAAAAAATAATTTTTTTAATATATTTTCAAGTAAAAAACACTCTGCATCGCATCTTTACTTTTTACCAAATTAGATTTAACATAAGGATTATTATGATTGCTTAGCTAACTAGTTTAAAAAAAAAGGATATTTTTTTATATAACAACTGCAAGTAGCTTTTTGCTGAAAATACCTTTAATCATCAACCCAAAAGGAAAATAACCGAATAAATTACGACTAAAAGAATGCTCTTTCCATAGTCTTGAGTTTTAGATCTTACCTAGACATGTTGCCCATACATTGCCACGGGCTAAATATTTTTTTGATGTAAAAAATGATAGGATAAAAAAAAAATAAGTCTCAAAATTAATGATTAGATTGAAAATTTAAATTCTTAAAAAAAAACAAAAATTACACTTAAACCTATTCAAATTATCAAACAAATAAATACTAGCTTATCCGAAGAAAAACCAGAAAAAAGAAAGTCAAACTTCCAAAAATAAAAAAGAAAACACAAGCATAAAAGGAGGGGCAAGCAAGCCTGGGCGAGTATTTTAAATCTAATTTAATCTACAAAACTTGCAACTTATTAAATTATGGACCTGAACTCAATCAAAAAGTTTAAATATCATCAAGATGAAATCGTTGAAAAAACTATTAATAAAAAACTTACAAAAAAATCTATAAAAAAAGAATAGGGCTAAATTATGTCAGAAAAAAACCCGAGGAGGATGAAATCTAAAAAAGCAATTATCACAAACAAAAAAAATACAATTAAAAGAACTGTGACCAAACTTGAAAGATTAAAAAATCACGGGAGGTGAAACTGAAAATTATTTACAACATGATAGATTATTTATAAATTAAAAAATTATAGGAGTGAAATACAAGAAAAAATTATTGAGAGCTAACCCAATAGAATTAAATTGAAAAAAAATAACAAAACTAAAGTTAAAAAAAGAGGATAAAAAATAAGACAACATCAATTTAGAAGAAAAAAAAAGGGCAAACCTCTTAAACTTGATCTAATCTCTAAAAACCATGCCCCGTGAAATTTTCTACCTAGATTCAATTAATTTAATTTTAAAAAATAAAATCGGTAGAAAAGTATTAATAAAAAAACCTACAAAAACAACAAAAAGAATGATGATAAAATTTAATAGAAAAAACCTAGAGATGATGCAATTTAATGAAAAAAATAAAATAAATAATCCCATATAAAATAAATATCAATTAAAATAATAAGGTTCAAATTTTAAAGATTAAAAAAATCATAGGTGGTGAAATTGAAAATATCTATAAAAGCAAACAAACTTGGACAAACATCCTAAACATTATCAAATTTTAAAAAGCTTGCAACCTATGAAACCTTAGATTCAGGTCTCATCAAGAAGTTTATTATAAGCCAATTTAAAAATATAAATTTTTAAAAAATTATCAAGGCAGAAAAAAAAGATAACAAAAAAAGTCTTGAGCAAACCTAATAGCCAACAAATCAAACAAATAACATAGGATAAGAAATTAAGATGAATCCAGGTAATGAGACAATGGTAATCCAAATAAAGGCAAACTCGAACAAACAAAGAAGCAAGATTCTTAATCAAGTAAATATTGAAGGATGAAATTAAAAAAATAAAAAACAAAAAAATAGCAATTAAAAGAAGTAAGACTAAATTCGACATAAAAATTAGATGAAATTAAATGTTTTGGGAGAAATCAAAAGAAATTAAATGTCTAGGGATGGAATTGTAAAATACAAATCCATTAAGAAAAATGATTAAAAATAACAATAAAAAAAATTATGACCAAGTTTGACATAAAAATTAAATGAAGATAAATGTCTTTGTGTGGAATCGAAGAAAAACAAATTAATCAAGAAAATGATTCAAAACAAAGCAATTAGAAATCAAAAGAACAATGATCAAATTTGAAAACAAATTAAAAAAATCAAATGACTATGGATGAAATCAAAAATAAAATCCAATTAGAAACAATCAATGTAAATAAAACAATTGCAAATAAGAGAAGATGGATTGAATCAAAAGAAAAAATAGATTGAAGGGTTGATATGAACTTTTGCATGGTCAACATGCAATCCAAGGAAGAAAGTGAAGGAAAAGAAAGAAAGAAAAGCATTTTCGGGTTAAATCGTGTTGAACCATCATACATATGCCACCAAAAGAGGAAAAAGATGCCGGGACGAATCAAATGTTGGGGCAGAATCACGATTACAGCTGCCAGAGCTAGCCGCACACATCGTTAGAAGGCAGCGAAATGTCTGATACGTTTTGGGCTTGCAAGACACTTGTCTACAACTTTTTTGTTTTTTTTTTGTGCATAAATTGAAAATGCCCCTAGGACTAAACAATATTTACAAACAAACCATGATGAAATTACAACTAAACCCCTGAAGCTAATGCTAAAATTCAAATTGTAAGAGTAATGTAGTAATTAAATTGTTTTATAACATATGAAAATATGAAAACAACCATGTGCAAAAAACATTAGATTATTTTATTCAATGGTTACATTAATAATATTACCGTGCATTACAAAACACAGTCACCAAAATAACCCAACACAATTCTCAAGACTTTTATGTCACGGTGAAAAGATCACTTTACCCTTGAAGTAAAGGCTGAAGATAAAATGACAAAGGAGCAAAATAATAATTTCACTATTGTAATGAATAGTAATATGTGTCTTGGGGCATAATAATATTGCTAGGGGGGTAGTTTTTTCGGATAATGAATTCTTTTTTTTTTTTCATTTTATCTTTAAAACTAGTGGTTTTAGGGGGGTATCAGTGAGAATGAAGTTTGAAGATGTCTTTTTTTTTTAAAAAAATAAAATAAAAGGAAAGGTTATCAATTTAAACATAAACTTAAAAATTATGTAAAAAAAAGACATAAAAGGTTATTAATTAGAAAAAATAAAAAGAAAAAAAATGAGGTCAAACACTGCTGAGCTTGGTAAGCCAATTTTTATTTTTTAAATTAATGGGGCAAGAGAGATGTTTCTTTTGAAAAAACAGATAACACATCGTCAAGATTCTTAGATTTCAACCACTGTGGTGGCTGAAAAAACGAGGTTCATGTTTTTTATCCATTCAAAAAACCATTTTCAATCTATTTTTGACTTGAAAACACATAAAAAACACCATGGAAACCTTGTAATTCATGGCCTTAAAAAACGCAAAAAAAAAAACACCTCAAAACCCAAAACCAAAAATCTTTCTGAGCTTTTTTTTTTTAGGCATTTTCAAGATAAAAAAACACTTAGTTCAAACTCATTTCATCACATGGAATCATTTGACATAAAAATCAATCATTTTAGTGGCTGAAATCACCATCAATGATAACTTTCTTTATCCATGCTAGAATTTGACGAGTCCCTCTTTCCCTACTAAAAAATGACTGAAAAATAAGAAAAAACAAATTTTATACCCAAATTAAAATTTTAAAAATTAAACAGTTTGGTTATTGAAGGGCCAAAAAACAACAAGGGATGAAAATAAACTTTTAAGACAAATTTCAAAATCATCTCTGTTTCACCTATTTTGTTCACTTCAGTTTTTTATCTTTCAATTCAACATTTCCTCACAAAAAAAGATGCAATTAAGTGCTAATTTAGGCTTAAAAATGCTAAAGTATATAAAATAAAAATTTGATGATAAAATTGAAAATTCTTAAAAAATCACTGCTGGAATCTATAAGTGATACGTGAAATAATGTACAGTAATGATGATATAATAAAAAAAAGCTCTTTTAATATATATTAATTAGGTGCATTAACTCATGTTTTAGTTTTGATTTTTTTATAGTTAAATCATCGTGGGGATTAATCCATCTTGACAACTTTCAAGTCTGCTGAATTCAGCAAACTTCCATGTACACCGTTTAGCCCCTACAACAGAGACGAGTTGTTATTTTTGGGAGCGACAAAGTAGAAAGAGAGAGTTTTGGGTGTTGGTCTGATACCATTTCATTCTTTTATTTTTAAAAACATTTTGTTCAATCCAGCACGCAAACCACGGCCAAATTAGGCAGTTACCATTAAAAAATAAAAATAAAAATGATGAATTAACAAGGAATAAAAAGTTTTCATAAAATAAAATATTTTTAAAAATCACGATTTTTAACGTTAACATTTAATTAAATATTACGGTTGAAAATTATGATAAAATTTCAATTAATATCACAGTTCGCAACTACGATCCTTATTAAATTCAAGATTAATCAGTCGACCGGTTTGTAATGATTAATTAAACTTATCGACTAATTTTGTAAGGAAAATTAGTAAATTTCCAAAACTAGGGCTATATAACAAGATTTCTAAAATTTAAAGATTCCATGGTTAATAGAAGGTGTAAGAACTTGAGTAAGAATTCTTGAAAGAAAACTACTTTAAAGAAAATAACATGTGGAAACTTTTGTAAAAAATTAAAAGTGATCCAATGGTTGAATCAAGAGTTATTGTTATTTCGAGCTATCATTCTAGTCAGACACGACCCGACCTCTTATTGGACTTAAACTTGTCATATTGGTCCATAAATGCATTTGTTAGGCTATTCATGTAATATGCCTGAGACATATACTCATCTAGTTATGACAGACCTATACTAGACTATATCACCAACAATGAAAAATAGAGGACAATTACCACTTGAACAATAATTTTTTGAGATTTTAATTGGAGTCTGTTTTTTAATCTACAAGTTGTACAAAAATATATATTTTAACTCGGAAAATATATTTGAAAAAAAATCAAAATATTATTGTTTTCGTATAAAACAGTCGACTGATTCATACAACCAGATCAACCGACCAACCAGTAAAGCCAAATAATTAGTAATGAGACTACATGTTAAGTTGTCGTGTTTAAAAAACACGTCATCTTTAAATGTCATTAACTACCTTGTAACTTTTAAAAAATAATATTTTTTAAAATTATAATAAGATAAAAATATATTATTTTATTAAATAATACTATTGTGTTCAAATTTTTAACTTGTTGAGCTAATTTTTAAAAAAATATGTAATCGACGGTGAAAAAGTAAAAATGCTTTAAAAATTGAAGAGTTTTTTTTATTATAAATACAACTAAATGGTGTTGAGAAATCACTGTTTCCTCACACTCAATTGCATTGTGAACTACAATAGTAATCCACAGTGCATTCCTCTTTTTTTTTCACCTTTTGTTTTGCACTTTTTAATTTTTTCCCCAACTTTCCCCTTTTTTTTTTTTTGTTTATTTTTTCTTTTCTTTTTTCAAAATTACTTTCCTTTTTTTTCAACTTTTCTCTTTTTTCTTTTTATTTATTTATTTTTTAAAAAATTATCTTTGTTGATTTTACTTTTTAAATATTGAGCCAATTAAAAATTGTATATAAAACTAAAAGATGTGGAGAAATCACTCTTCCCTGCACCCAATTGCATTGTAATCCACAATGCATTTCTTTTTTTTTTCACTTTTTCTATTTTTTTTGCACTTTTTAATTTTTTTTCCAACTTTCCCCTCTTTTTTTTCCCCCCAAAATTACTTTCTTTTTTTTCCACCTTTCCTCTTTCCTCTTTTTTCCTTTTCATTCATTGTTTTTCTAAAATTATCTTTGTTGATTTTACTTTTTAAATATTGAGCTGGTTAAATATTTTGCTTTGTAATTTTTTTTTAAAAAATACCGTGGATTGCTACGGTGTTTTTCATACATGTTTTTCTATTTTATTTTTATTATATTGAGTTGATTGATAATTTAGTTTTGTAATTTTTTTTCTTTACAACATTGTTGATTGCTATAGTGTTTCTTTGCATGATTTTTTTTTTATGATTTTCTCTGAAATTATCTTTTTCAATTTTATTTTTTAATATTGAGCTGGTTAAAAATTACAGTTATAATATGTGAGGAAAACACTGTAACTTTCCTTGCAAATTACTGTGAATTGCTATAGTGTTTTTTTCCACTAGTTTTTTTTTCTGTTTTGTTATGTTTTTCCCTAAAATTATCTTTGTTAATTTTATTTTTTAAATATTGAGCTGGTTAATAATTGAAATTACAAGTAAATACAAGTATTTCCTCATAAAACACTATGGATTGATACGGTTTTTCCTCGCATGGTTTTTTTCCAATTTCTTTTGTGTTTTTTTTGTAATATTTTTTTCAAAATTATTTTTATCGATTTTATTTTTTTAATATTGAGTTGGTTAGAATTTAACTTTATTGTGGATTACAATAGTAATCCACAATACATTTCTTTTTTGTTTTTTTCACTTTTTTTCCCCCAACTTCCCCCCCTTTTTTTCATTATTTTTTTCTTTTTTTCCCCTAAAATTATCTATGTTGATTTTACTTTTTAAATATTGAGCTGGTTAAAAATTTTTCTTTATATTTTTTTCTTTAAAATACTGTGAATTGCTACAGTGTTTTCCCATGTAGTTTTTCTATTTTATTTTTCAAAATTATATTTATCGATTTTATTTTATTTTATATTGAGCTGATTAAGAATTTTGTTTGGTAATTTTTTTAAAATATTGTTGATTGTTACATTGTTTCTCTGCATTTTTTTTTTGTGTTTTGCTTTTTTATGATTTTCTCCAAAATTATCTTTTTTTCATTTTATTTTTTAATATTGAGCTGGTTAAAAATTACAGTTACAATATATGAGGAAAACACAGTAACTTTCCTCGCAAACTATTGTGGATTGCTACAATGTTTTTTCTCACATGGTTTTTTTTTTTCTGTTTTGTTATGTTTTTTTCTAAAATTATCTTTGTCAATTTTGTTTTTTTAAATATTAAGCTGGTTAAGAATTGCAATTACAAGTAAATATAAGTTCTTCCTTACAAAACATTATGGATCGATACAGTTTTTTCTCGCATGATTTTTTTTCCAGTTTCTTTTATGTTTTCTTTTTTTGTAATATTTTTTTCCTAAATTATCCTTGTTGATTTTGTTTTTTTAATATTAAGTTGATTAGAATTTAACTTTGTAATAAAGCTTAATCATGTGGGGAAAACACTGTGGCTTTCCTCACAAAACATTGTCAATTGCTACAACGTTTTTCCTCGTGGGTTTTTTCCTTCCAAAATTATCTTTGTTGGTTTTTTTTTAATATTAAGCTGGTAGGAAATTTAGCTTTGTAATTTTTTTTTTCTTTTTATTAACAGAAAATCTAAATCATGTGGCGAAAGCGCTATATATTTTCTCACAAAATACTGTGGATTGCTACAAATAATTTTGTTTAGTCTCTAAGTTTTTTTATCACTAACACAACTTTTTTTTCATCATGAAATATTAGCTCCATTGTACCTTTAATTTATATCACTTATATAGTGCTGATTCATAATTATAACATTATCAAGTACATTTATTTTATAAGTCTGCAGCAGAACATGAGCATGCCATCTCGTAATTATTTGAAGAAGCTGTTTGTTTGCATAGTTGCTTTTACGTTTGAAGCAACCACCACAAATATTATGTTTGGTTACGGAAAAAACGCAATTTAATTTTAGTGGGGCCCATGATAATTCACGTTTTACACGCGATTTTGGCGAAGCAGCTCCTGACTGCTTTTCGAATTTCAACGTTTACGTGCACAGTACAATTCACTTGCACTGTTCGAGTGAACAATTTTTTTTCGGTGTGTTTAATTTTTGTATTTTTTTTTAAAAAACTAGTTTAGAGTGAATTAAATTTACTCGCATTGTCATGTAAACAATATTTTTTTCCCGAAAAACTAGTGTAGAGTGAATTAAATTCACTCGCATTGTAATATCAAATCAATTATTCCTGATAATATTTTATCTAATTTTATTACACACTCAAAAAATTATGAAAACTATAGTTCTTGTTGGATGAATTTTGTACGTAATGAAATTGTAGATGGTTTAATGGAATAATAAAAAAAATATTTTATATAAAGTATTATTTATTTCATGAAATAATAACAATAGTTAAATTTACAATATTTAAATTAAAAACCATCAATATTAATATTAATATATATATATATATATAAATTATTTTATAACCTTAATTTCAAAAGTATTCTTAATTAAATATATTAAATAATTTTTTTTTAATCTCAATTTTAACTATAGTTTTAATCAAATATCTAATTTTTAAAACCAATTTCAATTAAAAATATATTTTTTTAAAATTATAACTACAACAGCTAACGCAATACCAAACACTAAAAGAGAAAAGGAAGAAGAAAAATCGCCGTTTCGTGACTATTGGTCCCCACGGTTAAAAAGAAGAAGAAGAAAGAAATAAGAGCAACTCTTTTGGCATTCTTTTATCTGTTGTTTTGTGGCGGGAAGAGCAGAAGCAATGCAGAGAAACGTCTCAAATCCCCAAAAACCCTAGAATTAGAAATCATCAATTCAATATATTCAATATTCTCCCCAAAACTGAAAGACAAAATTCCAATATGTACTGGTTAGCAACTAGAAATGCCGTCGTTTCACTTCCCAAGTGGCGCTCCTTCGCTCTCCTCCTCCGTGCTCCTTTCAAATGCAGTTCACTTGGCCTGTCGCCACCGCCTCTGTAATTTCTCTCTCTTCATTCAAACTTATATTATATTTTTGTGTTTTATCATCTAAAAAAATTGTGAAATACTGATAGCTACAGCAGGATCGGACAGGCTCAACCTATATATTGCTTTAAAAATCCGAAAGGAACTGCAAGAAATAGCAAGAAATCTAAAGCATCCAATAATGTTCTCGACGATAAGGATCTTTCACACATTATATGGTGGAAGGAGGTGAGCTTCCATTTCTTTTCCTTTTCCCTTGCTTTTATTGAAAATGGAATAGAATTGGAAACATGTAATTTTGTTTTATTTCTTTTTGTGCGCGCACGCTCTATTTTATTACCGCAGAATTTGCAGCGGTGTAAGAAGCCTTCCACTGTTAATCTGGTTAAAAGGCTTATGTATTCCAATTTGCTCGGCTTGGATGCTAGCTTGAAAAATGGGAGGTACGCTCTCTCAATGCATCTTTAGGTTACTTTTTATTGTTTTGCTGCATAAGGACTAATTACGAAAACCTTTAATTTTTCGGTTGCAGTTTGAAGGAAGGAAATCTCAACTGGGAAATATTGCAATTCAAGTCAAAGTTTCCACGCGAGGTTTTGCTCTGCAGGGTACGTGTTTCATAATCTCCTAAATTGTTAATCCAAGACAACAATGAATCCTGTTTGTCTTTCTCCCTTTAATATTTATATTGTTCTTTCGCACTCCATATTTGTTTATAATTGGTTGATGATAGTCAAGTTAGTGTTTTATGTTTCCAGGTTGGGGATTTCTATGAAGCCATCGGAATAGATGCTTGTATTCTTGTTGAATATGCTGGTTTAAATCCTTTTGGTGGGCTGCGATCTGATAGCGTTCCTAGAGCTGGCTGCCCTGTTGTGGTATTGGATTTACATCCCTCATTTGTTATAGTAGATTTCTTAGATTTAGAATGTTTATGAACTACAGTTTTATTGCAACGTTTGCACATGCCATGTTCCTTACTAGTTTTTATGGGAAGGGGAAAAATGTGTAGACTCATGTTTAGATAACTTATAGCCTCCTATGCCAATTAAGCTGCATTCCCCAACTTGCATGACTAAGCGAAAGTCTTGAGAAGATTTCTTGTTGAGTTTAAGGAATGACATAATGCACTATTAGGTGATTGGTCAAAATTATGATGCAGCAGAAAGGATGTCAGTTCTGATTGCAGTGTGGCATCTAGAAGATGGTCCTAGGAGGGATGCTTAATTACTTCCAATTTTGTGTTACTGCGAGACTCTCTCTCTCTCTCTCTCTCACACACACACACACACACACACACACACTTACACTTGCATTTATTCAGTTTATCTACATATGGATGTTTTGCTGTTTTTGCATCCTAACCCTATATCAGGTTCTTTGCAGTAGTCCTCTATGTTACTTTCATCTTTTTTCAATAAAATAAATAAATAAATAAATAATTCCTAGTTTCTTCAGTTATGTGAAGAAGGATTTTATATATAGAGGATAGATCTTGTCTCTTTTTTTTCTTTTCTAGAAATCTTACTTACCTAATTAGTTTAACAAACTTCATGCTTTGCCCTTTCTTTTCTTTTCCCCCTGCATTATTTTCTGAAGAATGATTAAAGATGCTTTCTGTTAATTCCATTCATTCTCATTATTGGTGAAACTTTAATCGTTGTAAAATGCTCCTGCAGAATCTTCGGCAAACTTTAGATGACTTGACACGTAATGGGTATTCAGTGGTAAGTATGGAAACTGTTGCACAGATCTCCTTTTTTCAGCTAAACACAAAGGTTGTAGAACCTTTCTTCCTTTTAAGCCTATTTATTTAATGTGGCATGGGAGATCAAGTCTTGTAGTCTTGTGCCTTTATCATGTGCTGCATATGTTTTTTTTTTTGGTTGGAAGTGGAAAGGAAAATACTGATAATGTCATGCAATGTGGCATTGAATAATTTAAAATTTCTCAGGGAAAACTTTATGTTTTGACTACTTTAACATTTTCGATCCTTCTATTTTCCTTCAAGATCAACATTATTTTAGTTTTGCATTACTATAATTGACCCTTTTATTTATTTATTTCATCATGTGGTGTTAATTCAATATCGTTGATCCCAATTATTTTGGGATTGAGGTTGGTTGTTGTTGTGGTGTTAATTTTATCATGCCTAATATTACCATTTTAAGGTATGAACCTTTACCGGCTGATTTTGTTCAATGGTTCCATTATGTTTCTTACAGTGCATAGTGGAGGAGGTTCAGGGTCCAACACAAGCTCGTTCACGTAAAGGTCGTTTCATTTCTGGGTAATCACACAGAAAACACCCAATCTTAACGTTATGCTATCAATGGTGTTGGTGGCCATGGTCTTGTACTTGCCAAAGCAATTTATTCAAAAATTTTCTGTGTACAATGAGACAATAATAAAATATATACTGTAGTTTTAAAGCCTTTTCACCTTGCCCATACTCAAGAACATGTTTGGAATTAACTTAATATGTAAAAATGATTCAGTTGAGTTTTGAGAGTTTGATGTTTGTTTCATGCATTTTCCATGTAAGTTGTTCTTGGTTTGCTGCATTAATATGTTTCTAAAGAAAATAATTTTAATGCTTGGAAGGCATGCTTATGTGCTTCTAGTGGGAACAATAATAGTATCTGATATATGCAGATGATTTTGCACTGTGTCTCAGTGTTTTGCAAAAGAAAAGGCATTGAGCAAGACCAAAAAATGAAACGCATTATGTGATTTACAATAATTTTTCCATTACGTTTTAAATTTGTGTTTCACTAGGAAGTCTTTTTTTTTTTGACTTTCTTGCTAGGTTCAGTTACAATAATTGCAATTGAGAAAATTGTAAGAAATGAAGGGATCATATAAATTAAAGATAGGCTGTGTTTCTGTTATTCATGTTAAATTTTATTTTTTATTTACAATTTCCATATCTTGTTCTGACTTGTTGCTTTGAGGATTCAGGCATGCACGTCCAGGGAGTCCATATGTTTTTGGACTTGTTGGGGTTGATCACGATCTTGAATTTCCAGAACCAATGCCCGTGGTTGGTATGAAAAACTATCATCATCATTAATCTAGTTATCTCAGTGCATATAAGATTGGAGGAAAAAAAAGCGAACTTATCTTTTGTAAAATATTTCTGGCACTTGTAGGGATATCTCAATCAGCAAGGGGTTATTGCATGATCTCAGTCTTAGAGACCATGAAAACATATTCATTAGAGGATGGTCTGACTGAAGAGGCTTTGGTTACCAAGCTTCGTACTTGTCAGTACCACCATCTATTCCTTCATTCATCCTTGAAACACAATTCCTCAGGTTTGCACTTTCTTACTTTTGAGGCTTTTACTACTTTCTTGAAATGACACAGTTTGTTTAATAAAAATTGACATCAATTTTTACTCCCCACATACTGCATCAATTCTTTTTCTTATTTGAGGCATACCTAAAAATTAGCATTCATGATTTTCTCGAGTGTGATACGAGATTTCACTTGTGGTGTTGCCTCAATTTTCATTCTTTCCTTGTTTGAAATGTCAATCACCCCCTTCTTTGGTATTAAAATCAGTGCAGACTAATGGAGAAAGGCAAGTACATCTTGTGCTTGGGAACTTAAGCCTAAAAATGCATCTTTAAGATTTGCTTCCCTTGCATGGAATATTTTATTTCTTAGTGCTCTATAGAGTCATATTTGGGTTACTCAGTGAAGGTTCAATTCTTCATTTCCAGTGACAACATCGTTTTAAAATCAGTGCAAACTAATGGAGTAAGGCAAGTACATCATATGCTTGGGAACTTGAGCCTAAAAAATGCATCTTTAAGTTTTGCTTCCCTTGCATGGAATATATTATTTTCTTAGTGCTCTGTAGAGCCATATTTGGGTTACTCAGTGAAGGTTCAATTCTTCATTACCAGTGACAACATGCATCTTTTTTCGTTGTTATTTTCTCTTCTCTTGCCCATACCATGTACTTTGTTGTTCACAATAGCATCGTTTTTGCAGGAACTTGTCGTTGGGGAGAGTATGGTCGGGGTGGCTTGTTGTGGGGAGAATGTAACGGCAGATATTTTGAGTGGTTTGAAGGAGATCCTGTCACTGAGCTTTTATTCAAGGTTCGAGCACATTTCTTCTTGTGCTCTTACTATTGTTTGCTCTTTGATTATAGTTGCATAATCTAAGAATATCAACACTTTTAGGTCAGGGAGCTTTATGGTCTTGATGATAAAGTTGGGTTCAGAAATGCTTATGTGTCTTCAGAAAACAGGCCCAGACCATTACACCTTGGAACGGCAACACAAATTGGTCAGTTGAACTTTATTTACACAGTTTAATGTTGAATTGTTTCATTAGCACCAGGTTGCGACATGCGAACCAATTCGGCAAGATTTGTTCCATACTGCCAGGTGCCATACCAACAGAAGGAATTCCTTGTTTATTAAAGGTGTTACTTCCATCAAATTGCACAGGTCTACCAGAACTGTAAGTGTGATTTTTCACTCTCTTTCTTAAAAAGCCATGTAGAGGCAATAGTTGATGAACATATCAAATCTATGTTCCTTGTTGCCAAGGAATGAATAAAGTAAAAGGGAGCTTGTCATCCCCACCCACGAAAGGGGTGTATAAAGGATCCATTCAATTTAATTCTCAAAAGAAGAAAAAATACCTGCCCATCCCTACACAAATTTGTACCCAGTGTATGAGTAATGATACCATGATACTTTGATTAACCGTGGTCAACCACATTATTTTAGTTGATTAAATTAGAACTTGGTTCTCTAAGAAAGTTCAAGTTCCTTAGTTGCCCCTGAGTTGACTCCTTAGTATTTTCTTTTTTGACCAGAAGTTCAGGAACACCATATATGTACAGAATTTTGGCAGTCAGTAGTTCTTGCAAACTAAGTTTTGAGGTGAATTAACTCTTTGAATGTTCATCTAGTGCTTGAAATTTATCTGGGAGCATAATGAGTGCAAAGAATTCAAGTATGATCATTGGTTAGATAGGCAAGGTATAAAGATCCTTTTCATTGTGTTGTGATATGGATCCTCTATTAATTATTTATTTTTTCTCTTGTGAGATAAAACGTTTTTTTATTTTGGAACTTTAAGAGTGTCATTATTTTATTGGTCAGATTTTAAAAAAAGTTCCTTTTCATTTTAAAAATTGTAGTATTATTGAGCAGAATTTGACTATTGACAATATAGTTGCAGTCTTAGGAAACTTGTGAAACAAAAGAAAGCCAGCTATTGGAGCTGAGCTTTTCAAATGCACTCTTGTACCAGATTTTATTATCTGCGAACTCTTTGAAATTTATGTTTTGATGCTTTCCTTGGAATGGTAGACATGAAAGTATTGTGCCTTGAAGACTGCTTTGCAGTTCATCCAAAAGAATGGATGGGGTTTCTCTGGTTAAGGAAGCTGAGAATTTTAAAGCAAGAATGATCAAATGTAGTACTTCAGGAAATTGGTCATTCCGATCTGTATTTTCCTTATTGAGGATGTTTGTAGGGACAGGGGAGTGGATGTTGATTGAGGTGATGAAACATCAAAACTAGTTCAAGCTATGCAAATCTTTGTATGCACTTATTCTTTCATGGGTAGAGCCATTAAAATCTAAAATTGGTTCAATTTGTACATATAATTTGTTTATATGGCAGTGGAATTTCTATCTTGCCAAGCCATTTTTTATCTTCCACTTCAAAGAAGCTTTCCTCAAGCTTCCTTTGTTTCTGTTTTCGTTGTTATTAGAACTATGTTCTTCAAGATAGCTTTGCATGAAGTTTTTCTTTTCCTTGGTCTATCTAGAAGATGAAGGTGCACACACTTTTCTGTTCCCTTCTTGTCTTTGCGATGTAAGAAGGCTCATGTTTACTTAATATTTTTCATGATCTCTCAGGTATGTCAGAGATATGCTTCTCAACCCTCCTGCTTATGAAATTGCATCAACAATTCAAGGTGAGTTCTGATATGTATTTTATATAGGCTATTTATTGGTTGTTGAATTGCATCAAAATGAAGTTCATGGTTGTAATGACTTTAACTCATTTTCTTGTAAATTATTTTGTTGTGAGTTTAATTCCAAAAAAGTTGCTTGCTGTCTCTCTTAACAATTGGAAATTCTCGTCGACTTAATCTTCATACTAATCTTAATTTAGAAACACTTTGGGTGCTGGAAGTGTATTCATTTCAGCTGAATTATTAAATACTGTGATTTCCTTTTGTTCGCATGCACAAATATAGATTCCAGTGAAGGGTAAATTTGACTTTTTCTGCATAATGTCATTTTTATCATGTTACGCTTTGGTTTTTCTATGATGTATACTCTTCCTATCTTGTGGTTAAATATGTTTCTATTGAAACTTGAAATGAAAAACAATATCATTTATCGTTATTTGAGAAGACAACAAAGGTAAATATCATTGTCAGAAGGAATTTGCATATTTCTTAAAACAAGGATATCTTAAAATAAAATAAAAAATAAATAAATTGGGCTTTGATGAGGCTAATTCCAATGTCACCCTTTTAAAAAAACTCTTTTCTAACAAATGATTCCATTTGATAACAGTGTTACACGCACTATAAAAACATTGCATTTGGAAGGTGGTAGTAGTAGTAGTAGTAGTAATAATAATAATAATAAAGAGTAGTTGAATAATGAAAAGGCAGAAATAAGACTTTTCTTAAATATTGAAATATGCAATTCAATCCCCCGCTTCACTCATGTTAGTGATTATGTGACACTCATGACCATTAATTGGGCCAATTTATCACAGAAATAAAAACAAAAAGATAACGTAGACAAACAGTTCTTGATGCAAATGAAGTTTACATTATTTTAGACCGTAATAAAATAAAAATAGTTAGTTATTGCAAACCTGTCAACTTTAATAGGAAAAGGCAACGTCTTGCTAGAAATAAGTTATACTGAGTAGTGCATAATGGAAAAATTTAACTAGCAATATCTCAGGGCAGTTTATGGGATTTCCCCTTTGAATTTATTTTGTTCTGTTTTTGTCTGTTGAATTTCTGCTGTTCTTATGCCTTATGGTAGTGCCAATCATGTTCTTATGTACTATTTTGTTCTTGTTTGGCAGCAACATGCAAACTTATGAGCAATATAACGTGCTCAATTCCGGAGTTCACTTGTGTGTCCTCTGCAAAGGTTGTTTTTAAATTACCTTTTTAATGTTTGATGCAAAAGAACTGCATGTTGCACTCTTTTGCTTCCTTTTTGTTTACTGTTTAATCTTAATTTTGGTTTCCATCTTCACTGGAATTAGAGTTATTATGGAATGTAGTACATGAGTTTCCTTTCCCATTAATGCTTTGTTGAATTGACTGAATTCAAATCATGTGTTTGGGAGGGCACGGTTCTTTTGTTTTACTTGATACAGTCAATATAGAATTTATAAAAGATAAGAACTGCAATTTTTAAGTCACATTCATGATGCTGAGGGCAAGATTGGATCCAGAAATTTCTTCAAAAATTGTTGGAGTTTCAGACAATGTGATCGGGACTGTTGCTATGATGGTTAAGTGATTACCCTCGTTAAAAATTCAAAAACAATAAGCTCTTAAAATTTGAGCTTGTTAATTTGTATGAAGAAATTATTACCCAGCTGTAAAAGTGCATTTGATGGATTGAAACCATTGTTTATTGTAATATCTGTTCCTGCTACTTGCCTTTGATGCACCCTGAAAGTAATAATGATTGCATGAACTCAATCAGTATGAAGATGATAACAACATAATATGTTTACTGTTGCCTAAATTTGGCAAAATGTATGGTCATCATTTTTTATTAATATTTTTTTTTGAAGATATCCATGCTGAATCTCTAAAAACTTTAAAATTCTGTATCTGATTCTTGGTTTCTTATGTGATGCAGCTTGTGAAGCTACTTGAACAGAAGGAAGCCAATCATATTGAGTTTTGTAGAATAAAAAATGTACTTGATGAAATATTGTTCATGTATAGAAACTCTGAGCTCAATGAAATACTGAAATCATTGATGGATCCTGCTTGGATGGCAACTGGTTTGAAAATCGACTTTGAGACATTAGTAAGTGGAAGCATCCTGTTCTATATGTTATTGATACCCTTTCAATAAACTTCTTCCTTTACTTGTTAAATAAACAAACACTAGTTTATGCTTTGGATGTTGGGATGGGTGTGATGCATTAAATGAAGAACATTGGATTTTATCTTGTATGTTTGCCTTGTTTAAGATGCAATATGTGCTGATGTTCACCAAAATATAACATTAGCTGTTCAGTAATCCATAGGAAAAAAATGAATCTGACATTTGAAGTAGTCATGGAGTGTGGTATCTTTTTCGTTTGAATTTGGAACTTCTATTTTTATTTATTAACTTCTTTTGTATATATCATACCAATTTAATATTTTTTACCAGAATGTTTAACCATGTGTCATCATTTACTTCTTTGCAGCTATAAACAAATTTAATATCTTGGCAGTCTCAAGGCTGCTTAAATGCTGCAGTGTTTTTTTATTTTTCTCATCGTTCTTGTTGTTTTCTGTATAATTGATGCAACTTCCAAGGCAGTGGTGGAACGCCACCACTTTGCTAAGGAGGGCCATTGAGAAAAAAAGTACCTTTTAAGGAGTTGAATAACATAGATTATGGGCGAAAAATTATAATAACTTTGAGAAAATTTATTAGGTTAGGGATTGCTATGGGGAGGGGCTCTCCCAAGGAATTTCCAAGGTTCCAAGGACTATGGATTTAATGCTCCTGTCAAGATCCTACTTTCTCTATTTATTTATTTATTTTTTAGTTCTTTTTAACAAGAAACATTTTATTAATTTGTTTATTTTCCATAATTATATCTCAAATGCCAATTAGAATTTTTAAAGAAATATTGACACCTTAAGCAGATATTCCATTTGGATCACTTGGATTAATGCTTTAGTTTTTTTAGCTTAAGTTGTAGCCTTTTGAACAATATCTCATGTGCTGATGGTTGTAACAAGCTTTTCAATTTGTGGCAGTAAAATCTAGTGCCATTGTATTTGCGTCTACAGCTAGTTAAACATGACCCAACAGTAATGTTTTTGGCATGTTTTCTTTTTTCTTCTTGTATGGATTTCCTGGTTCAGTAAGCTGTGTTCATTATTATTTATGTTTTTTCCAGGTTAATGAATGTGAATGGGCTTCAGGCAGAATTTCTGAAATGATTTCCCTAGATGGGGAAAGTGATCAAAAGATAAGTTCTTGTCCTGTTGTACCAAGTGAATTTTTTGAGGATATGGAGTCTTCATGGAAAAGTCGTGTGAAGAGGGTCCATATAGAGGAGGAATTTTCAGAAGTGGAAAAGGCTGCACAGGCCTTATCTTTAGCAGTAAGTCTCTGGAATAAGTAGACAACTTGCTTCTTACCCTAATTGTTCAATGCTCCTGGAAGAGTATTTATTTTTTCTGTTTTTATGTTCTTGATGGTATATTTATAAACTCGTGGCTATCTGCTTTGTCTATTCTTTTTTATTTATTTTGTAGTTCATTACTGAATCAGAAATTCACTGTTGTGCACAATCCATATCATGCATATTTATGAGTTTATCAGCAACTCCAGTCTTGTTTCATAGTGCTTTATATTTGATAGCTCACAGTATGACTCTGGATGCCCATGGTGTATCATCAATTTTATGTTAAGATATTTGACAAATTATCTGAAAAGGCGGATGATAAAGGCCAACTAGAGGGTAATTTGAGCAGCCTTAGACCAACTGACATGTTAAAGCTTAATCTAAAAAGAAAGTGGAAAAGCGCATTAATATGCTGTGACAAGAGAAGATAGACTATTTAGTGTTTTAGACTGAATGGGCAGCCCTCAACTTAAGGAGCATTTATACTTATTTTTAAAAATCTAAGAAGATGAGAAGGTAGAATAGGATGTTCTGTAGAAAAAAAATACCTGTGCAATCTGAATTAGTCTCGGGCACTATGTCTCAATGCCATAATGTCTTAAATATATATTTCTGCATAGTTATATTTTCAACAATCCCTTATCTGATTGATGCCTTTTTTCTGTTAAATGATATCCCCTTCACTTCTTTCCTTGCACTGCCTCTGTTTTTGGGGATGTCCATGAACCAACTAACCTGTTCTATATAAACTGACTTACTATATAGAGTTAGGATGAGTGATTGGTCTATAAAATTAAAAATAACCGGCACAGGATGGTAAGTGGTGGGATCTTGATTTCTTCTACTGCGAATATTCTACCTGATTCACTCATTAATTTAAAATAGGTGAATTTTCATTTCACAGTAGGTAAATAAGTGTAGACATTGGATCTCCTAAAGTGTCAGAACTCTTTCTTAATCGATAACTTCTAATGAGCATGGAACTTTGGAAGCCATGTTAAGACCATTGTTTTTCAGCTTGGATTCTTGCCAATGGCAAGAATCAGTATCATGTGCTGTCCTATTTCTTGAGCTCTATGGATCATTATCTTTTTTTTAAAAAAAATCTAACTTCTCACATAGTGATATTTGATGGGTCTTGTAATTGGAATAGATAGACATTGGTGCATTGATATCATGTATTTTTATTATCTCAACAACTATTCCATAATCTCAACAACTATTCCATAAACAACATAATCTGCTGGTGCAGAAAGATTTATTTTGGCATCTCCTGTATAAAAAAAGTTGAGACACTTCCAATCAACCTTGGAATTTTATGACTTGACCTGACTAAATTTGTCATCTTTAGGATGTTTTTTTATTATTAATTTGCTTGTTAATTAATATGGATAATATGATACAGGCATGAAGCATGTTCCTTTGTTAATAAAATATAGGCTTCCATCATTGTTGTAGGTCACTGAAGATTTCATTCCTATCATTTCAAGAATAAAAGCAACCACATCCCCCTTTGGTGGTCCAAAGGGAGAAATATTGTATGCTCGAGAGCATGAAGCTGTTTGGTTCAAGGGAAAACGGTTTGCACCAGCAGTATGGGCTGGTACCCCCGGGGAAGAACAAATTAAACAGCTTAAACCTGCTGTAGATTCTAAAGGTAGAAAAGTTGGCGAGGAATGGTTCACTACAATTAAGTTGGAGGATGCTTTAACGAGGTGTGCTGTTTTTACTTGAAGCTATGAAGAAAGATTTCTGTGATGTTCCCCTTTCACTTTCTTAGATTCTGTTCTGTATTTAGTTCTGTTTCAATAATCAACTCATGCCACCTCTGTTTCAGGTATCATGATGCAGGCGAGAAAGCAAAAGCAAAGGTTTTGGAATTGTTGAGGGGGCTTTCTGCTGAGTTACAAACAAAAGTCAATATCCTTGTCTTTGCATCAATGGTGCTTGTCATTGCAAAGGCATTATTTGCTCATGTGAGGTTGGTTGCTCATTTTTTTGGAAGTAAATGAGTTTGAGCATAATTTCATTGGTAATCTTATCAGAAACTATTTTATTACTGTTTGATAAATGATATTGTCTTCTGCAGTGGTGTTTATTTGAAAAGTTTGCTGGAATAGACAAACATAAAAGAGTACAAAATACTTTACAATTTAGTGAATCTACTTGATCCATAATAGAAAGAACAACAACAAAATATCATTCCCCATTTTAATGGACAAGTTCTTATGGATGGGTTAAGAGAATGGGAATGTCAGTTTATGTGTATTGTATTTGGCTGTTGGATAAAAACCTGATTTAGACTAGGCTCACTAGTTATCAGTTACAAACAGTCCATCAGTCTCTGAAATATCCTATCTACCTACATAAAGCTGATCCGAACCTATCTTCATAAGTTGACCTACCTCTTAAATGGTTTGCTCAACCAGCAAACTGTGCAGAAGGCAATTTTTTTATTTGATGTCACAAAGTGATTTGGATGAGTTCATGCTTTACAAGTTTATTTACAAGTTCATACTTTACAACATCAACTTGTGAATGCATAATTTTTTTATCTGGCATATTCTTCCACTGAAATGACAATTCCGCTGCGCGCGCGCGCACTCACGAATGTTGTGGGCTACATTTCATGAGGTGGGGTGTTATGCCTGCCCAAACCCAATTGACTTTGGTCATTTTCCTATGGGTTTGGCTGATAATTAACAGCAAGAAAAATCCTTCATTTTTCTATTTTATTATCTCAATTAAAGTTTTTTGGAATATTTTGGGACTTGGTAATCTGAAATGTTGGGAGTTGTGAATCTTTTGTTAATTGATTCACTATCATGTCTGACTTTTCCTTGATATTTGGTGTTCTTTGATCCATGTCTAATTTTGGTTTCAATTTTATTACAGTGAAGGGAGACGGAGGAAATGGGTTTTTCCCACTCTTACTGGGTTCAATGATTCAAAGGTAGCATGCAACATGTCAATTTCAGGTCAAATTAACATTGCTGTTTTTCATGTCCACAGTATAGTACCTTCAAAGCGTACTATCATTTCACTTTTGCATCAAACAACGAAGATTTTGAATGTACTGCAAATGTTTGTTTCCCATCTCCTGGTTGTATAACCATGATTGGAGCTGCCTAAAAGTAGCACAAATTTTTTGTGTTTCCATCTATGCTAACAATCAGACATGTACTGCATCATGCTATTGGATCCCTGGTGTGCTCTAATATCAGGAATTCTCATCAGAAGTTATAATTCACTTATTATTAGTGGAGTTGCTTTTACTAAAACTAAAAATGGCAACCAGGTGATTGATTTTGTTTTCCTCTATGTATTATGTTGCTGTATGACAAAAACTGAATCATAGAATACTGCGTGGTCCTTTTAAAACATGGATTATTTCAAAGCGAATTTGCTGCACTTGATTCAAATTGTACAATTTCCTGCGTTTCTGATCACCTGGCCTAGTAGTGTTCAGTGTCTAATGACGTGCTACTTGGAAACTTTATTCAAGGATGTTTCTTTAGCTGTAGCGTTATACTTGATGGATATGTCACACTAAGGCCCTACAATATTTTATCGTATTGTAAGATTTTATCTCATCAAGCTGCTATGCATTTGTTAGTCTCTGATGCTGATGGTTTGAGCAGGGCGTGAAATCCTCAGATGGTGGTAACAGGATGAAATTTGTTGGTCTGTCTCCATATTGGTTTAATGCTGCAGAAGGCAGTGCTGTACAGAATACAGTGGATATGCAGTCCTTGTTTCTTTTGACAGGACCAAACGGAGGTGGTAAATCTAGTTTGCTTCGATCAATCTGTGCATCTGCATTACTTGGAATATGTGGACTTATGGTTCCTGCAGAATCAGCTTTGATTCCTAACTTCGATTCTATAATGCTTCACATGAAATCTTACGATAGTCCTGCTGATGGAAAAAGTTCATTTCAGGTATTGACTTTTTTATGCTCCATTACAATTTATGTAGTTTTTTGATCTCTTGTTAATTGTTGTCTACCCTGCAGATTGGGTTGTAGAAATGTGGTTGTTTGAGTTTTTCTTTATCTTGTTTTAATGTCTCAGGTGGAAATGTCAGAAATCCGGTCCCTTGTAACTGGAGCTTCATCAAGAAGCCTTGTGCTCGTAGATGAAATATGTCGAGGAACAGAAACAGCGAAGGGTGCTTGTATTGCTGGAAGCATTGTTGAAACTCTTGATAGAATTGGTTGTCTTGGAATTGTGTCCACCCATTTGCATGGCATATTTGATTTGCCACTTGATACCAGCAACACCGTGTATAAAGCAATGGGAACAGAGTATGTGGATGGACGAACAAAACCAACTTGGAGGTTGATAGATGGGATTTGCAGAGAAAGTCTTGCTTTTGAAACAGCTAAGAAGGAAGGAATCCCTGAAAGTATAATCCAAAGAGCTGAAGACCTGTATTTTTCAGCTTATGCTAAAGGAGTTATTTCAGGAAAGACAGTCAACAGTGTCAGACAGTTTTCTTCTGATAGGATTGTTAATGATTCTGATGAAGCCCATTTATCGAGTGAAACCACAGCTTCTCTTCATCCTAGTACCCATTCAACAAAGGCAGTGGATACTGTGGAGAAGAAAGATATTGAAAATGCTATTACCATGATATGCCAGAAGAAGCTGATTGAGCTCTACAAACAGAAAAACACATCAGAAGTTGTATCATTCCACTGTGTCGCCATTGGTGCCAGGGAACAGCCACCTCCATCAACAATCAGTGCTTCATGTGTCTATGTGATGTTGAGACCGGACAAGAAGCTATATGTTGGAGTGGTACTTTCTTTTAACATATTCCTTTCCTGTTATTATTTTTGAGCTCGCACTCGGACATTGGTCATCACATGAGGGTTTATTTTTGTCATTGATTCAAAATGTCTATAAAAATAACCCAGATAGGCAGATATACTAGGGTGTGATAACTTAATAAACCTTCATCTGGTTATGGATTAAGCTCATCAATTTGAGTTATTGAGTTTCAAACTTCTATTAGTTACACTCTTTGTTCAATGTTTGCCACAGACGGATGATCTTGAAAGCCGAATCCGTTCACATCGTTCAAAGGAAGGAATGGACAATGCTGCTTTTCTTTATTTCATAGTCCCTGGAAAGAGTATTGCTTGCTTACTGGAAACTCTTCTCATCAACCAACTTCCTATTAAAGGATTCAAACTGACAAATGTGTCTGATGGTAAGCATCGGAATTTCGGCACAACCAATCTCTCTCTGGAAAGTGTGACTGTTCATTAATGCATCAACAGCTTTATCATTTCGCTTTTGGAGAAGCTGCTATAATGGGAGAAAATCCTGTGAAATCCCATCCTATGTATATGAGAAAGAAGCGACACCTCTTTTCTTTATTTTATAGTTCCCGGAAAGAGCATTGCTTGCCAACTGGAAACTCTTCTCATCAACCAGCTTCCTGCTAAAGGCTTCAAACTGGCTGGTGTTGCTTATGGTAAATAGCTGAAACTTGGCACCACCATGTCTGTGGAGGTGTGATGTTCCATTAATGCATCAACTTTATTTCTTTGCCTTGGCAGAAGCTGCTATGATGGGAGGAAATGCCATCCAATTCCATCCTTTGTATATGAAAAGGAGAATTTTCCCGTTACATGTATATGGCAAGTGATATGGAAGCAGTGTAGCGGTGGCTGCAGCAATTTTGCTTTTGATCCCCGTTGCTCCACCAGCAGTAGCAGTAGTTGTAACTCGTACGTTGGCCCAGTTAAGAGGGCAAATTTGTTGCGCATCGATGTATTCTTGGAAACGAATTAATTATGCAACTGTATTCAATGCCTCGAGCAATTAGCCTGTCACTGGATATTCTTGAACTGAAGCTCTAAAAACACACGGAAAGCTGGTCTATGAGAAGTGATGATTAGTCATTACACTCGCTTGCTAGCCAGTAGTTTGGTCTTTTCATTGTGGTGTCGTTAATTGTGCGCGTAAAAAGGTGTTGCACTACAAAAAAATAAAAAAAAAATCAGTTCCATTTGGCCGAGAAATTTCCAAAGGAAAACAATCACAGCCGAGCTTCTTAATAACATTGGAGATTTAGGTGGTGTTGCTTTTTAATAAAAATATCCATGTGATTTCAATATAAGTAGTCGAGTCTTCGTTGTTTATTTCATTGAGTTTTTGAGTCTTTATTGAAAGACTAATTATCCCTTCAATTTATTGTTTGTCAATTATATTTATTTAATCCTACTTATTCCAAATAATTTTTACATGCCTAGAGTATCATCTATCCATTTTTTCACACCTTTACACTTCTCTTTGAACACTTCGATGTTTGGGAATACGTTTAAAATTACTTCCGAGTGCTTTTTAAAGCATGTTTGATTGGTGTTTTTCTTCAAGTGTTTACTGGATACACACGCCACCTCAATTTTTTATTTTTATTTTATTTTTTAACCTTTTAACTGCGGACCAAACACAACTTTAAGAAAATTACAGTTTTATCTCTTCATTATTTTATTTTGGTCTACAGGCAGAGATCACACCTAGCGGTAACGGGTGTGGATTTGGAGTAGAAGAAACATCTTTCCGAGGACGAGGACGAGGACGAGGGCGATATGGATGAGGTAGTGGAGGCAGTGGAGAAGGCGAAGAAAGAATGGGAAGAGACGTATTCTAAAGCACAACAACACGTGAAAGCAATTCAAGATTACGACGCCAAATCTTCTTCTTCTTCTTCTTCTTCTGTTTCTCTTCCGAGATTGAATGGCTTGGCACAAGATTGTTTAGCTTTGCTTCAATCCTTGCAGTTCCAGCTCGATCTCCTTGCTCCTCAATTGCCTACCGATGATCAACTCAAATCCGCCCTCCGATTACTTGATTCCTGGAAACAGCTTCACCATGAGTAAATCTTTCTCTTTTTTCTCTCTCCCTTAATTATCTTCTTAATAAACACTAATTTGTGTGTGTTATTTGGAATTAGTTTGCGGGCGAGTTTGAGAAATGCTAATTTGCAAGCCAAGGCTAACATGAGAAAAGCTGCTCAACAAGAGGTACTTCTCTCTTTCTATTTTATTTGTTTTGTTTTAAAAATCTGGCTGTGTTTTGTTTTAAATTATACTAATTAATCATTGTAGAGAGAGCTTCTTCTTGGTGGTGGAGAAGAGTCCACTATTCGCAGGCGAAATTTGCAGTATGTCTTCTTCTTTTTACCTTCAATCAGAATATTGTAACGATCCGTTGCTTTCTTTATAGATTTAAGGAGTAAATTATATCATGCACTGCTTAAAGAAAATGGGCAACTTGTTGCTCTTCTTTTATGTGGTTTTGTTAACACTCGCTGCGTGATTTGTTGCTTTGTATCAGGACAAAGGCTGGGATGACATCCGCTGCAGAAAGCATCACGGAGAGCCTTCGCAGAACTCGTCAGCTAATGGTTCAGGTTAGTCATTGCGCTGTCTCTTTTCCCTCTTTTTTTTTTTCTTAATTTCTTTTTGTTGTTAATTTCTTTTTCTTACCCTGGGTTTGCAGGAGGTTGAAAGAAGTACTGGCACTCTCATGACTTTTGGTACGTGTTTTTTGTTTGTGCACATTGAAAGCATTTCAGTTTTTTTTTCTTCCTCCATCATAATGACATTGCGAGAATCCTCCTTCGCTCATTATTCCTTTCAACACATGTCATTATTTGTTGTTATCCTGTTAATTTTTGTCTGTTTCGTGTTCAATAATAGTTCAAGATTGGCTGATTTTAATTTCCAAGCAATTATTATTGCATTTTATCTTCTTTTCCTGTTTTATAAATTACGTGAAAGTGAAACTTTGTGAGTTTTTTATAAGATGATATTTTTATAAAGTTGATTTCAGATAGAAGATGATAAACAATTTGTTGGACTATGTTAGTTTTTGGTTCATCTTCTCATAAAGCTTTCTGGAATTCGCAGTGAGCTTTTCAAAATGGAACTTGACTCTATTCTTTTCATTAGCTGATTTGATGGTTCCTTTTCTTTTCCTGTCACTCTGCTGTAATGTATCATAAACAATTCAGTTCTTAAGCAGGAATTCTATACACAAAATCAAAACCTTAATTTACCATTTGTTTCAATTCATTCATACATTGTGTCCTTGAAAACAGTCTAGAAATCAAAGACAACCCGCTGGAATTTATCTTTGACAATCAAAGCCTGTGGACCTGCTGAGGTCACAACTTGGACTTTGTTGGAAATTTTGAATAATGAGCATGGTTTGCTCCAATTGTGTGTTTGGATATCATCACACTGGCTCTAGTATTAGATTGAGTTATTGATCAGAAGGTCTTAGCTCTTTAGACTTGCTTTTGATATCATTGGACGTCATCACATTACAATTTCCTGTTGGCATTGGTTTGTAATTCAACATGCCATCTGTAACTGTTGCCACATAATTTCCAACTTTATTCTTTACCTGGTCATTTATATTTGCTACCCAATCTAGTATGATGTAATACTTTTTACACAGTTTTGGAGTTTCTTCAGTATTTTTCTTATTTCAACTTGTGCTCTTTATTATATGGCATGTCCTGGTTCTGTGCTTTTGAGAGTACACATCCTTTAGAAACCTTTGGGTAATTTAGCTAATGTATTCAGGTTGGTTTTGCAGAGGAATCAACAACAGTATTAAGGAAGGCTGAAACAGAATATAAGGGTCATCGCTCATTGTTATCGCGAACTCGCAATCTTCTCTCTACGATGCAACGTCAGGATGTTCTTGACAGGTATAGAAGAAAAGAAATGGCTTTTTATGTCATCTTGATCAGAAATTATCTCCTTTCACGAAACCTAACGCTAATTGTATCTGGACAGGGTGATACTGGCAGTAGGATTTTTCTTGTTTTCATGTGCTGTTCTTTATGTTGTTTCCAAGCGCATTGGCGTACTTGCATTGCAGAGAAAGGTTACTGCTGCCTTGAAAGCCGGTATGGCCGGAAAAGGAGCCATCAAAGCCAGAGCTGTTGAAGATGCTATACCCAGAGTTATTGAAGATGGTATTAATGTTGCTCAGGTCTTGGACAATGCAGTTCCCAAGGTGGAAGTACCTGTAGAACGAGCCATGCATGATGAACTTTAAGGTTCTAGGTTTTGCTAATTTAAGCCCTCGTACAGGGGCTCTTCAGCTTTCTTACCCATGTTTCCATATGCTAGCTCACTTACAAACTCGAGTAATATACCATGCGATAGGTTGTAGACTGTCATTGTTGTCGCATTTTTATTATGTTGAGGCCACCTTGATGAGCGATTAAAAAAATATGAATTTGTCATTGGCTACGATTGATCTCATTTTGACAGAAAGACCAGAGGAAAGAACATGAGAAATAAGTTAAAAGAAAATAGAATCTGGCTTCGGTCGCTATCTTCTTTCCATATGTTTAGAAATTGTGAGAATTAAGAGATGAAAACAGTAATAAAATGAAAAGAAAAAACTTGAATAAAAAGTTTTACTCAATCTGGCAATGAAAGTATTAACAATCTCAAGTTCTGAAATTGATTTGTATGTGTCATAAACAAGCGAGGCTTAGGGGGAGCAATGGGTCTGGAGTCACTTGATTGGCCGATGCATTTCTTCTTGAATCAATTGCCATCACTATAGAGGAAGCTGACCTCGGAAGTGATCATCTCTATGAAGCTTGCAGGATTTTCAAGTAATTTTGTGAGATTGACCAAAAATGATCATGCTAGGAGCCAGAAGTTTTTGTGGGTTTTTGTATTTAGCACATAACCTGCATTCTGTCCTCTTTTCTGCACTGCAACACAACTGCACTTGCTGTTCTCAATCAAATACTCCGCTGTATCTAACCCCTTTGTACCCGACCCTCCTGACAGTTTATACCTGCTCGTGCTACAGATACAAAAAAGAACAGAGAATTAGGAACTTCATATCCGAAAAGATCTAGATAACAAGATCAAAATGATATCCGTTTCTAATAGGATCTTTTGAGTCTGATCGAGTTTCAAGCTCTCTCCTGCCCAACCTCTCCAACATTTTCGATCATCTTCACGAGGAGCAGGACTAGTTGTCTTACTGCTACCCAGGTTTACTTTTTGAATGGCACGCTGAGAACCATACCTCATTTTCATGGTTGGAGTGTTTGCGGACCATAATTTAACATAATTTTTCTTTACCAAGTAACCACATATGCATGTTCACAGGCTAGAAATTTTTAAAGAAAATGTAGCAGGAGAGGAGCCCAGATAGAGACAGCCATAAAAAAGAGTTGCATGTTGTATCGGAAACATGGTATTTCTGCATTCTAGCTAGCTTTGGATTTTTGGCAGTTTTGAGCCCTTCAGGATAGATTTAGTTAGGTTTGTGAAAGTGGTTTATTAACAGAGTTCATGCAGAATCAGGGATTCCCCTTGCTTCTTCTTCTTCTTCTTCTTTTTTCTTTTTCTTCATCTTCCTAGCTAATTTTACATGTAATGTAATGCAAAGTTTGGAGATGGCTTGTCAATCTCACCCTAATATTGCAGTAGAGAAACCTCGTCTCTGGCCAATAATAAGAAGATCGACCCTTAACAGGTTGCTTTTGTTAAGGATAGTATTCGCCTTGTCCTTGGTCTCCTCCATTAATTGAGTCCTTTCTAAGTGAACAGGGATTTTTGGCTGGGCAATCCGGCACACCTGCCGCATTGCTTCAAGAAAGTCACCTTCCCCAACTCCACCGCCTCCTTCAGATGAGTTGGGCATGGGACCTGGCGTTAGACTATATATCTTTCTGAACGAAAATGTGTTCCACCAAGAATATGAACTTTCGACATGGAGAAGTATGAGCTCATCATTCTCAACAACTACATGGGAAAGTGCATATTGAAGCGCACCTGCTGATTCGCGGCTTGGGTCTGCCACCACCATTACTTTCCTTGATCGTGCAGTGGTCTCACTCCCCATCACCACCAACGGCCACCACGGCCACCGCCACCAACACCAACAGCTACCAATCGGGGTTTAGACGACTAGAGGTAGAAAATGGGCTTTACAAATTAAATGTCATTGTGGATGGTTTGTGTTAATCCAAAACTACCTTGCTATTTGTTAGCTCATATTTTGTGGATTAACCACACGGGGCACTGTGGAGATGTGCTAAATATGGAGTGCTTTGATGTTCCACGCTAATTTTGGAAGTTTCTGGAACTCCAGCTATGTTTGTGACTTGGTCAATATATACCGGCAGAACCTGCCTGACAATCGGAAACCTTTTCCGGTTGTAGATCGTTCAATATATTCGCGCGCGCTCTGACCAATACAGTGATAAAAATAATTCAAAAATCGTGAGCGGCAGGATTCGAACCTGCGCGGGCAAAGCCCACATGATTTCTAGTCATGCCCGATAACCACTCCGGCACGCCCACCTAATTGCTGCTGTCTTGAAACATTTTCTTAAAGTAGAATTGGTTAAAGTATGACTGTTGCTAGGCTAGGTTGGTTCCTTTCCTTCTTTAACAAAAAGAAACCTTTTCTTCAAGTAGTCGGGTTACTTCGGTACTGAAGAAAACAGGTAATGCAAGTAATTAAACGAACGATCATTATTCCTTTCACTTCTAGTAATGCTATTGCTATACGTTCATTCAAGTAATATCTGTTTCTTCTTCAAGTTTTGTCTTTCTCTTTGTGTTCCTTTAACTTATTTTCATTATTTTTTGACAAAAATAATCCATGGGCACCTTTCAAAATCACTCCTTTTTCTACTTACGATTTCACTTTCACCTCTTACAAGGATTTATGGCCTTCGTTTTCAAGGTTTAATCATGAATTTATCTTCTGGGTACTCATCAATTCAGCCCTTCTCTTCAGTTTCAGTTCGAAGTTCGAAGTTCTATGTTTTCCTTTTCTTTTTGTTTGGTTTCTTGCTCTCACATTTTAATGCTCTTCGAATTGTCCATTGTAGCTTTTGCTTACCACCTATTTGATATTTTGCAGGGAGTTTGGAGTTAGTAATAAAAAAAGCTATGGCTTCCACTCTGTTAAAAAACATTCAAACCGTCCCATTATTGTTATATCCAAGTGCCTTCTTTAGAAGAAAGAATGGTGCCTTGTACTGCACGATGAAAAGCAGCAGCGTCACACAAACTCAAACAGCCACACAAGAAAAACAGCAGAACCCACAAATCAAAGTTTCTACCCAGACTCAGACCAAAACTATTGATAAACTTATAAAAGACTATGAGGCAATCATTGGTATAGAAACCCATGTCCAGCTATCCACTTTAACCAAAGCCTTTTGTGGATGTCCATACAACTATGGAGCTCAACCAAACACAAGTATCTGCCCTGTTTGCATGGGGTTGCCAGGTGCTTTACCAGTTTTGAACTCCAAAGTCATTGAGTTTGCTGTGAAATTAGGTCTTGCGCTTAATTGCAAGCTGTCTTTAAACTCAAAGTTTGATAGGAAACAGTATTTTTACCCTGACCTTCCAAAGGGTTACCAAATATCTCAGTTTGATATACCAATTGCAACCAATGGTTATGTTGATTTGGATCTTCCTGTGGAATTTGGTGGTGGGCATAGGAGGTTTGGCATTACAAGAGTTCATATGGAAGAGGATGCTGGTATTGCTGTCCTCATAATTTGTTCATTGGACCGTTATGGATAATGGGGAAAAGGGGTTATTAGTTCATTACCTTTTTTCCTCTAAATCTTCAGAATTGGTAGATAATTAAACTTGTATTGTGACTGGGCACCTGACAAGTATTTCTCGTCTTTTGCAGGTTGATTTGAATAGAGCAGGGGTGCCTTTGCTTGAAATTGTTTCTGAACCTGATATGAGAAATGGTATTGAAGCTGCAGAGTATGCAGCTGAAATAGAGGGTGGTCCGCTACTTGGGAAATAGTAATGGTAATATGCAGGAAGGATCACTTCGCTGTGATGTAAATGTGTCAATTCGACCAATTGGACAGTCAGAGTTTGGGACAAAGGTAATTTGAACTTGTGCTTCAAGCAACTCAAATACATGATTTAGTTGGCTCAGTATGTGGAGTATTTCAGAACTCAGAAAGCAAGAAGTGAAATGCTATGAATCATTATAATATTATACTGATAACTTGAATCTACAGAAGTTATACTGAATAGTGAAAGACATGGCATATGCTTGCAAATGGGTGAATACATTTTCAGCCATCTTGGAAATGCAAGAATTTCTTTTGCCATGCTCTTTACTAGCAGATTCATCCTTTCTAAGCTCATTTTCTTTCTTGTGATTATCACTTCATTCTAAAGAATAGATGTACTGTCATATGCATTATTTAGCAAATTTGAAAGAACTATGTTATATGTGATTTGTGATATTTAGCTGTTCATTTATCTACTTATATTTCGTGTTGGCAGGTTGAGATAAAGAATTTAAATTCATTTTCGTCAGTTAATAGGGCAATTGATTTTGAGATATCAAGACAAGTGCTTCTGCACAGTCAAGGGCAAGGCAGTTCAATTGTACAAGAAACACGGCTTTGGGAAGAAGGCACTCAGGTTAAAACTAGATATTGTCCCTCATTTTAGCGCAATACATAGAAGATGCAGTTCACTCACTCATTAATGGTTGCTTATATCCTCTTTTACTCTGTTTAGAAAACAATTACAATGAGGAAAAAGGAGGGGCTTTCCAATTATCGATAATTTCCAGAACCAGACCTTCCAGAAGTTATTGTCAAAAAAGAGTACGTTGATAGTATTCAAAATTCTTTGCCAGAACTTCCAGAAATGAAGCGCCGGAGGTATGACAGCATGGGCCTAAGCATGCAGGATGTTCTTTTCCTTGCAAATGACATAAATGTAAGTCCTTGTCACGGTCTTTAATGTCTCTTGTATTCTCTAGGATCTGTTTTTCAACTGTTCAGAGACCAAAAAATACATTACCACGTTCATATTATATACTTTCACTGCCAGAAACGTGGTATAAAAGTTTGAGAAAAAATATGTTTTGGATTAGAAAGCCTTGGAATTATATGTTCTGGGGTTCTCAATTTATTGTCTCCATCTCCTCCCTAAAAATTTGTTACAATGAATTTTTCCTCAAAACTCTGTTGTGGAAAGCTCATGGTATTTGTCAGCATCTAGCAATGTTACAAGCCTCAAGAGTGCATCATGCACCAACAGAGTGATGTATGGTTTGCTATGCAAGTTAAGTTTCAGGTTATTGAATTCCAAACCTCCGAAGCTGCACCTTGAGCAATTTTCTTGTCTTACTGTAAAGCAAGCCTGAATGATTCTACTCACTGAGTTCTCAATTCATGTGTTTGTTGAATCATAGGCATTTCTTGTAAAAGGTATCACGCTGGAATGATCTGATGTAGGATTTTCTTTCACCAAATGAATTTTTAGGTCGCTGAATTTTTTGATGCAACAATTGCCAAGGGTGCTGATGTGAATCTGGCTACCAACTGGATAAGTGGGGATATTGCTGCCTATATGAAAAATGAGAAAGTATCTATAAATGATATTAAACTTAACCCCCAGGAGTTGGCTGAGCTTATAGCTTCTATTAAAGGTGGGACTATCAGTGGGAAGATTGGGAAAGAGGTAAAAGTTTGTTTCCATTAGTTACCACTGCTATTTCATATTCAAACTTCATAAGGATCCTTTTCCTTTTCTTTTTGTTCCGGAACATACTTCATCATGATACAATACCCCATCTCATCTCCATAATACGATATGTTACCTTAACTTTGCAAGAATTAATGTCATTTCAGCCATTATTAGTTGTCTTTGCTGCTTGCTGCGAGATAGTTCTTTTTATTTTTTTCAGCATCTTTCTCATGTCTTCCTGATTTAAACATGTTATTTACACTTGGCAAATGGCAACAATTATTAAGTTTTTTAAACAAAGTAGGATAAACATAATTTACCTACCTCATCAGCTTGAAGATTTTGCTTCTTTTTCTTGGTGGATTACGAAAGCCTCATTAGCATGAAAGCAGATTAACCTTTATTTCAGTTTTCCTTCTTTTTTTATCCTTTGCTATTGTCCTGTAAAAGCAAGAATTCTACAAGAGAATACATATTTTGAAGACATTTAATAGTTAGAGATAAAGGCTTAAATTTCTGCAGCCTCGTGTTATACAGCAGTCACAGACAGGCTTATATCTGCAGCCTTATGTTATACAGGAGTTAACAGGGTTAAAATCTGGAGCCTTTCTATTATTTTCTCTGTGCTGATGAGAGGAAAATTTTGGTACTTTTGGTTGTTCTCTGGGCATAAGCATAAATAACTACAATTCTTAATTTTTGAGAATTCCTCATTTATTATTTTGCAGATACTGTCTGAGCTCATAGCCAAAGGTGGAACTGTCAAGGGACTGATAGAAGAAAAAAATTTGGTTCAGGCAAGTCTCTCACTTTGCCCCTGCAGCATATTTAACTATCGTTCACAGCAATAACAAAGTGTTCAACAACTTTAGTTTAGAAGTACATGCCCTGAGTTTATGCATAAATAAGCTAAAAAATAAGGGTGATTGCCTTTACCGTGCCAAACGGCAGAAATAAACAAATTAACTGGAAGCGCAGCTGGATGATTGTGTCATTTCCTTACAAGCCTTCTTGGTCTAGCATGGTGTTGAGAACCAGAGACGTGAAGAAAAGCTGAGATTGTTGAATCTTCTAATCAAGTTTCCACCCTTACTCTCTTTAAAAGGTGCCAACAAATAATATATCATTCAGCTGTGTGATCGATTACCTTAGTGCTTCAATTGTCGATTACCTTTGTGCTTCAATTGTCTAATGAGTTGGTCATGGTGTTGGCAAAGCTTAGAAGCTTCGCTTGAAAATGCAATGTGCTCTATGGTTGTAGAAAAGGCTGGAGGAGGTGTCCGCCAAGCTTTATCTGTGGTTCAGTTTCTTAACACATCTAACAGTGAGATGAGTGTAATTTCAGTGATTGAAAATGGCATAAATGTTGTATGGAAATCAGGAGAGGAACACTATTTTAGTTCCAATAGGTGGGTTTCTCACATGTTTCAATATAACAGATAGTAGATCCTGCTCATATTGAGAAGATGGTAGATAAAGTGCTTTCAGAGAACCCAAAGCAGTTGGAACAATACCAAGCCGGAAAAACTAAGATACAAGGTTTTTTTGCTGGCCAGGTATACAAACCATTACAAGTTATAAGACGAACCTTCATGTAATTTATTTTCCCCTGATTATGCTTTAGTAGATTGGGATAATTCTGAACGCTGATTCATTTGCAGGTGATGAAATTATCAAAAGGTAAGGCCAATCCAGGACTTCTGAACAAGATCCTTCAACAGAAACTGAATGCCACAAGTTGAAAGACTCTGCAGGTGGTGGTATCTTCATGAGGATCCTGTTTCATACAGCAGACACTAATTATAGTCCATCATAATTCTTGTCTTCCTTGGGTTTAGACAGAGAATGCGCTAAGAATGGTGGTTTTGCCCACAAGTAGGAAGCCACTACTGTTACACTGATTTGATTTTATTGTCAATGGCAATTCAAAAAAGTTCTGCTCATGATCCGTCGTCGTCATCTTGCACACCGGGTGTTGGTTTGAGCTTGGAGGAGTGGCTGAATCAGCTTTACATTATTGACTGGCCCTGATTGAGGTGCCTTTTCATTTTTATAATAACTATATTTTCCTAGTTTTAGCATACAGAAGAATAATGAATGAGAATACCACCGATATGACTTGTATATTCCCAAGTTACTGTTTTAACTTGTAAAATCCAGATGTTATAGTTCATTTCTAGTTCTTGCCTGCAGTGGAATGTGAGCAAGGCTGCTAAAATCTACGAGTCCGATGTCCTCTGCAGCAATCGGAAATTGTATTTGTATATCTAAACATAACTCTGCAAACCTTGTGGAAGATTAGAGCTGCAGCAAATCTCAAAATATTGAAATCGTGATATGTCAGCAGATTGCCCTTTGAAGTTTGCATGTCAAGTATCGATTATAAGATAAAACGAGTTCCTATCATCGCAAGTAGGAGTTTGATACAGATTATATCAAAAGAAAAAATTGAGAAACTTGTTTAACGCCCCAGAGAATTTACAATATGTAATGTATATAACCCAATGAAATTAGAATGTTATAATCAATTGTACCATATTGACTAAAGAAAATAAACTTGTTATTTGCAAGGACTAACTCAGAATTCTGCAAGTTAGCTCCGAAACTAGGCCTGTCCTAGTCAGAGGTTGAACCTCATGTTGGCCAAGACCAGGTAGAATACCTGGTCTTGAGAACGAAGGTGGGATGCAATCACTAAACAGTGAACTAATGCACTAATCATAGCAAATCCGTGCTTGATATGCATGATGCCTCATTGAAACTAGATAGGATCATACCAGTATATATCAACTGTTGAAACTTTAAGTGAGAACTGCCAAAAAAACTCAGGACCTTTTAAGAAAGTTACATATTTAGTTTACATCAGTAAAAAAATGACTACCTTGCAAACGTTGGGATGAGTTTCTCAATGGTCCTCAATCAATTCTCACCAATTGCTGCACATAAATTTCTGGATAGAAGAAACTAGTTTGGTTCTTCCACTCATCTATTCAGCAGGATATCTGTAGTGTCTCTCTGGCAGGGTGTATGAAGTGGGTTGCTCAACTGATATATGTGCCAAGTCAGATCTGAAAGCAACTAGTCCCTGCAGCCAAAAGCAAGAGATGAACGTTAGCTTCCAAATGTAATGACCAATCCATCATATAATCAAATTTATATGTGGAGTGGCAGTCCTTGACAAGCGTGTATGCAGCAGTGATTGTAACCTTTCTAAGCACTACTAGAATGATTAAAAATGCCTGTAACAGATCTAATAGAAATCAAGCTGTGATACTTCAAATTCATGCCCAGTTTAATGTGACTGCACATCATCATAATTGAAAAATGGCTAAAGCAACCACCAAACATAGAGCATCTTCACAGCATTAAACTGGTTTAGTTTTCAGAAGGACAATGCTGCTGTAGCAAATAATATAAATGGTAGAAGGAGAACATCCAGGCATTCTTTGTAAATGACATAATGATCCTTCCTCCAATAAACTTCAATTTGAAAAATGTCAAAGTGAGCCTGAGCACAAAAAGGATGGTTTAAACGATGCAATGCAGAACCAAAATCTAGAATACGAATATCCAATGAGCCGTTGAAGGAAAGAGGTTCTTGATTTTGGAGCACATGACAATGTTGAATTCACAGCACAGATTGAGCATACATGACACATCAAGGCATATTGCCTGAAAAAACAAGCGTAGATTCATTAAACATGAAAATTATTAAGTATTAGGCTTGTGTGAGACGTATTACTTACCAGTATTTAATCAATCCATCCCAGCCACAAGTGGCCACTTTACTTTGCTCCAGCGGATGCCACTCAGCCCCAATGCAGACTCCCTCGTGACATTTGAGGGTCCTGAAAACTTTACAACTCTTCCAGTCCCAAAACCAGCATTTACCCTCACCATCTCCTGACATAACAAATCTTCCATCTGGTGAGAAATTGACTTGACAAGCATAACCAGCCACAATGTGACCAGCGAACCTCTTCTTCTTATTCAACTGGAATCTTTCCCTAGTACTATAAATAAGAATCTGGTTATCCAAACTCTGCGCAGCAAGCCAATTCATATTGGGATGAAGAGAGATCGATGGCATAGAATGCATGTGAGGCTCACTAATATACTTAATAACAACAGGGATCCCAAATTCCCATACACGGAGTGATTTATCATCACTTGAAGTAACAAATCTCCTGTTATTATCCACAAATGTGATGGTATTCACTGCCCCCAAATGCTGGTCATACTCCTGAGTAATCTGCCCCGTGTTCATATCCCACTGCACAATCTTCTTATCACTCATACCCGCCAACAATATATTCTGCTTATCATCATCAGGATTGAGCTTAACAACATATGGAATCTTCCCAGTCGAAAACGAAGAGATAACCTGGCCCGTTTCTGTGTCCCAGTACTTAATATTCTTATCATAACCAGCAGTTAAGAACTTGGAGCCATCGTTACAAAATGAAATATCCCTGACAGCCTTAGAATGACCCATATAAGTTCTCATACACTTTCCCGAATTAAACACGTCCCATATCTTCACCTTCGTATCCATACCCGCAGAAAGTATCAAATGGCCATGTTTAGGGAAAAACCTTATAGCAGAAACTCCTTTAGTATGGCCACTCCATGTATGCACCAATCTCTTGGGTATATAACAATGGTCATTACTAGCTTTAGCATCTTTAGGTGGCGCAATCCACGACCTCCCTTGATAATCCCTCTCTTCTTTACCATGAAAAGTAGTCTTATCAGCAACGAGCTCACCTTTTTCACCACCAGCTTTCTCCTCCTTCTTCCTCGCGTGCTCTTCCGCATATTTTTTCTGCTCTTCAGTCAACTCAGTTTGTAATCCCTCCTTCTTACCAGCCCATGGGCTCTTCCTATTCTTCATCAACCACGCATCCGTAGCCGGATTCTCAACCTCTTCCTTGTCCATTCCATCATCGTCATCCTCAGCAGCTTCCGTTTTCTTCTCAATCTTTCGCTTCTTTTGTTCATGTTGCGGAATATTATAAACAGAAATCCCATTATTTTTTTCTAAAACATCCAAATCACCAATATAATTATTACCTGCAGAAGCAGAGGGGTCAGCCGCGTAGCCATACTTGTGGAAAGTGTTGTACTGCTCGTCGAAGACGAAGGAATCAATGGCGGCGTCCTCGACGAAGCCGAGCTTGTGGTTGCGCATGCCCTGGGCAATGCCGTCCTTGGCGTAGGGATGGGCGGGGCCTAAAACCGGAGCCCACATCTGGTCGTAGGTAGGGTTGAAAGCGACGACGTGCTGGACGGGGTCGATAGGTTTAGAGAGCATTTGATTGGCCACTGTTAGGGCTAGCATGGTGTCGTCGACTTTGGGAGCGGCGGATTTGGAAGGGAGGAGACGTGGAGGGGATGAATCCGGAGAGGAATTAGGGTTTTGGTCTAATTCTCCGTCGTTTTGGTAGTTTTGAAGAAGATCCATTGTTAGGATCCAAGACTGGAGGGAGGAGCTTTTACTTTTCTGGAAACGCGAAGGGAAAATTAAAATAGTGAAAAGAAATTGCTGCTGCTGCTGCTGTTGCTGTCTCGTGTTTTTGTGCGGGCTGAGGAATTTGAATTCGCTGTTCAAAACGTTGCGTTTATGATTTGTTTTAAACTACATACAGACCCTCCAACTACTACTAGTGTTTCAATTTGGTACCCTAACCTACGATTAAAGCTATTGATCTATCTTGGTTGATTAAATGTAATTAAGCTATCAAAACTTATCCCTGATGTTATTGACTGGATTTAAAAAAATTATAATTTTCATTTTATACTAACATAAATTTTTAAATTGAATAAAAAAAATAAACTACTCTCGTGTATGATATAATAAATGCTCAAACAATAAACATAAATTTTTTCTCTTCTAAACATGATTTTTCTTTTTTAAAATATCATTTTCTTTCTCTCCCATATTTATCTGAATCTAAATCAAAACCAGTATCTAGTGTTTTTAATCGATTTTTCTCTTCTAGCAGTTGGAATTTCTTTCTTTTCTTAAAAAGCAAGTAGATTTATCTAAAAAAACTTTAAATTGAAGCTTATAAAGAACTCTAATTTTTTTAATATCTGTCATTTTATTGGTGGAAGGAAATCAATTCCAAGCAAAACATATAAATACTCAATATTACTCTTTGATGTATTGTAATCTGTTCAGATTCTTCCTTTTTGTAGTTTAATATTATAAATCTTCTCTCTGTTTCTTGTAGTCTATATCTTATGTCATTTTTTAGTTTTTCACATGAGGATTCCAATGAGTTTTGTATTCAGGTCATTTTTGTAGTTGTGATTTAAAAAAATTATTTTATAAAAATATTTTTTATTAAGGTTGGTTTGATATTTATATATGTTTGGTTAAAACTGTGGTTAAAATTAAGATCGAACAAAAAGTAGTTTAATGTGTTTAATTAAGAATACTTTTCAAATTGAAGTTATAAAATAATTAATATATATATATATATTGATGGTTTTTAATTTAAATATTGTAGATTTAACTATTGTTATTTCATACATCATGAAATAAATAATATTTTATATAAAATATTTTTTATTGTTCAAATATTTTTTATTGTTCCATTAAACTATCTACAATTCCATCACGTACGAAATCCATCCGACAAGGACTACAGTTTTCATGGTTTCTTGAGCGTGCAATAACATTAGGTAAAATATTATCAAGAACATAATTGGGATTGCGGTCAAATTTTACAAATGCTACGTCATCATGCGATATCCTTCTAATTTATGTAGTGTCATTAAATAATGTTAAACACCAGTTTTTTTTTAATAAAACACAATTAAAAATAAAAAAATGAATTTTTTTATTTTACTGGGTTGGATCCAGTTTAATACATTTAGATTTGGACTGGACCTGGTCCAGCCGAAACAGTGAAAACGTTCTCCGTTGTTCACTTTTATAAAGTGAACACTGAATAGTGGAGAGTTTAAAGTGAACAGTGAAGAACGTTTTTAGAAGACGAAGAAGCAGCTTGAAGCTGTTATCGACTGCCCTGTGTTTTAAACACAAAATATATTGGGTCCCACAAACAGTAAATAATGTTTCCTCAATTACCAAACAATTTTTTTTCTATGGTTTGCTTCAACAACAGAAGCAACCACAGAAACAAACACTCTCATCGAAATGTCACGGTTCTCCGTTTAAGACTCTTCACTCATCTCTGGCATGCTAAAAATTCTAGCCATAAACCGGCTTTAAGTGAGTTTGGCTGGATTGTGAGTTTATGGTTGGAGACGATGGATTTGAAGGGATCAAAAGGAAAACGACGATGATGGTTAGGTTTGGTATTTAGGATAAGAAGGTGGATGGAAGAAAATGATTAGGGTTTTTGTTAGATAATAAATTTTGAACGTTAAGGTTTTTTTATTCCATGATAAATTTGTAATATTTAATTTAAGAGCTTTTTAGTGATTAGATAAAAAATAATGATAAACTTGTAAATAATAAAATATTTTTTGTTAATCTTCTTTTAGGTATATTGCTCATAAATTATTATGCCTACATTAAAATTGATGATGCAAGCTATAATTTTTTTAAATTTACATCTTTTAACACATATCCAAACTAAAAAAGAAGAAGAAGAAGAAGACATGTTTAAAGCATAATCAAATCAAAGTAAAACGATGATAACATTGAGGTTTGGTGTTCAGTGTAAGAAAATGGATGGAAGAAGCATAGTTATTAAATTTGAACCAGTCTAACAAGTCAAATCAAGACTCCATCTACTTGATGGCTAGACCGGTTCGGATAAGATAAAAGATCGGGATAAACAAAAATCTGGCAAACTCAATTGACCTGCTAGGTTGACCCGTGACCCGGGCGACCCGGCAAAACCCGATTAAGACCCGGGTTTTTTTTTCAAATGTGTTTTTTCTCCTGGCCAAAAACCCATTGTTTATATATTTTTTTAGTTGGTTATTAACCCTTTTCAAAGTTCACTGTATAAATACTAGAATAATTTTTTTTCAATGTGGAATTTGAAGTCTTTTAGTATACATATATCATAGTTATCAGACTCGACCTGGGGGTTAACCCGGTCAAGGATTCAGGTCCCGAGTTACACGGACTGACCCTGGTAACCCAAATCAACCCAGGAAAATTAAAAAAAAATATTTGAAGATTTAATATTTCATATGAAAAAATTAAGAAACAATTAATGTCAATATAGACTACAATGTTATAAATAATGAAGTTTAAAAGATTATTTCAAAAAGTTTTGTATCCCACATTGAAAAAATACTATGTTAGTATGTTATTCTTTTAAATTGAAGTATTTAAACTAAAAGGGTTTTTTATTCCACATTAAAAAAACATAACTTTTTTTTTATGAATACAGAGTATATATACTAAAAGGTTTCAAATCCCACAATGAAAAAATAATTTTTTTCTTGTGAACATATAATATATATACTAAAAGATTTCAAATCTCACATTTAAAATATAAAATATTTTTCTAGTATTTATATAGTGAACTTTAAAAAAGGTTAATAACCAACTAAAAAATATATTAAAAAAAAGATCTCTAGATAGGAGAAAAAATACATTTGAAGAAAAAAAATTGGGTCTCAACCGGGTTTTGCCGAGTCGCCCGAGTCACGAGTCAATTGGGTTTCTTTGAGTTTTTTCTTATCCCGATATTTTACCTTACACAGACTGGTCCAACCACTTGGTCAACCCGCCGGACCAGTTCAAGTTTAATAACAATGATATATACTCTATGTTCACAAGAAAAAAATTATATTTTTTCAATGTGAGATAAAAAAAATTGGTTTGAATACTTCGACTTACAATGATAACATACTAAAATAGTATATTTTCAATGTGAGATAAAAAACATTTTGAAATAATCTTGTAAACTTCATTATGTATATCATGTCTAGCCTATATTTATATGAATTGTTTTTTAATTTTTTCATATCAAATATTAAAATTTCAAAAAAAAAATTTATTTTTTCGAGTTAACCCATGTAACCCGAGACATGGCTCATTGGCCAGGTCAACTCCAGATCTTGTTTGATAACTTTGGGAAGAAGATGATTAGAGGTTTTTGTTGGATAATAAATTTGTAATATTTAATTTAAACTTTTTAGTTATTAGATAAAAAGTAATGATAAATTTGTAAATAATTAAATTATTTTGTTAATATTTTTAGGTGTATCACTCATAAACTATTATATGTATATTAAAGTTTATGATATAAACTGTAATTTTTTAAATTTATATTTTTTAACACATATTCAAATTAAAAGAAGAAGAAAAAAAGTACTTGTTCAAGGCATAATCAAATTAAAATTTAAGAATTTTATATATATTAAAGTTCAGGTAAATGCATCAAGTCAATGTAATAGATTTGTAATTTTGATTGGAGATTAAGAGTATGTTTGACAGTGTGGTAGTGGTTGCTTTTCAAATAACTTTTCGTGTCAAAATATATGTTAATAATATTTTTTTTTTTTAAAAAAAAATCATTTTTAATATCAGTATATCAAAACAATCCAAAACATATAAATCATATTAAATTTTAATTAAAAAAATTTGAATTTTTTGGGAACTTTTTCTAAATCGATCGAATGAGGGGGAAAAAAAGGAAGAAAAAGAAAAAGAAAAAGGTCGGGTTGAGACAATTAGTAATAGAGGGGCTTAATTGAAATGTTTTTTAATAGGAGGGAAGGTTATTAGTAACAGAGTTCAAAGTGGGTCCCACAGATGAGCAACATTTCCGTTGAAGTTAGATGGCCTGTCTTGTCCGAACAAGAAGAAAAAGGAAAGAAGAAGCCCTGCTCCTTTCCTTTATTAAAAACAAGAACATCAGCTATCGATCATTCTCATCACTCAAAACAAAACAAGAAGATTGTCTAGAAGAAGAAGAAGAAAATGGAGACACTGCAGTCATGGAGAGTGAGACTTTCCTTCAAGAACGCAACAATATTCATGACGTTGTTGAATACAATCACAGCCTTTTTCTTGCTTCAGGGCTTTCTCTCTTCTCCCTCTTCCCGCAACAGCAAGCTCTCACCTGACCACTCCAATTCGGGCATGAATCTCTCTTTCTCTCTCTTAAAATTTTAATATACCGTTGGAATAATAATGGGTATATGTTTGAATTGAATAAAAAGTTATCAGCTAGGCGGATTTTATCACTTTGCTCTATTTTGTTGGTTTCGTCGTTTTTAGCCCAAATAAACAGAGTCGTTTGTTTGTATCGCTTCTCTGTTGGTTGTTAAGAGCATGGGTGGAGTCTGGGATTTTATGATCAAGGACTTTCCAAATGAATGGGAAATCTTTCAAGTATAAGAATGTTTTATCCCCTCTTGTTTCACTGGGACAGGACTCATCCTTTGATGTTTATGAAGACTTGTTCTATTTTCCAAGGCGCTGTTGTAATATCTCAATTTGCACCTTGCGAGTGAAGCTTGATATCTGCTCTTGACATTAAGTTGAAGCGACACTTCAGACTAACATTTGAGTCTCGTGCATATGTACGAGTCATAGCCAGAACCGGTCTGCTCCTTTAAAAGCCTTCGATATGAAGAAGTTTGGATGTAGGGTAAAACCTTCCCATTTAAATGCACCCTAGGGTTCCAACACTTTTCAAAAGAGTGCACCTTACTAGGAATAGGATTTATTGCCTCGAGTAATTTTGCTTCCTCTTTTTGGACAGATTCCTTTTAGCTTAATCTGTACAAGGAAAATTATCATAAAAGACAATTTTTCGAATCTGTTTTAGATAAGAGGGTGTTACAAGCAGTTCAATGCTCATTTTGATTGAGAATTGGCCCTCGGGATTTTTTTCTAATTTTTGGAATCTGTATTGGATAAAAAGTTGTAACATGCAGTTCCTTGCTCATTTTAGATGAGACTTGACCCTAAGGATGTTGTCTAAGTGCATTATGAGGTAATAATAGTATTTTGATCAATCAGACTCTACTATGGCGTTGTGTTGTATTTAATTGGGTTTGCTTGTTAGTTGTCAACTTTTCACCATTCTGAGATGGGGAAGTGTGATAGATGAATTGTTGCAGAGTTGCATAGACTGCTATTATCTGAAATTTCACCATTTTTCACCTCGCAAGTACTGCTTGTGCTTCATATATCTTCAGATAACTGATCCCCAGGAAACCCTGTAACAGGGAAACTTTATTGTTTATATGTAAAAAACAATAATAATAATTAAAAAAAAAACTGAAGAGGTGCGTCATCATAAAATAACACCATGATTACTCTCTATCTGTAATGCTATGTGGATGTTATAGCTGGTTTGAACTCAAGAAAAACCACTGCATGTAGTTTCATAACTTTCATTGTCAAATACAATATTTTACTCCAATATGCTATGTGCAGTTCATTGCCCATTTTTTTTCTTTTTGCTTGAGACTTCTGTAATGTAAATGACTAGAGTCTGAATCGCAATTTAGACAAGACTATGGCAGCATGCTTTCAACATTTTTTAGTTGTATGTTGTTTTAAGATTGGAAACAAACCCTTCAGTGCTAGTTTGGTGAATTTCAATGCTTTGCTATATTGAAGGCATTTAACTAACATTAAATTACGTCCACATAGCTTAAAGATGTACTGATTGAAATTCACAGTTCTTGAACATGAATAAAAGCATCTGGTATTAAGCTTGATATCAGTATTGTCAAGGCCATGCATGACTCTTGAAGGTTGCTGTTTTTGGAATGACACTTTCTGAACTTGATGGTGGTATTTCTTGATTGCCACCGAGTTCTATTTATTTCTTTACTCTAAATCATTTCAGGAGCAATGGAAACTCTTAACTGTGTTTTAACGTCTAACAATTCAAAACGCAGTTAAGCTCAGCTACATCAAGGAGTCTGAAGAGATGCGCCTTGCCATGCAACCTTGGAAACTTATAAAGAGAGTATGGTGTTGGCTTTAAATCTTAACATGCTTGTTATATGTTTGATTAAAATCCCACAGAACAACATGAAAAACTTTTTGGAAATGAAGCTTTGCCTGTGCTTTTGTTTTCTTACTTCCTTTTTTACTATTAGATTATGTGCCTGAAATTTGGCATGCATTTATTTCCCATAAAAAATGGAATCCCTCTCTCTCTCTCTCTCTCTCTCTCTCTCTCTCTCTCTCTCTTACATGTTACCTTGTATCAAACAAGAATGAGGAGGGAAATTGTGCGAACTCATCGATTGGAACAAGTTCTTTATAGAAGTTGATTCCTTCTGTGTTTGCAGGTGAAGGAAATTGAGCAAGAAGTACATGTAGGACCTGAAACAGTCCAACAGAAAGATATCAAGCAGGCTGCTGCTGCTGATCTTTCTAAAAGGTTACAGGATTTCCGTTCGCTTAATAATGCTTCCAGTTTGAAAGGTAATTGCTTCCTGTATTTTCTATCTTTCAGCTGTGTTTTTGTGCAGCTATTTTTAGTGGTCCATACAGAAAAGCCTTATATCTGTGAGACGGTAATGGTTACTTTGCTGCATCAAATAAACAATAAACTTCCTGGCTAAAAAATATCAAACTATCCCAGTATCATTGGTTATGGTTTGGTCAGTTAACATGTTAAATACGTTAAGATTGCCTCTCCCTAAACGCATTCATTCAAAATGATTAGTTGTGTTCTGTAATTTTAGGTCTTGGACACTATTTATGTCTCTGGATTCATAATTTATATGGCCATCGATAGTATGCATTTGTTTATATGGTGCCTCGGAACTTTTACGCTTTCAGAACTTTATGTTCTTAAGGTGTGTTGTTGATTATACTGTCATGCTGATCCTACTAACATGTTAAATATTGACTCAGCTTTAGACGAATGGCGTAAACGGAAGATGGAACGAGCCAGACAGTGGGCTTTGGAAAAAAATGGAACAATAACCTCCCAGGCTTGATGCCCTTTATGAAATGTGTGATTAAGGGGATTTGTGATGTTAAGCATCGATTACACTACTATGAAATCACCTCAAGATTGCATAAATGTACATAAAGAAAACTGAATGTTACACCAATTTCAGAGGAAGTGTCTTAGGCAGTGTGCACTTCTGTGATGGCAAAGTTAGTTGCTTCGCCAATGGTACCAGTTGCCATCGAATAGCAATGTTTTAGTGATGGGGATACCAAGTGGGAAGAGCTGAACATCATCAAAGAAATTGCATCCTAAACATACTTATAAATGCATGGTCAGGCTCTTCTACTTGTTTAAAACTTCCATTCCTTCAAGAAGATTTAACCTGCCCAAGAACAACTTAAAACTGGAGGCAGTTAGTGTTACAATTATTGGAATTTTGAGAGTTTTCTCACCAACCATATCTGTAGTGTCTGTGTCTACCTGTGAGATGGGATACTTGCCAGCTTTCTGATTAACCTAATAACAAATGTTGTGATGTTGTGGGAAGTGATTCTGGAAGCGAAATATTTTCGACAGACATTTCAGTTGAAAATGAAAAAATTTGTACCTGTATATCGTCAGCTCTTTGCCTCCATGTGTTGGTCCCGAACTTCTTATTTTGGGGATGGCAAAGTTGTAAAGTCGGCAGGGAGAGGAAAAAGGTGAATGAGACATGCAGAAATGCCCACCAATTCGATAGTTTCAATTGATCGCCAAATTGGATTTCTTTATCCGAACCCGAACTGTTCTAGCAAATACACGCACCAACATCTCCGTCTGTCCCTTCACCTCTGCTTCTCGGAATCAAAAATTGAAAATGATGAAAGAATAAAGAACATGGGATTCACCTCAAAGGGCTGTTCATTTTAGTTTGAAGGTGCTGCTGGCACCAATGCTTGGAGTTTTGAATCACAATGGCAAACTGGGAACATTTAAGCTTCAAACTCTAAACGTAGACATCATAGCTTGGCATGCCCTCTTGAGAGTTGACACAGTTCCCCAGTTCACATTCATGCGAACTGGGGAACTGTCTAACAGGAATCGGTATCAAGATTTCTCACGCCACACCCATGAAGAGAAATTCGTCAAGTGAACGAAAATTCTACGAGGGATTGCTTTTGAGATCTCACCCAGCGAGGAACAGATGCTGCACGGTTACTCATTCTAAGACAACTCTGGCACAACAAACACGCCTTTCATCCCTCGAAGCTTAAGAGATACCATGCACATATAAACCTACCGCATGCTGACAGATGTGCACATATAAACCTACCCCATGCTGCTGTGCCAGTGCGATTTTCAACCAATTCATCACCCCAGAACAACAGTACACTCTTCGCCTGAGGGAAGGAGTCACGCATCTGGGGCATGCCAGCCAAGCACGTAACATGATGAAACATCTTAGCCACCAATCATCACTCAATCAAACTCCTAATTTCAATAAGAAATGCAATCTAAGATATTGAAAATAAAATGATTTGCCTATCTTTGATGCACTGAGATTTTCTATACAAGCTTATACAATTAGAACTTTGTATATACAAGTTACAAAAAGTTCATCCAGTCATGAATACAAGTAATAAGCTTACAGAAAACCCTAAGTAAATTGACTAAAGGAATTAGTGTACAAGACTCATCCTCGAGATCCAGTGAACTACAAAGTCAAAATGCCAGTAACAGCAGCATCCACATATTTGCTGAGAAATTTTCAGTTCCAGCATTTTGTTTCACCTTCTTAATCACCTGTGAAACAAGAAGTATGAAGTCAGGGGGGGTGCAGAGAAGGCCTTGTAGTGCAGATGATAGGTGAATGCTCCTTTCTAATCGAGGACTGTAGCATCAACTCGAGGTAAAAAGATAGCAGCCAGAAAATTGAAGACCTTGGTCAAAACCGGGGAGGATCCATTTTCCAACTCCCACCTGCGAAAGGTGATGAACATGAGAACATGCATTTCTTTTTCTTTGGAATAAAAAAAAAAACAGAACAGAACAAGAAGAAAGCTGCGAAGAATTAAATCATATTGCACAAAGTTGGCATGAGATAAGAAATTGATACTCACATTTCCGAGCATGCTATACAATTATGTTGCATGAACATGACATCACAGCTGTAATATATACCATGTAAGTCACTAATAACTTCAGAACCAGACCATTTTCAGCCCTAAGGAACATCCAATGGATGAAATCCCAGATTACATGGGTATTTTGATGACTGGGACCACCAACCCATTGTGCAGCCTAAGGTTCGATATTACATTCACAAACAACACTATCTGGAAAGCCAGTTGCTCCTCTTTTTGAGGTGACTAGATAGAATCTCCATTAGAAATTATTAGACATTTACACTTACAATTGCAAACACTCACTGTTGAGACTGTTAAGCAGGATGGCCAGCCAGCGTTTATACTGCTCTGATAAACACTCATAAAAGTTCAGATATTGATGCACTTAAATGAAATGACTTGATTACCAATCTACCCCCTCCCCTTTCTAATGAAAACTTTCTTGAGAAAAGTATTATTAAATTAAAGAGTTTGGGGGAAATATCTCAACATGTCTTCAAGAGATGAACCCCCACCAATTGCCCCACACATTCATGAATAAAGGTAAGTATGTATAGAAATCACTGTTTGAGAACCCCCCCTAACCCAAAAATTCTGTCTCTGTGAATAATAGCTCCCGCCATCAGTCACCAACTTATTTAAGAGATTAAATATGGAGCACAAGGAGGAAACACTAATAAATGAAAGAGATTACTGATGTGTTGATGGAAGTTAGTGAAACAATTAGTAGGAAAGTGAAGCACTTATCCATTATGAGGAAAATTTAGATCACTAACATCACTAATGCATTAGTTTTATTAATTCTCAATAACAATTTTATAAATAAACCAATCACTATACAATGACACTATCACATGAAATCTAATTCATTGTACAAACATGAATCTAATTCATTGTACAAATATTTGAGTGTTCATTTAATGGAGTTAAGCGCACAATTTCTTCTACAAGACTTCATCTTGAGCCTTGCAACAATTTAGTTTTAAGTTTATTGCCTTCTCTTGCTTTAGATGCGTAACTGAATGGTTGTCTTACTTAATTCTATCTTTTCAAAATTTTATTTTTGGTATTGCCAATCATTTTCTTTTTTCCATGTTATTTAGTTGTGGTTTTGCACGCAAACTATTGTAACCATAAAATCTTTATGTTGCATAGAGATAACTAAACAGAAAGAGATAAAAAGGATGTTGATTAGGTTGCATTTGATAAATATCCCAGGACAGGAGGGACAACTACATAAGAGACAGAACTTGTTTCGTTGAAGAGACAGAGACAAAATAAATTTGTCTCTAGGACAATTTTAAAATGAATTTTTATACTTTTAAAACAGAAATACACCAATGACTCCATCTCTTTATTCCCGAGATGGTAAACTTAATGCTAGCTGAGAAACCTTATTCAATCTTCATAAGAAACTAAGGTAATGGTTTCGTAGAGATTTTAACATAAATACTACATCCTACAAAGCAGTAATAACTATCATGTGCTGATAAATCTATTTTCAGGGACAACAAGGAAAGCCAAAAAATTAAATGAGCCTCAATACATAAATGGATGTTTAAACATTGATGGATTGCACAAGGAGATGCTTGCGAGGAAAAGGGGATATCCTAAAAAATGATAAAGACTTGGAAAAACTGAATGATATCTATAGTTAATTTAGAGAAGGCCACAAACATTTAATTTCCTTTATTTACACAGCCCTTCAAGGCTCCAACTTTTCATGGACAGCAATCAAGTGCTTCCAGTCCAATTTTGTCCAATTGTTATCAGCCCTACAAATGGCAAATTCCCATGTGCAGCCACTAGTACATTTGGGATGGTAAGGTTTTATTTAACAATCAACCCAGTCATAAAATCAAGGAAGCGTGCTGATATGATGGCTCAGAGGAAGTTTCATAATATTTGCATGTAACCGAGACTCTTCTTATTGAATAAACTTTCAGCCCGAGCATATCAAGAATCTTAATGGCAAATATGGCGGATTAGCATCTAGCAGGTGAGTGGAGTCACAAATTTAAAAAGGCATCGATGTTTTCTTGATCATATCTATTTCAGAGGAAAACAGATTATTTACAAAGAAAGACTATATCAAAAAGAAAAGGAGGGTTAACGGCATGTCTTGAAAACAATTAAGAAACACAGGACAAATCAAAATCAAACTATTAACATGGATGACAAAAGCATCATCCATAAACTTTAAGTGGCATGACACTGTTAAATTGGTTCTAATGGACATGCATGAAAGCAACACAGTGAACGGAAACTCTAAAACTCAGAAACCTAATTGGCAAAATTGGAATTCAGAGACCATGCTGCAGACTAATCCAAACATAGAAAATGTAGTTTGTAGCTCAGCTTTGCAGGAAATATCACATTAAGGGAAAAAGAAATAATGTTCTGTTCCAAGAAACCAGAATAGCTAAGGCAAAGACATCCTAAAACAAACATCACAAAAGATTTACCCTTACAATAGGAAAGCCTGTATTATGATTTATAGCAGTAATGAGATACTAATTTAATCACAACTTAATAAGTAAAAGATAGGAAAGAATAGAACAGAATTTAACTTGTTCTGACTGCAAGAACTAGACACAAAAATAAATAATAAAAGCTCCACGAGAACACAACCTGGTAAGGAAAGGAATGCCTAAGCACAATAAAACACAATAACTCGTTTGAATATAAAAAAATAATAATAATAACCCAGCAGGAGACACAGTTACTACTACAAACTACCAGAACTACAAAAACATATCCTATTATAACAATGCACAAACAGAATAAGATGCACTAATATGTGTCCAGGCTAGATGTCGAGCTGCAAATAGAGATAGTTAAGTTTACCTTAGCACATCATGTCCTCAGAACACAGTGCTACACCACACAAAAAAGTTGCACATCCTCTTAAAGCTTAATCAGTTAGTTGCAAATAGCAAGCTTTCCTGTCCAGTCATCAGCCACGCCATAATCAAGGCTTAGCTCCCTCAAAGGTGGGATATTCTCCATTGCAAAAAGCATGATGTGAGGGAACATCAAATTATTGTGATCATGCAGCACAAATTGCACCAGCACGTTTGGAGCTGAACTATGGCTCATATAACAGGCAACATTCCTCATTTTTGACACATCCATTGCAAAATCCAGTGGTGGAAGCTCAGGATATGATGGACGGGTGTAATTTGGATAGATCTGAGATAAATCCCCCCATTCTGCCCATTTAGCAGAAAACCTATTTGGATAAACCAAACCACCGCCATTCATAGTGAAAATCTGGGCTTGCTCTCTAGTGAGGACAACCCCTGCATACTCGCATATAAAAGCACCAGCATGGATCACGTTCAATGACCGAACTCCCCATCCTGTTTCCCTCGACCTAAACACTTCCAATCTATTTCTCAACCCTCTTTGTGTCACCCTATTCCGACAGGTTGGTGGACACCTGCACGAAACCCCACATTCAAATACCACCGGCTTCCCCCTCAACAAAAAACCATTCTCATCATAAGCCAACTCACCTCCATTCTTCATCGCACAAAAACAGCCATCACTGCATCCCGAAACACAATCACATCCAGTTCCATTACTTCCATTAGTGAACACGAAGACTGGAAACACAGTACGTTCAAGATACTGATAGCACATAGGATCATGATCATTGTCAATATCATTGAACAAAAAAACAGGCATATTCTCCTTCTTATTCGAAATATCAAGACTCAAATACCCTCTAGGCCTCACAGTCAATGGCTTAGTCCTCAAACTCTCCGCAAACTTCAAGATTGAACTACCCATTTCTGGTTGGCCATCTATCCTCAGAAGCCTATACTTGTAAACACCAAACCCTGATTTCCCAACATCAAACCAGTAATCAAGAATCTTATACAACCCATCATAAACATAAACCTTGCTACTAACACTACCTTCATGTTTAATCCCTCTAATCACTCTTACCTCAATCCCATGACGCATACTCCTCTCCAACGCCAAATTCCCTCCTTCCAGCTTCTGGTGCTCGCATTGCCTGTTCAACTTGTCCTGCCCACCATGTCCGGTATAAATAATCACATCTCCAGCATCCTCATCGTCCTCATAACCACCTGAAACGATAATGCTAGTAGCAATAGGCTCCCTATTCGAGCTCTGGCTCGCTGGAAGATAATCAATCCCAGCCTGAGCTTGTCCGTGCAATCCCATAACACAGAGTTCCATTCTAAAAAAGAAAACATCCCCAATTTGAACACCAGGAATGGACCCCACAATCCGCTTATCCCGATTGAGCCAGAGCCCACAATCCCTCATCGCAGAGGCAGCACGGAGATCTCCACGTGCGCGGCGTCCTAGGCGTTCTCCCCTTCGCTTCTCCTCCTCCAAGATAGACAAAATCCGAAGGGCGTCGTAGACCATTCGTGTCCGGCGGACCAAGTCACGAAAATACCTCTGGTCCTCGATTCCCAGGTCGGTGACACGCACGAGCTCAGAAGACCGCTGCGGATACTTCGGACGCCGGGAGACCACGACGGTGGAGAGAACACTGTTATTATTATCATCTTCATTAAAAGGGACAATAGCGCGGGAATCTGGGTCCGAAACGACGGAAATGTCTCCGTATTGATCTTGCAAGCGTTTCGCAAAAGCTGTGCGAAAGAGTTCGGAGATTCGGTTGTATTCAGAGTAAAGATTATTGGCATTGTCGTCCTCGGAGGATGTGGACTGGGAGAAAGGAGGGATTAATTGGGAATTAGAGAAGTAATTCGGGGTGGAACTGGTAAAGAAAAGATCCTGGGTGCTGCTGCTGGGGTCTTGTGGTGGTTGTTGTTGGTAGATTGGGGTTTCAACATCAAATGGTTCGAGCTTAGGTTCGACTTTTGGGACTAACAAAGCTTTGGCAGTCTCCTTCGCGGACAGAAAGGTGGCTATGGTATTGGAGCTGGTGGATGCGGCGGCTGTGGTGGTGGTGGTTAGGGGTGAGGATGGAGACGGGGCAAGATTGAGGTCTTGAAATTGGAGCAGAGAACCCATTTTTTTAGAGAAAGTAGGGTTTTGTTAGGGTTTTTTCATAGATTGAGTGAGGGAGCGGGGAGCGTTTCAAGTTGAAGAAGCTGCCATGGCAATGAAATGAAGATGGTAAGGAGAAGTTATGCAGTGATGGGGGAGTGTGGACAACTGGACATGTTGTTTTCACAATTATTTTTTTTATTTTTAAAAAATTATTTTTAATATTATAACATTAAAATAATTTTAAAAAAATTAACCTCAAATAAAAAATTAAAAATCAAAAAATACGAAAATACATGTTTATGTTGTTTTTCAAATTATTTTTATTTTAAAAAATTATTTTTGATATTATAATCTTAAAATAATTTTAAAATAAAAAATGTAATTTTAAATAAAAATATAAAAATCAGAAAATACGGTTAAACTGCAAAAAAAACCGCTTCTAGGACAGTACAGACAACTATGTCCTTCACAAAGTTTTTCCACTTGTACTTTTTCTCATTTTTTCTTTTTTTGGCTGATTTTGTTCACACGTGTACGGTTAAGATCTGATTTTAAGACAGGTACGGTGACTGACATGTCATTGTAAAAGGTGACACATCAACTATCGGATTACGCTGACGAAAATCACCTTGTATGCTCAAAAAGTTTCAAAAGAGGAGTAGTTGGACTCTGGCACCGGCATTTGAGAGGGTTGAACGCTTACTACACAAGAGTAATAGAAGTCATCTCCCACTCGTAATATCTCTGCTATTTTTTTTAAAATATTATTTTAATTATATTATTTAAAAAAATATATACTATATTTAAAAAAACTCTCAAAATAATCGTTTTTTAAAAAAAAAATTAATTGGGAAGCATACTTACTTAATTGCTGATGTAAAGATAATAATAAAACAAGATATTTACGTAATGTTTGATATTACAGTTTAATTGTATTTTTAAAATTTTTTGATTTTTTTAATTTCAAATTACTTTTATATTTTTTATTATTTTAATATATTGATATTAAAAATAAATTTTAATATATATATATATATATTATTTTAATATATTTTTAAACAATAAAAATATTTTTAAAAATAATATTTACTATTCTTCTAAATAGACAATTAGTATATGCATAAAACAATATAAAATATAGAAGATAATTTTTTTTCTTTTTTTATTGCGTTACAAGTTTTGTACGGTGGTACAAAGTTTATCTAAGTATTATTTTTATTTTTATTTACAAATTAACCATGCTCATTTTCCTTATATTCAAAATATTCTTTACTCTTCTGGATTTTTTTTATAATATTTATATGTGAAAGTGAATAGTTAATTATTTTGAAAATAAATTAAACAAATACTTATTTTTAAAAATTAAGCACACATATTTATTTTTAAAATAAAAGACATTAAGAATTTTAAGAATAAAAAAATATAGAATAAACATAATTATTTAAATTTAAGAATAATAATTTTATTTCTTCTAGTGATGAGATTTTATTTAAAAATATGAATAAATTATTAAATAATATATTAATACAATAAAAGACTATTTAAAAAATAAGTTATATGTGCCTTTAAAATAATATATTATTTCTATTAATAGAAATTATAAAATAAAATAAAACAAATACTTCAATTAAAAATTAAAACTTAATTTTTTTATTGATGAAACAAATAAACAATAAAATATAAATTATATTATATATATATATATATTACTCATTTTTTATTTATTACTAGAAGTGTAGAATATCATTTACAAACAATTAGATTGTTTTTTATATGTATTTATATACATGAGAAAATAAAGAAATAATATTATTTTTGTATCATGTTGTTCTGTCGTGTTGACTCACTGAATATAAAGTTTTTACATAAATTGGTTATTTTATATATCGCTTCATACTGAAATAATAAATAACTCATGTCTCACTAGAAATCTAGAATATCATTTACACACAGTTAGATTTTTATATATATATATATTTGTATACACGAGACAGTATCAAAATGATGTTATCTTTTATATCGTGTTGTTCTGTCATGTTTCGTGATTGCCAAATATAAAAGAAAGTTGTCGGCAGATCAAGTCGTGATTCCACATATATGTGTGTGTGTGTGGATAGAAATAGAATACCTATATGTGTGTGTCGGCAGATCTAATCTATAGTCCAGTCTCATTCCTTTAAATTTACGCACTCTACCAATGCACTATCCTTTTTGCTTTTGTTTTTAAAATTTTAAAGTGTTTTTAAAAAAATATTAAAAATTATATTTTTTATTTAAATTAATATTTTTTTAATAATTTTAAATAATTTTAATATACTAATATTAAAAACAATTTTAAAAAATAATAGTTAACGAAGTTCCAAGCATACCCTGAGAAGTCCACTTCTGCTATCATGTTAGAAACATGGGGTGCAGGTGGGGCAACAACTCCTACCAGCATTTCAATATTTTCAAAGGTGTGTGTTAAATAACCGCTAGGAAAAAAATATTTTATTCAAAATTTAATAACAAAAGCTAAAATAGCTTAGAGTTTCACTGTAAATTTTGTATAAACTTAGTATTTGGGGCAGGAAGATATTTATTACAAAACATATTAGTCATTAAAGGAAATGGGAGGGTTATATAGTCATTTTATCTCTTTAATCGCAATATAGCTAATAATCTACTCTTCAAAAAAAAAAAACGTTTTCCGTAGGTCAAGAAGCTTCCAGGTTTTTTAGTTTTTTTTTGCAGCACGGTTATTTAAATACCTTTAAAAATAATATTTCTTAATTTTGGATGTATGGGTATTTTAGTTATTGTATTATGATTTTTTTATTGTATGAGGTTAAGGGTGATTAAGTCTTTTAATATATATATATAAAAATTAAAAATTAAAAAGTGGTTGACGTGTGCAAAGTTGGCGTTGCTAGCGCTTTTAAGGTGCCACATGCAGTACTAAAATATACCTGAACGTCGCCGCCTATTGCCGCCCAAGGCGGCGTTCAATGCGCTTCACCGCCCCATAACGGTGGCGAGTCGCGTGCAATTAGCATATCGTCAATTGAGCTCTGGTCATATATTTTATATTCTTACTCTTTTTCTTTCTCTTCTCCTGAAAAAACATGTTAGCCTTTGTAAAAAAAAAAAGAGTATGATTACTTGTTGTTGAGTCAAATCAAGTTTTTATTTTTTTTTATTGCAATGTATTTGGTTTTAAATTTTTTATTGACTTAGTTTTTTTTTCAATTTCATCCCATAATATTTGATTTTTATATAAAATTTAGTATTCATTTTTTATTATTGTTTTTAGTTTTTCTTATCTTTTCTTAATTAAAATTGTTTTTCAGTTTCATGTTTATGATTTTCTTTTTTGTGTCAAATTTGGTTCTTGTTCTTTTCATATCTATATTTTTTTTCTTTCTTATCAATTTTTTTTCTTCAAGTTTATTCCTGATTATTCTAGTTAATTGAGAAATTTTTATTGTTATTTTTTTGAATTTGTCTTTTATGCTATGTTTCAGCCTTATGAGCATGTCACAAGTTCTAAAAATTAGATGGGGTTGGCTTTGGTTATTTTTTATTTATTTCATCCATCATCATAAGGGTAGTCCAAAATTGGTATTCTTTGGTTTTTCATCTTTTTTTCTATAGAGTTATCGATATCATGTCTTAGGTCATAGATTCAGCAAGTTCACTAAATTTGACTTGGGCCTTTTTTTTTATTTTTTTTATCTCATGTTAATAATTATAATCATAAATTTATTTTTAAAAAATATTTACATCGTTTTGATATTTTTTGTACAGTAACAAAATTTGGTTGGGCCACGGTGTACTCCGGGTTACCTATTTAGTACTCTACTAAAATTGTTTTCAATCCCATAAAATGGCAATTTGAATTTGCAACTTGCAAGCTATTTTATATGAAAAAATTAAAGGAATAAACTATTTACTACAAGGAGATCTGGAAAAAAAAACTAGCTATTTGATGTGTTCTACATCGTGTTGTATATTTTTTAAAAAAAGTTTTGACATGCATGCTTTTGTAATATATTTTTTACATAAAATAATTGTAAGTTTAAATAAATAAAAAAAAATCATCAACGATAACTAAAATAAACCAGGAAATAGATATAGATCAAGATATTTGATCCAACAACATGAAATATTTATTTGGTTGTATTTACTGTATTAGTTTATTAAAATTATTTTTTTATTGAATCAAATGATAATAAAAATAGACACACACATGAAACTAATTGAATAAAAAAATTGTGCAAAGTTGTACATATTAGAAATATTATCTAGAAATTAACACACACACACACGTGTGAATAAAAATAATATTTTTAAAAATTAAATACATATAAAAAAAAGTTTTTTTTAAAATCTCTATTAAAAAAAGCTAAATAAGAAAAATAAAAAATCATAGATGATGGATATTAATTGAAATATAATTTTTAAAAAAATTATTATAAAAATAACAATTAAAATAAAAACCAAAACTAGAATAGAAAATAAAAAAAGGTAGCGATAATTCAGGTGTCACAAGCTCGTCTAAAAAAAACAAACAACTTGCGTTGAAGGCCCGACCAAGTTTAATAAATTGCTTTTATTTAATTAAATAATAAAAAAAGCATCGATAGTATATGGATATATTTTTTATATAAAAAACCCTTGAAAGTACAAAACTAGATTAAAAATATGGATAATAAAAAGGTTTAAGCCAACCCAAGTTGGGGTGACAAACATGTTACCTGGGCAGCAAGAGGTAAGTCAACCCGAATTAACCTGTAAAACCCGTGATTTAAGTTATAAGATTGAGATAATTCAATAGAAAAAAATTAAAGAAAACCACAAAACTAATTTTTTTTTTAAAAAAATAAATTTCAAGCAGTGAGATCAGGGGAAAAAAAGATATCGACCTGCATTAACTTTTCAAACTCGTGACCTAGTTCATTATACCAGAAGCACGATAAAGGATTTAAAACATTGAAGGATGAAACCATAAAGAAATTCAATTGCACAAAAGGATCTAAAAAAAGTAGTAATTAAAAAAATGATGGTGAAAATAAAAATAAAAATAAATTAGATGGCAACAAAACGTTTTTGATTGGAATGTTAAATTGATAAAAAAAATAACTTTAACAAAAAAAATAATTAAAAGAACGAGGACCAAATTGAAAAAAATAATACTCTATAAACTTTGATTAAATGATAAAAATAAAAACCGATAAAACTTTAACAAAAAAGCTAAAACAATTAAAATTAAAAGAATAAAGATCGAATTGGAAAAAATAAACATAACAAAATATTAAAAGACTAAATTGAAAATAAACAAAACTTTCAAAAAAGGTTAAGAATAAAAATTAAAAATCAAAAGAATAAGGATTATAAAAATTAAATTGTTTTACTTATCTTAAAAAACAAGGTTTCTCATTTTTCTTTCAGAGGATGAAAATATAATTTCACAACTAATAGTTTCCAGTGTCTGTTTAAATTATTTTTTTCCTGCTTTGTATCTTTCCACGCAGACAAAATTAATAAGTAAAAAATTACCTAAAAAAACAAAAAGTCTTTTTATGTTGAGTATCGGTTAAAGGCCAAACACTCCCTTTTTTTTTCAAACTAAATATCTACTTTTCTATATTTTTAAACAGAATAAAATTAAAATTTACAAGAAACAATTTCTACGAGATTTTAGAAAATCAGCACATTCCAACTATCAACTGTACAATTACTCTCAGGTATATCTTTTAAAAATATAAAATTTCTATTTATATACGGAGCTATGTATATAAATGAAATAGAAAATGTGTGTTCATATTTCCTCCACGTGGGAGAGAGAAAAATAAAATTTCAATACAGTAATAAGGTGTTGCGTGTTATTGTAATTTAAAAGGTCCCAGCAATAATTCTAGAAAAAAAATAAAAGGTTCACTGCATATACTTTAATAATTTTGATTTTTCAGTATTTCCTTTGTATTGCTTTAAAGAAAAATATTTTAAAAGATATTGTTGAGTATTTAAATTCGAAAGCCCTCTTACATTGTTGCCTATTGTGAATTATCAGCTACATTGATTGTTTTAGGGGTGAGAAAAATACCAAAAAACTGATTAAACGGAGAAAATCAGAAAAAATTAACTAAAAAAATCAAACCATGAATAAAAACCGATTAAAATTTTGAAAAAAATAATCGGTTCGATTTTGGTTTTATAAGTCTGAAACAAATAAAACCGAGTCAAACCGGTTTAAATCGATTTTATCCTTAAAAACCGAAACAGACCGTAACTGATCGGTTTGAGCAAATTTTAATTTTTTAAAAATCAGTTTAATTATTTTTTTAAATAAAAACTAAACCGAATTAAAAGTATTCACTTTTAAATTATTTTACGGAGAATTAAGACACGACAGGCAAATCATTTCAACAGGCAATGTTTTATTATCTAATTTGAATTTTTTTCTTTATAAAGCTGAGAAATGAAAATTAGTTTTTTTTCTTATTTAGTTTTTTTAATTGTGTTGCTTCAAAGTAATTAAATAAAGGAGAAAACCTATCAATGGTGGAATACTCATTTTTCCAGTCTTACCCTTAAATTAAAAGATTAAGTAATTGTAACATTTAGTTTATCAATGAACCTATACATCTAATTTCCCCTTTAAAATCAACGATTATATAAATTGCCCATGATAGCTTAATTATAAATCAAATTAATATTATATTAAGAAGAAAAAAAAAGGATGTTTTTTAAAATTTAGAAATAAGAGTACAGTGCTAATTTGTAGGCTAGTGAATCAAAAAAATCAAAAAATCGATTAAATCGAGAAAACTAGAAGAAATATAACCAAAAAAGCTGAACCGTAAAAAAAACCAATTAAAAATTTGAAAAAACTGAACCGAACTGAAACCGAAAAAACCGAGTCAAGCCAGAAATAATCAAGTCAGACCGGTTTGAACCGGTTTTTGTCTAAAAAATTTAAACCGAAACCGATCGGTTTGAACCGGTTTTGATTTTTTAAAAAAATTTCAGTTTGGTTATAAAAACCAAACCGAACAAAAAATGATCACCTCTGAGCTCAACCCTAGAGGTCATTAGTTCGAGTCTCATAAATCTCAAGGCCACTAGAGGCTCATAGTCGTTAATTTTAGGGCCCGTGGGATTAGTTAAAGTACGCACAAACTGACCCGAATATTCACGTTAATAAAATAAAAAAAATGATAAATTATAATTCACATAGTAAGTTATGGGAATTTGATTTTTGTTTTTCCGAAAATACATTCAAATCAATGAGTAGCCAACATATTACGTGCACAACCATGATCATAAATGTTTACAAAAAAATATTTAAGAAAAAAACGTAAAATATAAATAAATTAAAAATTATAATTGATTTTTGTCTTACAGTGATATGATTGAGGAAATATGTAATAACATGAGAGATTGCGAGGTCCACCACGCAAAGGTGTCCTCAAGCACTCATATGTCAAACCCGCAAAAATAGTACCTTAATGAAATTACAAAAAGCTATAATATCATCTCGTCAAACATGGTTATAAAACTTAGATTTTATTTATTTTTATATTTTAAAAGTGTAAAAATATTTTTTAAATAAAATATTTTTTTATTTACAATTAATTTTAGTATATTTTTAGATCATTTTAATGTGCTGATATCAAGTATAATTTTTTAAAAATATAATTTTGATATATTTTCAAACAAAAATTATTTTGAAAAATAATCGTTACCATATTCTCAAATGCCTCCTGATTCATAACTGTTACTCAAACCTAGCTATAAGTCAGAAATGAGGTGGATAAATTTTGATTAATCTAGTCAATTCAAAATGATATCTTTTAAGAATTTTTTTAAAACTTGAAAAGATAATATTTTTTTTAAAAAAAAGTCAAGTCATGTCTCATCATGAGTTACTTTAAAAAAGTTAGATGAATTATGAGCGGTTCTTTGAATCAAGTCATGAGTTAGATAAATCAATTTTAATTTATATGAATCAATTCAAAATTATATTTTTTAAAAAAATTAAAGCTTAAAAAAATAATATTTTTTTTTTAAAAATCAAGTCATGTCTCATCTTAAATTCTTTTAAAAAAGATAGGTAAATTATGAGCGGTTCTTTGAATCAGGTCATGAATTAGATGAATGAATTTTGATTGGTATGAGTCAGTTTAAAATAATATTTTTTTTAATAAAAACAAATCTTAAAGCTAAAAAAATGTTATTTTAAAGAAAAACAAGCCATGTCTCACTCAAGTTTTGACAGGGACAATTAAAATACAGGTTGATGGTTTGATTAGATCAACTTCTACATAATTCAATATTAATTTTTACATAATTTAATATTAAACCTGGCTTGACAAAGTGATTTAGTTGATTTATTTAACTAAACTAGATTTAGTAACACTATTATCACACTCTTATTTCAATCCTAACATTTTACTTCATTTTACCTTCATTCAGATTTCATCGAATCCCTTATAACTTCAGCCTCAGGCTTTAATATAAAACTTTATTTGTTTTCCTTTTTCATCATGTATAAACAATGATGTAATTGCACATATTCTAAATTTAAGGATAAAACAACTCTTAAATAATTCTTTTAAGATTGTATGAAAATATACTTATCCATATTTGCGCGTGTAAAAAATCCGTGTTAGGAGATTATGTGAGTCTATCAATTTTATTTTTTAAAAAATTATTGTTGTTGTTTTTGATTTTATGCGCTTGTTTCAGAGGTAAAAGTTGTGTTTTGTATGTGGGGTTCATAAAAATATTAGAAAAACAAAAAAAATAGTTTTTATGATTGAGTTTTGTGCATAATTGGATTATACCTAATCTCAACCTCAACCACAAAAGCAAAATCAAACCCACGATGTCTAACTTATTATTGATGTTGTTGTTGATTAAGTATGCGCTTGTTTTAGAGGTAAAAGTTGAGTTTTGCATGTGAAGTTTATAAAAAAATAAAAAAATAAAAATAATAATTTTTATGATTTTTAGTGTATAATTAAATTGTATCTAATCTCAACCACTAAAGCGAAAACAAACTACGGTGTCTAACTTAAATTTTATCAAATTACTTTATTTTAACAAAAAGATATAATAAATTAAGATCTAATTCCTTTATTTTAATGCGGATAACCTTAATTTTATCTAATGAAGAATGGCGTCTAACTTTAATTTTACTTTATTTTTAAAAAACTCAAAAAATATATCAAGTGCAATCGCTTGACTTTATAAACTTTAAAAAATCTAATATTCCTTGTCAAATATGTGATTTATACTTTTGTATTATTTCTTCATATTATTTATTTGTTTTAACTTCGAGACATGGTAGTTTAATAAGAAACAACAACGACCACTGTTTTGAATTAAAATGATTTAAAAAGAAATGAAAATGAAGGTGGTTGCTGCGATGACTTCAGTGGTGACTTTATTATTGTTATTTTTCTTATATAAAAAGTAATAAAGTATTTTTATTTATGCAATTCAATTATAAAAAATAAATTAAATTTGACCGCTGCGATGCCTTCAATTATTTGATGTGGTCATATGTAAGTGGTCATTCCTTTATATTTGAAGTGTTAGAAAGTATAATAATAATTATTTTTAAAATATTTTTTTATATAAAAATATATTAAAATAATTTTAAATGAAGACACGACAGGCAGGCAAATAAATTAAGGTGTCCATCAGATGTAAGTTGTCGTGCCTATTGTGAATTATCAGCCACAGCGATTGTTTTATGGAGAACGAAGACACGACAGGCAAATCATTTCAAAAGGCAATGTTTTATTTTCTAATTTGAATTTTTTTTCTTTACAAAGCTGAGGAATGAAGATTAGTTTTTTTTTTCTTATTTAGTTTTTTTAATTGTGTTGAAAGTAATTAAATAAAGGAGAAAACCTATCAATCGTGCAATACTCATTTGTTCAATCTTACCCTTAAATTAAAAGATTAAGTAATTGTAACATCTAGTTTATCAATTAACCTATATATCTAATTTCCCCTTTAAAATCAACGATTATATAAATTGCACATGATAGCTTAACTATAAATCAAATTAAATATTATATTAAGAAGAGAAAAATGGATTTTTTTTAAATTTATAAATAAGAGTACAATGTTAATTTATATAACCGTAAAAATAGTACCTTAATAAAATAACAAAAAGCTATGATATCATCTCGTCAAACGTAGTTAGAAAACTTAGATTTTATTTATTTTTGTATTTAAAAAAAATATATTTTTTATTTTTTATTTGCTTCAAATTAATTTTTTTATGTTTTCATGTAATTTTAATGTGCTGATATCAAGTATAATTTTTTTAAAATAAAAAATATAATTTTAATGTATTTCCAAATAAAAATCATTTTGAAAAATAATTACTATCATACTTTGAAATATCCTTTAATTCATAACTGTTATTCAAACCTAGTCACGAGTCAGAAGTTAGGTGGATAAATTTTGATTAATCCTGTCAATTCAAAATGATATTTTTTAAGAAATTTTTTAAAACTTAAAATATAATATTTTTTTTAAAAAAAGCCAAGTCATATCTCATCCTGAGTTATTTTAAAAAAGTTAGGTGGATTATCATTTAAAAGTCAATAACAATTTAAAACATTTTTTTTTAAGTCTTAAAGCTAGAATAATGTTATTTTGAAGAAAAACAAGCCATGTCTCACCTATATTTTAACAAGAACAATTAAAATATAAGTTCTTTAATTAAATTAATTTCTACATAATTTAATATTAAATCTAGCTTTGACCAAGTCATCAAGTTGATTTGTCAAACTAATCTAGATTTAGTAAGACTATAATGACACTCTTATTTCAATCCTGATATTTTACCTTTATTCAGATTTCATCGCTCAGGCTTTAATAGCAAACTTTGTTTGTTTTCCTTTTTCATTTTGTATAAACAGTGATGTAATTGCACATATTCTACATTTAAGGATCAAACGACACTTGTATAATTCCTTGAAGATTGATTGCTGCGATGACTTTAGTGGTGACTTTATTATTGTTAATTTTTTTATATAAAAAATAATAAAGTACTTTTATTTATGCAATTCAATTATATAAGTGTCGTTTTCTCGAAGCATCACATTCTCTTGAATTCGAATATATTTTTTTAATTTATTAACTAAAACACCCCCATTATTGATATCAAGTAGACCAGCAGATTCTTTCTTCTTCTTCTTTTTCTTTTTTTAAATAATATTAATAATAAGAGTGTTTTAGTCTTGATACCAACATCTTTAGTACAATACTAGTTTATTATATTGTCCACGTTTTCATTGCGGGTTAGATCAAGATTTTTTAAAAAATAAAAAAACTTATATCTAGATCATTAAAAAAATTTAGTTATTGTCATGATACTTGGTATAATAGTTCAAATTTAAATTAAGAGATAAAAAACTGATTTACCACCAATACTAAATAATAAAATTAAAAAAATAAATATTTTATGTTAAATAGTAAAATAAAAAAATCAAAAATAAAAAAAAAGATAAAAAACTCAAATGACTAATTAAAAAAATTCAAGTGTTTATCACATCAAGGCCCCGACCCAAGGCCTGGGCTAGTTTTTATATATATATATATATATAAATGACATGCTATCCACTTCTTATTTTTTATTAAAAATTTATCATATTTTTCAAACCCCTACTTTATCTTCAACTAACACATGTCAAGTTATAAAATAATTAAAGAAATATATTAGTCTGATTTATTTTTTTATATAAACAGTTAAACGGGCCCTACACCATTTATTAGTAAATAAATTAATTGTTAATACATGTTATGTTTTTTTTATATATAAAGTACTTGTCATACAATTTATTAGTAAATAAATTATTTCACTTTGTAATTATAACGATAGTAACATGGATGTATAAATCAAATACAGTAAAAAAACATCAATAGAATTTTTTATTTTTAATCAAACACAAAAATCTCAATCCATTTAATTATATTATAAGCCGTCATATTCCCGACATACTTGCAGAAGATGTCTTAAAAGATAAATGAATAAAAATAATTTTTTTAATAAGAATTATTGTTGCTGTTGTTTTTAACAGTACAACTATGGTTCCATCACCTCAATTATTGCTATGATGATGACATTAGATGGTGACTACGTTGCAATAATTATTTATTAAATAAAAACTTATACCCATACAAAAATGAAATCTCTGTGCTATATTGTTACTGTTAGGACATGAGATGCAAACCGTATTATTAAATAATTGTTTTTGTTAAAATTTAATATATTAGTATCAAAAATAATTTTTAAAAATTAAAAAAATATTATTAATATATAATTTAACATAAAAAATTATTTTAAAAGTAACCATATCTATAATGCAGTGTATCTATATATATAACGATTATCAATTATCATATTTACTACTCCCATTATCATTGGTGGCCCCCTTGTCTGGAGCAGCGTGTGTTGCTCGCTATGACGCAACGGACAGGTTAGATTGAAGCTTTGTTTAAAATATTCTTTATTTATAAATATATTTAAATAATATATATTTTTATTTTTTTTAAATAATTATTACAAAAAAATAAAAAAATTAATTTAAAACTTAAAAAAAAATCAATCTTTTTTAAAAAAATATAATTAAACTACAGTATTAAATAAGATGTGGGGGGAAGGAGGAAGGATGTAGATGTTTTTTAGGCTTTTATCCCCTGAACACCACCCTCATTTAGCTAGTTTGAGATTTAGTAACTGTGTTTATTTTTTAAAATGTATTTTATTTAGAAATATATTAAAATAATATTTTTTATTTTTTAAAAATTATTTTTGATATTAGATAAAAAAATTAAAATTTAATTTTTTTTAAAAATATTTTTAAAGCAGGTTTTAACACGAGACTCTGTTAATCCAAAGCTAAAAAAAAGTCAGTGTGTAGTGGAGGCTTCGCATACCATTTATTTTATAAATTAAGTATAATGATGCAAAAACACTACTGCATATTTTACCAAACACTCACATCTCTCCCACCTACCCTCATCACTAAAAGCACGCTTATGAGGCAAGGGGACTTCTTCTTTTTTTTTTTTTTGTTATACTTGTAATTTAAAAAATAATAATTTTAAAAAATAAAATTAGATATGATTAGTTAGATTTAGATAAGTGTTTGGTAAAAATTATGGTTAAGATCTTCTGAATATCTTCTGAATTTTTTGCTTGGTTTCACGGCCTTAGCTGTTTAAGCTCTGTTTCAGAAGCTTTGGATCATCATGAACTTTAATTCCAGCAGCTCTACTTGTAGCTGCTTTCCATGAATGCTTCTTTGAGATAACACCCCCTTTCTCTGGATCTTTCTTTGCTTCTTCCAATTCTTTTGCCTTTTCAAGCTCCTTTAACTTTGAAATCTTCCTCTTCTTCTTCTTCCCATGCTCTTCTTCAGTGCCCATTTTAACATGACTAAACTTGAGCTCCTTTGTAGCTTCTTCTGCATCCTTCTCCACCCTTTCCAATGAAGTACTCGTGACATGATTCTTTTCTCCAGACCCAGATTCCCTCTTCCGTTTCTTTTGCTCAATCCCTCTCTTCTCCTTCCTCCATTTAGCTTTTTCTGAACTTCCGCAATTTCTATCTCCTCGGAGCTCTTCAATTTTACGACGAAGCCGTTGCCGGAGTTCTTCATACGTGACTGATTGGTCATCGTTCTCTAAACCAGACATCATTGGATTGATCTCCACTTCAACACCATCACTCTCACTGTTTGATTTTTCTTTCTCCAAATTTTGCATTAACAAATCAAGGGTTGTTGTAGAAGACTTCTCAGGGTCAAGCCGATCTTTCCTTGCTTTCTTGATGTTTTCCCTTGCTTCCTTCTTTGCTGAAGCTTTTTCACCCTTGCTAAGGCCGTGAAACCATGGCTTCTCTTTCTCATAAGTTACTAAATATCTTCTGAATTTTTTGCATCGCAAACAAAAAAGCAAATGCAAAACAAACGCACCCATTTGGCATGCGGATTCCTAGATAAAATATTTGTGTTTGGTTGAAAATAAAATAAAATTAATGATGTGTTTTTATTTTGTTTGACTCATTCACGAGGAATTTAAATAAGTTTATTATTCTATATCTGGGATTTAAAATATATAATTTGTCAATATTATTTTTTTATCTAATTGATTTTGGTATGCGAATTCCTAGATATAATATTTGCGTTTGGTTGAAAATAAAATAAAATTAATGATGTGTTTTTATTATGCTTGACTCGTTCACGAGGAATTTGAATAAGTTTATCATTCTACATTTGGGATTTAAAATATCTAATTTGTCAACATTTTTTTTTTTTTCGAAGTGATCAGGCATAACATAAACACAGGTATAATTTATTAATTACGTTAGGAACCAATTCGACAACTTGGTACATTTTTTAAATAATTATGCACATAATTACGTATATAATATATTTAATTATATTTAAACTCATGAGTTAAAGTGTTGTGGTAGATATGTCATCATTGACATCTTCATTTAAGATGATTCCTCTTGTTCCTCTCGCTTTACAGGGACACCACACCCCTAACTTTGAGGAAGTGTGACGTCCAAGACCTGGACCATCTCGATTGTTTTATTATCTAGGTTTTTTCTCTTTTTCAAAAAATAAAAATAAACATTTTTAGCATTTAAGATTGTTAGGTGGGGGAAAATGTAAAATATCCCATCTCGAGAGATTGTTTCGTAATTGTTCGAAAACTTTTTTTTATTTTCTCTTTGTTTTTATATTTTAAAAATATTTTAAAAAAAAATTAAAAATTTATTATTTTTTTATTTTAATTTAATATTTTTTATGTTTTTGGATCATTTTAATACGCTGATGTTAAAAATAATTTTTAAAATTTTTAAAAATATTATTTTAATACGTTTTTAAATAAAAAATATTCATAGCTAGGGCTAAAAATCATTTACTCTCGTAGAATTCTAAGTCGGATGTTCTAACGAGACAATTTTATTGCAGCTTGGATCTGCAAACGGTTTTATGAAAGAATCACAGTCACTGATTTATGGAAACGGTGAAGACAAGCCTCCTACAGAGGTTGATATTCTAGTCAATCACCATTAAAGTTAGGTTACAAATCAAGCTAATCATACCGCTACTTTTTCTAAAATAATCCAGCTTTATCTATTTATTTTTATTTTTTAGTTTTTTTAGTTTTTTTTATTTTAAATTAATAATATTTTAATATTTTTAGATGATTTTAATATGTTAATATCAAAAATAACTTTTTAAAAATAAAAAAATATTATTTTAATATATTTATAAACAAAAAAAATATTTTAAAAATAACTTGAATTTTCCATCACCTTGAACGTCGAAAAAACCAGCCATTTTAGCCTGGGCTAATGTCAAAATTGCTTTGAGTTGAGTGTAGAAGCCTGCCATAGTCTACAATGGCTGCTTATGTTTACCTGGAGTTTTTGTGTTTGTTGTGCGAAAAATACAGTAAAGTATTTGGTAATATATTAATTTTTTTTAATATTTATTAAAAAATTAAATTTAAAACACGCTTTTTTAAAAGTAGTTCTTACATGCTGTTATAACCGAGTTTTGTAAAAATTTATTTGTTTTTACATGTGTTTCAAAAATATTTTTAAAAAAATTTAATTTTTTTTACTTTAAATTAATATTTTTTTGTGTTTTCAGATTATTTTGATATGCTGATATCAAAAATAATTTTTTAAAAATAAAAAATTATTATTTTAATACATTTCCAAGTAAAAAACACTTTAAAAAACAACCGCAACCACACAACCACCAAACATTTTATACATGTTTTTTCCTGCACATAAACCTCAACCACAATTTTTATCAAATATATATCTAAATTCAACTAACAACATCTAACTATAATTTTTTTAAAATTTATTTTTTTCAAACTACAACAATAAAAATTATTTAAAATACAAACCCACCTTCAGCCGTCCCTCATGGAGAAGCTATCATTGTCCCTTGGAAAATATGGAATGGTCGTGCTCTTTCACCCTTTATCCAAGAAAAGATTATGAGAGACAATCCAGGAGAAAGAGTCTTTCAGATTTTGAAAAACAAATAAATATTAAATATGAAGCGTCATCCAATTCAAACCACGAAAATAAATATACGGTTAATTCGTTTTAAAAGATTTAATAAATCTTTATAGCCTATGGTTTTTATTTTTTGGTGGAGAAAAGGCTTAAAAGATATATTTTCTCATAGCATTTAATATTTTTTATATGTCAAATAAAAAAATATCTTTCTCTCCTCATAAAAAAAAATCTCTTAATGATCATAATCTCATTGTATAATAAAAAGCCTAATAAAATTATTAAAGTCATATATATATCTGGATTTAATATTTTTTTAAGTTCATGTTAAATCTAACAATTTATCAGACTCAAATATACTTGAACGTAATATTTAATCAAACTTAAAAAAAATTAGATTTGAAAACTCTTTAATTCATTTATACTTGAAATTAGTACTTATTTTTTAACATGAATTTTAAACCTATATATATAAATATAAACACAAAAATTGATTTGACAGACTGTCAGGCTTTTAGAAAACTCTCTCTTTGTGACTTTTATGAGAACACGGTTTGAGAAACACCACCAACCAATTCCATTTTATTTGATCATCATTGCTTGAGAGACTTCTAATTAGTTCTTTAAATTAGAAGATTTAATTCATTTTGCGAAACTAGAGGGGATATTTTATAATTTACTTTTCATTTAATAATTTAAATCAATTTTCAATTATGTTATAAAATTTGTTGCAAAAATTCTAAGAAATCATGATATATAATAATACATATTTAATAAATACAATTAATATAATTGATTTTATTTAAATATTTTTATTTTATTTTCTTAGAACATAATTCATAAATGCATTTAGATAGGACCTCTAAAAACATTCGCTAGCTTTTGCCTATCGATTCACTCAAGGAGCAGACACGATAGAAATAGAAAGTATTGTATGTAAATCATAGTTTTAAAAAATTTAAATTTTTTTATTTAAAATTAATTTTTTATATTTTTAGATTGTTTTAATATGCTGATGTTAAAAATAAAATTTTAAAAATAAATAAAATTTATTTAAATATATTTTTAAATAAAACATATATTAAATTACCACACCGCTACTTTAATTCACCGCTATCTCAATTCTAAAGAGAGACTTGATTAAGATTTATAATTTCAACCACGAAGGTTCTTATATTCACATAATTAGAGTGGAAAAATAGGATTGCAGGAGGACTATTAAATTAACCTTCTGCTGAAAAAAATAAAAAATAAAAAGTTTAAAACATATAATAATTACTGATGGAGAAGGATGGGCACTCAGATTATGCACACAGGATAGGCACCGTCTGAGTTATCAACTTCGAGATATTCCCAAGACAGGGATGAAGAAGGCTTCATGGGAAACGTAAGAGCAAAAATCGACAAGTGTCCTACCACCTGTAATCGAAAGCAAGCATGGAAGGCCTTAATGGCTTACACGTATCTTGTGCCTATACATTTAGCTCGTCTATTTAGCTTCACGGCTAAACCCCTGACAAGGCAGCTCAAAGTAAGCAACTGCGAGGAGTTTGGAGTGTAATTGCAAGAAGGATATATCAGAGTGGTGCAGAGAATCTCTCTGTATAAAGCGGGAATCTGTTTTTGTGGGCTTGAAGAGATAAGAATCGAGGCTAAAAGAAAAGGAGAAGTTGAAAGAGAATGGCGCTGACGGTTGGGAGAAACATAGCAGCTCCATTGCTGTTTCTTAACCTGCTCATGTATGCTATTGCCCTGGGCTTTGCTAGTTGGTGCACTAATAGGTACATCAATGGCCAAACCAGCCACCCAAGTAAGCCTCTCTCTCTCTCTCTCTCTCTCTCTCTCTCTCTCTCATCTCTCACACAGTAGTGGCCTGAAAATACTCCAAAAGGTTGAGAGAAAAAAACGAGTATATATTTAAGCTAAGATAGGAATTGTAACTTCATCTTGTGTCTGGTTAAACAGCCTTAATCTTCAACACGTAGGTGTGTTGGCAGTTGCTCTCATCTTTGCTTCTCCTTCATTGTTTCCTTAGTGGCTATGGTGTAAACTCTTTTGTTTGGCTAAAAAAAAAAAATTGCCAGGCTTTGGAGGGAATGGAGCAACAGGATTCTTCCTGACCTTTGCAATATTAGCTTGTGTTGTTGGCTTGGTATCCAAATTCGTTGGTGGCGCCCACATCAGGGCATGGAGGGGTGATAGTCTAGCTGCAGCAGGATCAGCTTCGCTGGTTGCCTGGGCCATCACTGCCCTAGCCTTTGGGTATGTTCATTTGACATCCTAACACAAATCCACTTGGTAGAGGCCATCAAATTAATCAATCAGTAATTTTTGCAATCTCTATTGTTTTCAGGTTTGCGTGCAAGGAGATAAACGTAGGAGGCTACAGAGGTTGGAGGCTGCGGGCAGTAGAGGCATTTATAATCATTTTGACATTTACCCAGCTTCTGTACGTCTTGTTGCTTCACGCCGGGATGTTTAGCAGCAAGTATGGACCAGGATACCGTGACACTGACTATGGCGTCGGTGCCGGTACTGGTGAACCTGTACACAAGGGCGGTGCTGTTCCTGTAGCTGGCGCTAGGGTTTAATTTGAATAACTAAATGGGCGTGTAGCATGATAGCCTCTCGGGTTATTTTCATCTTCCTGGCTGGGGCTATTGATTTCCTCTGTTTGAACTAGTTATTTTCATCTCCCTAAATTTGTTATGCAAGTAAAAGGTCGTGTTGTTTTATGACTTTGTAATGAGAATTACTTTGTCCTCATGTTTTTATTTTTTTTAATAAAAAACAAACAAACTATTTACACTCGTTCCTGGTGAAGTATTGTAAATCTAGTTTTGTATGCTCTTTCATCTTTTTAGAGGAAGACACCCTCCGCGATAAAAGAAACACGACCGTCCAACCAACCAAAAACCTTACAGCAAACTCTCTAAGAAACCTCGCATGGAATTGTGATCGGTACCATTACAAACACCACCTCTCTGGCTCTGTCCCTTGCGGCAGGCGCAGGACCTCAGATCGCTAAACCCCAGCAAGATATCTCACCCGGAAACGGACCTGAGAGGGCGTGAAACATGTTTCTCGGTGCAGCTTTTCTTTTACCGTCCACCCCATCTTCCAGATACACTCTCTTGCTCAACAGGGATCGCCAGCATCCAAATGCGAAAGCCTAGACAGTAACTGTAACACGCAAGCTATTCCATTTCTTGACATTGACAGGTGATTTTAGATGGCAAATGATTGGTTAACAGGGGTGCGTGCATTCTTATAACATCACAGTACTTTATCACAAGTTTCTCAATGAAAAGAAACGAGAAGAACGGAAACAGATTTTATGAACACTTTGACTTCTGAAACTGGAGTAAATGTCTTAAGAGACGTGTCAATATCAGAGTGTGATAAAGGTAGCGCCGAAGAATGTAAGCATATAATAGAGGCAGCACCGAAAAGTATAGAATGAAGATATTTGGACACTAATCTTAGAACCAAGAGTATAAAGTTTTCGGTTTACCTTTTCCACAACAATTCACATATACTTTGCACATAGACAAACGCTCTCAACATAATTTTCATTTAACTTGAAGCATATACTTCATCATCTATCTATTACCATATTTATTAGAGAAAAAGGATTAATTTGAAGGAGAGATAATAAACGAAAAGGAAAGAAAGATCCACTCTCACCATAAAAAGGTGAAAGAAATGTAATGGAAAAACATTACCAGGTGAGATAGGGAGAGACTATCACTGAACATTTCTACCCCTAGGGCAGGCCACTGTACTTGTTCAGCTTGCAAATATCCAGATACCGACCGAACAAATAAAGTAGTGTTTATCGGTCAACATAGAATTACAAACTCTAACCAATATCTCAATCACAAACTGACTACAGTTGGTTATACAGACTAGCCTCCTCCATTTAAATCCACTTTGAGCTAGCCTTTCTATGAACTGTTGTGGAATACTGTAGTTTTTCTTTTCCATTTTAAACCCATGATGTTTTCAGTCTCTCTCCTAATCTCCCAAAAAAATTAATTTAAACCACATCTCCTCACGAGCATTACAGTCAAAGTGCAGAGCTTGTGAACTCAAAAACAAACGCGGGTAAAAGAACATTCTAACTAGAACACCCATCGGATGGCAGCAACACAGGCTTCCAGTACGGCAACCAAGCATTCAGTCTAAAGATTGGCCAACTTATTCAGCTTCAGACTCAAAATAATTAGGCTTAGCTAAATTAACCCCTGGTCACATTCTGTTCTATCTTCTGTGTTTGTTATAAGCAATTAGTAGACACTAGCAATACCAACAACATACAATGAAGGAACAATAAATGGAGCGTGAAAAATGAGACGCGGGGGCGGGAGCGTTTTATGAGCAGGGTTCATAAATCATAACGTTCTTTTGATACCAAAACCATGCTTAATACAAAACTATGAAAAGTGCAGGAAAAAAAATAGAGCGAGGATAATTGGACAAAAAAAGAGCAGGAGACTAACACAACACTACAAACTTCCGAGTTGAGGCACCTCAAGTTGAACCTTCATTGATATAACCTTGTTTAGGACCTTCAAATCCTGGCCGCATGAGCTTTTTCTCTCTCTTCTCAATCCTCCGCATCTTCTTCTGCTCAATTCTGCCAGCTATATTCTTTGATCTCTTTTGCTGTTTTTCTGCTTTCATTTTATGCTGGGTTTCAATCCTTTCCTTCCACTTCTCAGCATTCTTTTGATGCCTCTTCTCACCCTTCTTTAAGCTCTGTTTCAGAAGCTTTGGATCATCATGAACTTTAATTCCAGCAGCTCTACTTGTAGCTGCTTTCCATGAATGCTTCTTTGAGATAACACCCCCTTTCTCTGGATCTTTCTTTGCTTCTTCCAATTCTTTTGCCTTTTCAAGCTCCTTTAACTTTGAAATCTTCCTCTTCTTCTTCTTCCCATGCTCTTCTTCAGTGCCCATTTTAACATGACTAAACTTGAGCTCCTTTGTAGCTTCTTCTGCATCCTTCTCCACCCTTTCCAATGAAGTACTCGTGACATGATTCTTTTCTCCAGATCCAGATTCCCTCTTCCGTTTCTTTTGCTCAATCCCTCTCTTCTCCTTCCTCCATTTAGCTTTTTGTGAACTTCCACAATTTCTATCTCCTCGGAGCTCTTCAATTTTACGACGAAGCCGTTGCCGGAGTTCTTCATACGTGACTGATTGGTCATCGTTTTCTAAACCAGACATCATTGGATTGATCTCCACTTCAACACCATCACTCTCACTGTTTGATTTTTCTTTCTCCAGATTTTGCATTAACAAATCAAGGGTTGTTGTAGAAGACTTCTCAGGGTCAAGCCGATCTTTCCTTGCTTTCTTGATGTTTTCCCTTGCTTCCTTCTTTGCTGAAGCTTTAGCACCCTTACTAAGGCCGTGAAACCATGGCTTCTCTTTCTCATCAGTCGGTAGATAGAACTTAGCAGGGATGAGTTCAATCAACTTGTCAAAAAACAATGAACTTTGATGAATGAGAGACTTAAGATCAACATCAGGACCTGATTCACCGGCAAGAATTTTCTTTTCCTTCCCCATTTCTTCCTGGAATCAAATTAAAAACAACAAAGGGAACCAACAACAATCAGCCTGACACCCAAAAAAAGAGGTAGTAGCTAACAACTACATTCTAGTTTCACTATTTCAGATCAACTCAAGAAAAGCAGACAAAATCTAGCTCCATATCATCAAGAACCAGCAACCTTAACGTATCTCGACATCAGAAACTCTATCAATACAATGATTAATAATTTTAATTCCTCCAGAAACACCGGCAAAAGCGGCAGAACACATTCATGACACGACAACATCTAACAATATACTTCGTAAGTAACAAACATTCTTAAACATATGGAACAATACAGAATCACGTATAGAACCCCTAGAGTGAAGAATCAGCAAGCGCATGGACAAGATACATGAAATGTTGAAGATTAACACTGAAAACTATTTGTCAGCAGTCAAAAACAAAACCCTGTTTATTCTTGAACAGTTAAAAAAGCAAACCCTAGATGAATGAGAGAAAGCAGAGGCTTACTGTCGCTAGTAGGAGGAGGAGGAGGAGGAGTCAAGAAGATGAAGAAACCCAAAGAACCCTAGATGATTTTATTCAGGGAGCTTAAATTGGGAAAACAAAGGCGGGCTAAACATAGCGGGACGGATCCTTAAGACGGGCCTCTCCGGGTCAAGTCAGGCCTATAACGAAAGCTGGAGTCCATGAAAAAGCTATAACCTGAGCCCAGCTTATTCTTAATCTATAAAATATTTAAATTGTGAATCCTTCGGAGGTTTTGTAGGAGTTTTCTAATTCCAAATTAAAAAGTAATTATTTTAAATTACAAAATTTTGTAAATCCTGTTTTTTAAAAACAGTAAAATTTCAACAAAAATATTTTTTTAAACAACTCTTTTAATTTTTAATAAATAAGATTCAGTTTTATTTATCCTTTCTAATAGGATATGTTATTCCATTAATGGTCTTAATTTATTAAATATAATCCTTTATATTTTTTCATAAAAAATCACTTTTTCAACCAAAGTACTCTTTTTTTTAAACATTTTTTTAGAATTTCTTTCAACAAATAAGTGTTTGATTTTTAATAAATAAAAGTTAGTTTTATGTTTTATGACACATCATTCTATTAATCATCTAAATTGATTGATAAAATATTCTATGATCTCTACATGAATCTATATAATATATACTATGTGACATAGCGATCTTGTTTATGATCAGTCAGTAAGGGTGAATAAAAAAATCAAAAAACCGATTAAACCGGGAAAATTAAAAAAAATAGCCGAAAAAACTGATCATGAAAAAAACCGATTAAAATTTAAAAAAAAACCGACCGTTTTGGTTTCAGTTTATAAGCCTGAAACTGAAAAAACCGAGCCAACCCAAAAAAACCAAGCCATATCGGAAAAATCAAAGCCAAACCGATTTGAACAAGTTTTTATCTAAAAAAACCGAATCGAACCGAAATCGGTCGGTTTGAACCTGTTTCTGTTTTTCTTTTAAATCAGTTTTTTTTTAATAAAAACTAAACCGAAATGAAAATAATCACCTCTAATCAGTCGGTTTGGATTTTCACTTAATGTCACCTAAGTTTCATCCTAGCCATTGATAGAGATCATTATAGTTCAATCGAATGGTCGTTGTTGTTGTATGGTTGGACTCCCCATTATTTAAATTCTATTTTATTGAACATACTTATATATAATATTAAATATTTTTTAAGGATTAAATTAGAGAGATTGTCTGCCACGTATGGTTCATTGATCGATTTTTTCAACTTGGGTTGCTCTCTCTTACGCTGTAATCGTGGCGTTAGTAAACATCGAACGAAGTGTTTGTCATGGCTGTACTTGCACTTTTCAACTCTTTGAATTATGAAACTCAATCACTTAGTTGAACCGTTATTCGAAATAATGGTTACATAATAATACTGTAATTCTGAATCATAATTATGATATTTATTTTTTATTTCTTTATTTTTTTTTGTAAATGATAAAAAAATAATTATTGTATTATTGATAATGACAAATAATTGCATATATGTTGATAAGTGATAAAAAATAATTATATTATTAATATTTCAATCGATTGTCTGATATTTTTATTCACCATGTGATATAACAATTGCTCTTATTATATGCACATTGGTCAACTTGTGAAAATTAGTTGTTTCCTTATATTTTCCGAGCTTGTTAAGAATCATTGCCAAAATTATGTTATATGATGCATATTGAAGAATACCTTTTCCAAAATATTAATATAATAGCACGTTGAATGATATTTTTTAAAAAATATGTGATATATTGGATCGACCTAAATTAATATATCAAATAAATAATATTGGTCATGAAATCGTGATAACCTTATAAAAATCAAGTCAAAATAAAGTTTTAAAGGTCAATTACTAATCAACTCAATGTTAAATGACATAATAAAAAATAAATATGTTATATAAAAAAAATTACTCAAGTTATCCTATATTAACCTGGTAAATCTGCAATTCGAATTATGAGATCAGGATAACGTCTTGGAAAGTAAATTGAAAAATATTATGAAGTTTAGTTTTCAACTAATCCAATGTTGAATGATAAAATAAAAAAAAATCAATTAAAAATGATAAAAAAATAACTTGAGCTAACCTGTTAAATCTGCGACATGGATCATGAGACCGATATAATTTTATAAAAATAAAAATAAAAAAAAAAACTCTATTTCTAATAGATCAAATGTTGAAGGTTAAAATTAAAAAAAAAATCTCTAAGACTACGATAACTCCACGTAAAGCATATTGAAAAAAAATATGAAGTTCGATCCCCAAACAACCTAATACTGAATGATAAAACTAAATACAAAAAACTAAATACAAAAATATTGAGTTGTTGGAATGTGAAATTGAGAAAACAAATTTAATTAAAAAAAATCCAAAAAATAAATAGAATCAACTCGGGTCAACATGTTAAATGCACAATCCGGATAATGAGATCAGGATAACCTTGTATAAAGAAAATTAAAAAAAAAATTAAACCCAATTTAAAAAGGACCACAAAAAATAACTAGAGTCAACTCGGGTCAACCTGACGAACTCATAACTTGAGTCATGAGATTGAGATAATCTCAAAAAAAATAAATTGAGAAAATCACATGGTTGAATTTCCAATCAACTCAATGTTGAAAGATGAAATCGAAAAAAAACCATTTAGAATAAGCGATCAACAAAAAAAAATCAAGTTAATCAGGATTAATCTGTTCAACCTGTTATATGAATTACAAGATCAAAATAAATTCATAGAAAGCAAACTGAAAAAACATTTTGAAACCCCACTAAATGTTGAAATCGAGAAGAAAAAACTAAATCAAAGAAATTGGTATATATCCCAACATAAAAATTAAAAAAAACCACAAAGTATAATTTTTAAAATAATCTAATATTAAATGATAAAATAAAAATAAGTTGTTAAAAAATATATATTTTTTTAAAAATAAAATAATATGTAAATAATTAATGTTTCGAGAGTGTCAGTACATTAATTTAGATAGATAATTTACTGTCTTGTTAATCACATGTTCCAACAATTAGTGCAAAAGTAAAAAGTGAAAAAAGTCGAATTGTTTTCACACAAAGAGTTAATGATTTGGTCATGATTGAGTTGACCGAGATTTAATCAACCAAAACATTTGATTGGATCTATATTCGAAGCAATTCAACTACGAATCCAGCTCTGTTAGAACCAAGACAAATTGGGTTTCTAGGTCAATCCTCCCTCCACCTTCTCTTTTACCTTCACCCCATCACCTTCTCCTTGTCAAACTGACGCGTGGCCCGTTTTTCAAAAGATCGTATGTGCTCAGAATCTTATGGCAATAATGTGATTCTCGCGAAAAAAATGCTTAGACAATGATTTTTACCATTCAAAAATGCATTCAAAAATGTGAATTCCGAAGTATTTAAAGCATGTTAAGTGTTATAGTAATCATTGTTTTTAAAAATAATTTCTTATTTGAAAATATATTAAAATAATATATATAATTTTTATTTTTAATATCAATATATCAAAAAATCTAAAAAAATAATTTAAATTAATTTTTTTTTAAAATTTTCTTAAAAATATTTTTGCATTTATTTTAATGGTGTCTTACATTCATGTATTAAGCCTTGGTTAAAACAAATCTTGTTACATATCTTACTACTACTAAATAAGTACCTGTTAAAAATAAATAAATAAAAACAAACTATAAAATAAAATTGCAATCTAACGGGTAAGCTGAAAAAAAAGAGTGATGGCACCTGGCAAGTACGAACCTGACGAAAAAAACAATAAAACAATTGTCAAATTTATTTTAAGCTGAGGTCACTATTTGGCAACGAACTTTCACAAAACTACGTTTCTGCCATCGCATTCAAAAGTACATTTGTGCCTTTCAACTTTTGAAAAGTTGACCACGTGTCTGCATATTAAAGAGAAGGCAGTTAAAAATATTTAAATTAGGCCCTTAATTATTTAAAGTTATTGGACTGTTGCCCTAAAAAATATAGAATAAAATTAGAGTTAAAATTCTGTTTGAAAGTGTGGTTGTGATTGTTTTTTAAAGTATTTTTTATTTAAAAATATATTAAGATAATATTTTTTTTATTTTTAAAAAATTATTTTTGATATCAACGCATTAAAATGATCTAAAAATACTAAAAAAAATTTAATTTGAAGTAAAAAATTTAAAAAATTTTAATTTTTTTTTAAATACTTTTAAAATACAAAACCGAACAAAGCCAAGGGACTCCTCATACCATTTCTACTTTTAGGAGAAAAGATATCTCTCTCTCTCTCTCTTTCATGTAACATGTAGTATATAAATGCATAGTATATAGCTTTTTATCCATCCTTTTTTGAAGTTTTTTTATTATTTTTTGTTAAATTACAATGATTAAACCTAGTATAGTTAAGCAAATTAACCACTAAGTCTGACTCGTTCTTATAGTCTAGGTTGAGTTTTTTTTTTTTAAATAATTTAGAGTTATTCTCGTAACAAAATTATAATAGTTTTTTAACATGATTATATTTTAATGGATTCAGATCAACTTAATTCAATCAATAATATTTTAAATCAAATTGTAAAATTTCTTTACAATCGCATTGGATTTAATAAATTCTGTGTAAAAATCAAGTCATTCTATATCAATATACTTGCTCTTTCTCAACACATATAAGTAATTTCCTTTAAAATTCATGTCCTTGTCATTAAAATGGACCAGCTTGACCATCCCATAACTAGGTTGCTGGCAGACAACTCAACCTAGCAATTGGCCGGTGCCGAGTTCCTTTTAGAGGATGGCATGCTCAGCTTCTTCCATTGCTTGCCTAATTATTCAACAATCCAATCTAGTATTTTGGCTTTATAAGGCAATCAATCTTCTCGTGGACGAATCGCGAGCCGAGGTCGGAATTTCGAGTCTACTTTGGCATCAAATACCTCTATAAGTTGGATTTCTCCAGTGCTACCTGTGGCAGAAAAGGTGACTGAGAAAACATTGTTTGCCTGAATCTAAAAGTTGTGAAAACAAAAGGTCTGCATCGGGCATCGAGTTCCTAGAGCTTGGACTCCAGTAATGGCGTCGCATTTAATATAATTATTATTTTCTGTCACCTCGACACGAGGGAGAAAGAGATTGAGTACCCCAACTATCTAATTAATGTCTCAATAGTAAAAATTTGAAATTAGAAGATTTTTTTTATTTGTAGTTTCAGTTTTGAATATGTGATTGCTCATATAATGACCACTAGAGGTTTACATGGTTGTTAATTTCAGGACTCGTAGGATTAGTTAAAGTACGCACGAGTTAACCCGGATACCAACATTAAACTAAAAAAAAAAAAGAGAGATTGAGCACATCTATGTGCATAAATTGTGTTTAAATTGTAAAGATATTTTCTCACAATATCTCCTGAGAATTAAAACAGGAATGTTAATACAAAGAGTCAAAGAAGATAAAATAATTTCATGAATTATGATATTTTCAGAGATTTAACAAGATGAATGGATGATAGAGTGGATTTCAAAGGGAGCCGAATTTATTATATATCTTAAAGATCAATGGATGAAATGCAAACAAAATAGTTGATTGCATTTACTTTCTCCGTGAACACGTAATTTGCTAGAAAAGTGAATTCACGGTGAAGAATTTAACCGGAACAGAGCAGAAGATGAAGTTGTGACGGAGCCAAGATGGTGGTTATACCAAGATTGGAGGGGCTAACGAAAGATTTTTTTGTTTGAGAGATAACAAAGGTGGAATTTGCTTCAATCTCAAATAAATAAAAAAGAATGTAGAATTTGATTGAAAGAAAACTGCAAGGAAAAAAAAACAGAAAAGAAAAGGCCTAAAATAATGTTAAAATATAAAAGAGTAGCATATTCTATTTTCATGGAAAACTAACTGATCGTTTATATATTATAAAAAAAAAAAAAACTAAGTCACCTCCGTCTTTCATAGCAGACAGCGAGGGGAAGTACTATTTATTCGAACAGTGTTTCTTTTTCTTTCAGTCGTTAAGATTTTTCACGCTTTGATCCCTTAATTTTGTTTTTTTTTTCTTATTTTAACCTTTTAATTGCTTTTATTTGTGGTTGGTCTTGGTAATTTGTTTTTCATGCATGCATATGAGTACCTTAAGGTGTCAAAAAAATATTCAGCTAATTTAAAATAACTAACTATCAAAAAATCAAAATTAAAACTAAAATAAATATAAAAACTGGGGTAAACGTGCGAGAAAAATAGCCTAACACGTGTAACACATGTTCCAACAAGGATGAGACATTAACAGTGATGAGGCGGCACGTAAAGAGTCATTTAGCGACCAAACAATAGCTTCCATAGGGGTGTTCAAAAAAACCGAAAAACCGAGAAAACTGGAAAAAAAATAACCGAAAAAACCGAACCATGAAAAAAACCGATTAAAATTTTGAAAAAACCGACCGGTTCGGTTCGGTTTCGGTTTTTTAAGTCTGGAACCGGAAAACCGAACCGAACCGGAACCGAAAAACACCGAGCCAAACCGGAAAAAACCGAGCCAAAACGAAAAAACCGAGCCAAACTGGTTTGAACCGGTTTTTGCTCTAAAAAACCGAACCGAACCGAACCGAAACCGGTCGGTTTGAACCGGTTTCGGTTTTTTTAAAAAAAAAAATTCGGTTCGGTTACTTTTTTTAATAAAAACCGAACCAAACTGAACCGTGAACACCCCTAAGCTTCCATGATGTTGTTTGAAGCATCGCATTGCGCTCTTCCCAGTGGTCTGACACGTGTTAATGGTGGGGCAACAGCTGGGCTCCGGTGATTTTTTTTCTTCTCTTTTCTTTTTCTCATCTCTCCTTTAAATGCCTGCCAAAATTAAAAGGTGTCATGTGATATATTTTTTGTATCAAATTTGATCTCATTCTTTTGATTGTCATTTATTATGTTTTGAATTTGATTATTTATTTTTCAATTTCACTAATTAACATTTGGTTTCATTTAATTTTTATACCAAACCTGGTACTCATTCTTTTCATTGCTATTTGTTTTGTAATCCCTTTCTTAATTAATTTTTTTTCCATCCTTAAACATTTGGTTTCATTTTATTTTTATGTCAAATTTGGCCCTCGTTCACTTGATTTCTATTAGTTTTGTTTTTTTATTCTTTTTTTTATTGATTTTTTTTTATTTTTATCCATCAACATTTTGTTGATTGGGGATTCAGCTTCGTAGGTTTTTCAAGTTTGTCTTTTATAAGGTTAGTCCTGACCTCATGACTCGATCACAGTTTTTTAATATCATCCCAGGTTGATTTCAATCATTTTCTAAATTTGATTTTTTTCAATTTTATCTTTCAAGATTACGTTGGTAGAGGATTGACAAGCTTCGTGCTTTTTTTCACTTTTATTACTGCGAGGTTATTCCGATCTCATGTTCGGCGTTGCGACTTAGAGGGTTAACTTAGATTAACACATATATTTGTTTTTTTGTCATTCTACTAAATTTTCTTTTCACAAAGTTATCCCAGTTTCACAGCTACGCTGCGTATTTGGCAGGTTGGCTCGGGTGGACTGAGATCATGTTTTTTACTTTCAATTTTATTTTTTTAACATTTGATTTACTAAGAATTATGTTTCAGATTTTTTTTTTCATTTTGCTTTTTATAGGGTTATCATATTCTTATTTAATTTATACTTTGTTATCAAATAAGATGATGAAAGCTTTTTAAGAATATTAAAATGATATATTTATATAATATTGAAAAACTTTTATTTATTTTGAGTTGATCATCATGTGTATATGTGTGGTTTGGTTTATATGTTCTCGTTGATGTTTTTTAAATTATATTATTAAATTAATCATGGCATGGCGTGGACCACTAATCTGTTACTTAAGTGTAAGTGGCAACAATAATAATAATGTGTTGCATGGCATCGGAGAGACAATCATATGAAGGTGGATTATAGCTTGAGCAAATGATAGCAATGTACGCCTACCCCAAACCGTGTTTCAGGCTTGTGTAAGAGAGTTGACCGTTGACCAACAGTAGACGAGCATAATATCGATGGTCAAGCTAGACGGGTCAGAAAGTACGCTTACAAAGGCATCAGGGCATGGAGATCGGGTCACAGTAAACAGAAAATAGCCTATAGCTGGAGAAATAATTAAATCTGCAAGGAAAAGATAAGAGAGATCAATTACTTATTTCATAGTTAGGAGAGGAGAAAAAAGAACATTTAATTACTCAATCTTTTCGAGTTTTTTAGGCTTTTGAACGCTCTAACATTGTTAGTGATGGGCCATGTACATTTTTTTGGTCGAGTACTAGGGGACATTAGCCACGATGCATGAGGGTGGCTTAAAATTAAAGGGAAGATTTATCATGTTGTTTTGGTTTGAAATGAGATATAAATTAGGAGATATAAATTAAAAAAACAAATTAAACCAAACTAACTATAAAAATTCATTATAATTTAAATTCATATTAAAAATCGAGGTCCGTAAAACTAACTCGGCTAAAAAACTCATAAATTAGATCAAACCCGATCAGGTTTTAAAAATTAAGTTTGTTATTTTAGTATTTTTATTTGGTTTGATTCAATATAGTTTTATTTTAGAAAAATTATCCGAAACAAATATATTAAAAATCAAGGTTCGTAAAACCAACTCGGCTAAAAAACTCATAAATTAGACCAAACCCGAACAGTTTTTAAAAATATAAACTTAAAATAAGCTTGTTATTTTAGTATTTTTATCTGGTTTGGTTAAATACAGTTTTATTTTAGAAAAATTATCGAAAACAAATATCATATGAATTGATATTCACCCACGCTCACTACACACTCCTCGAATTGGATAGAGATTTTTTTAGGAGACGAGGACCTTCATCAAAACAGTTCATGCAAGCGGGGAAAAAAACCCATTTGAACGTTCATGTTTGTTTTTTAGGGCTTTTACAGGTATGGTCAAGTGTGGTTGAGAATTTGTTTGACTCGGATTTGGGTTGGTTTATGTCCACCGCCATTAACACACTCTTTTTTATATTTATTGTTTCTTTTTACCTTCCCTGATTGATACAGTCAACGCCACAGAGAGGAATTTTAAGTCGATTTTTCAGTTCAAGATAGTTTTAAAACCCTAATTTACCTACCTGGATCTTTGTCATTGGCTTTCAAGAACTCATTGAAAGCTTGAAATCTTAGAAAAAAGAAAAAAAAAACGAGGCAAAATATCTATTAACTTGATTTAATCGTATTTTTTTTGCCGCCCTAGCCTAGCAAACAACGGTCCAATTGCTGGCACGTGATTAAACAGGATTTTGACCATAAGAGATGGCAATTAGAGGGGAGAAAATGGCCGGAACTGTTCATTACTTTATTTCCCCTATCAATTTGCGACACCTAGAAGCCTAGCCTCAAAGAAACAACCCGTAATAAAGATTAAGATTTCTATTAAAAGTTTCAAATTTCAATCTTTAAATGAATGGTTTAGAGTAAATTTAATATTGCGGTTGTTGTTTTTTAAAATATTTTTAATATCAAAATAATTTAAAAATCTCAGAATAATTAATTTTATAAAAATAATTTAAATTTTAAATAAACAATGTTTTGACCGTAATGCCAAACATTTTTGTAGAGATAACAACTAGTTATTTCATCGACCTTCAATCTTTAAATGAATGATTTAGAGTAAATTTAATATTGCGGTGGTTGTTGTTTTTTAAAATATTTTTAATATTAAAATAATTTAAAAATCTCAGAATAATTAATTTTATAAAAAAAAACTTAAATTTTAAATAAACAATGTTTTGACTATAATACCAAATGTTTTTGTAGAAATAAAAACTAGTTATTTCATTGACCGACCCTTTAGGATGGAAAAATATTAATATTAAAATTCTTATATATTTATATATATCTAAAAGCACAAAATCTTAAATTTCTCAATCTTTTAAGATTTTCTAATCTTTGTGCTTGGGTGAAAATTTGGCATAGGTATGGTATGACGAACAAAAATTGGACTCAAAGTTTGATATTGAGTGGCTAAAGCGTCACTCTTTTAAATTTAAGAGATCTTTCTATAATAATAAAAAAGAAATCAAGAGGCCGTTATGTACAAAAGCATGTACTTTTATGAAATATTTACAAAACTTGAAGGACCTTTTCAATCTCGGACCGGCTCAGCCACTGCTTCCACCTATTAATTAACCTAGAGAATTTTGTTAGCATCAGCCACATGAGTTTTAAGTTTTGTCGAGGGAATTTTTATTTTTTTAAATTTAAAATATATATTAAAATAATATTATTTTTTATTTTTTAAAAAATTATTTTTAACATCTGCATATCTGAAAATAAATAAATAAAATTAATTTTTTTAAAATCTTTAAAAATAGAAAAACAAATTTTCTAAATAAATAAAAATAAAAATAAAAATCCCAAGAGATAAGATAGAGGGAAGGCATACCAAAATCATACTTGCGGTTAGGAGTGAGTAAAATAACCAAAAAACTGATTAAATTGATAAAATAAAAAAAAAACCAAAAAAACCAAACTGTGAAAAAAATTAATTAAATCGATTAGAATTTTAAAAAACCAACCGGTTTGGTTCAGTTTCGGTTTTACAAGCCTAAAACTGAAAAAACTAAACCGAATCCAACTAAAAAAACCGAGTCAAACCGGAAAAAATCAAGCCAAAACCGAGCCAAAATGAAAAAACCAAGCCAAACCGGTTTGAACTGGTTTTTATTCTAAAAACCCCTAATAGAAACTGGTCGGTTTGAACCAGTTTCAATTTGGTTTTTTTTTTAAATTCAATTTTATTATTTTTTTTGATAAAAACTAAACCAAACAGAAAATAATTACCATTGCAGGCTGTCATGACCCAAGTTAAAGCATTTGATATCTCTTGTACATAAACTTCGCACTAACAATTGTTGCAATCAAGATCTGAGAATCATACTTATCCAGGCGTTATTTCTAATTTCATCAAGTGGAATAAAACATTGTTAGAAAGTAGGTTTTAATCTGATTCTCATTATTATTATTTTAATATTTTTGATTTTTTTAACATGTTGATATTAAAAATAATAAAATATTATTATAATATTTTTCTAAATAAAAAATACTTTAAAAAATATCCTTTACGAAACACTAAAACACACTATAATTATGCTTAACCTAGTAATCAGAGCACAACTTGCGAGTGAAATTCTGACTCAGCTAAAATATCAGACAGAGTTTGATTTACTTGACTGGGTCAGATGAAACGAACAGACAAAATTTGATCAAAACCAATTCCCACATCCTGATCCGGTCTATTTAATTTGTTAATTGCGATCCCATGCTTATCAGGCTTCTAGATACTAATGGGCATGCCACATCATTAAATAATATTTGATATCGTGGTGATGGGTAATTTTTAAAGTATTTTTTATTTAAAAAGATATTAAGATAATATATTTTTAAAATTAACAAACTAAAATAATCTAATTTTTTTAAAAAAATTAAAATTTAAACTTTTATATATAAAAAAACATGCTAGTAAAAACAAAAGAGAATAAATTTGTAGTTAAAAAATCACACTTGAAACCCCACAGCATCCTCAGAACTTTATCCTAATCTGCTTTGAAAAGACACCCAGTTAGCAGAAAAGACAACACAAATGGAGTAAAACAAGGAACCACAAGAGATCTTTGTAGCTTCGTGATAAAGCTCAAGTGCACTAATGATGCTTAGCTGTAAAACAAATCAAGTTCAAGCAGTGTTCATGTATGCTGACGGACCAACTTTTTTTTTTTTACTTAAAAAAGACCCGTACAAAACAAGGATTATCGGTGTCTAATTGGATTAATTAATTGTAAAGGGGTTCCTGGGTTGATACAGTTACGTGTGAGTGAACATTCTTTTTTATGCCATTAATAAGTCATTGTCTGAGATTACAGTGCGATGTAATTTTCAAAATAGTTTATTATTTAAAAATATATTAAAATATTTTATTTATTCTTAATATCATTAAAACCATCATAAAATATATAAAAAATATCAATTTAACTATTTTTTCAAGATAAAAACACTCGAGGCACACTTGAAACAAGATAAAGGGCGAAGGGAAAATGGCAGCGTGTGATATTTTCCTGGTTTTAAATGTTTGTATAGTTCATTGAGTCTGAAGCTGCCAAAATTGTGGAATGGTCAAGTCACACGTTGCTCTATGGTCTGAGCTTATGTAATGGGCTAATGGCCATGACAAATCACTTAATGATCTAATCAATCACTTAATGATCTAATCAAAGTAAATCACTTCATGATTTACTTTGATTTTCTGTGACCACCATGACAGGTTTGTTCACTACAAATTTTGTATCCCATTTTTGTTACAGTATCTGATGTAGATTTGCCTGTATTTGCACATGGAATACATACTAAAAAATACATCATAATAATCTTCGTGTTTTTCTTTGTTTTCGGTATTTTTTACCGATTATCATTTCTTGAAAATGTTGTTAAATAGTGTTTTTTAAAAAAATTAAAAAAAATTTTAATAAATAATTTACACTACAATACTTATGTTATGTGCCCCTTTTGCTTTTATATATATATATATATATCAAAGCATGCTAGATTGAAAATGGACACACCTAGTTCACGGAACACTTTCATCTGGAAAACGTACACCTGTCCACAAGGTGACGTACCAAACCATCAATGGCTTGAATATTATAATGTCTGCAACGCGTAAAATGGTATCCAGCAACTCTATTTAATTAACATTATAAGGGAGATTGTATGTATCAATCTCCTTGAGAAGTAAGCAAATCGAACAGCTGGTAAGATCCTATTGGCGCACGGGTAATTTTCAAGTTAAAAATAACCCACCACACGTGTTTTTAATTTGCTAAATCTAGATTATGCTTTAGGGGCTTTTACTCTTAGTGTCTTGATGCATAAGCCCTACTCTATACGTGGCATCAGCCCATGAGATTACTATCTCTCTTTGTCTCCCTTTACATCAAAACAAATCCTAATCTAATTGGATTCGATCCTTCTTAGGACATGTCACCCGATGTCTTGACAATCTTTCAGATTTTCCCAATTGCCCTTGTGTGTATCACATGTATTGGTATGAGTGGCACAGGCGTCTCCCCTCCATGGAAAACTTGATCCTTCCATCACATCCACTTGATTAACATGTCGCTTCTTTGAAAACTCAAAGCAATGAGAGGGTATATAGATAAATCTTTGTTTTTGTATTTTAAAAGAAATGTGTTTTTTCATTTTTCTCCTATATTTAAATCATTATTTTTTGTTTTAAAATTATTTTAATATTAAAAATAATTTTTTAAAAATAAAAAATATTATTTTAATATATTTTCAAACAAAAAACACTTTAAAATATAACACTTGTTACTCACGAACACATAATGACGTCGAAGGTATCCAGGAGATCACCAGTACCCACCACGGAAGAAAGATAGAGATGATGTGATGGTGACACTAAATTGACTGATGGGATGGAATTGGGGGGTTTTGTTCAGGCATAAATACGCAACAAACTCTAACCCCAGATGCACAGAATTTGGAAGACAGACTTTGCCAACACATTTACAAACCTAAGCCTTTTTTTTCACACCTCTGCACATGTCTTTGGGAGTGATGGCAGGGCAGTTGCGCTGGGGTGGTCTCATTGAAGAGGGCTGGAGGAAAGGACCCTGGACTGCTGAAGAAGACAGGTTGCTTGTTGAATATGTAAGGCTGCATGGTGAAGGACGATGGAACTCTGTAGCTAGGCTTGCAGGTGTGTATCTAACTCGTATACATATATACAACCTTTTCTCTAATTAGCTACTAAGTCCCAACTCAGTGTTTTAACCTGCGTAAATGGAAATTGCCAAGCTCAGTTAGATTGTCACAGTTGCAATGGTGCAGTACTCTGTTACAAGGAATCCAATTTTTACTCCCTCTAGTGATTAAGGACGCCTGTGGATTTTCTTACTTGTTTTAGTAAATGTCAGTGTTCATCATAGACTATAGCACTTCTACTCAGGACTGATGTTTTTGCATTTCATGTCTGTACCTTCTGCTCTGTAGGGTTGAAAAGGAATGGAAAGAGCTGCAGATTGAGGTGGGTGAATTACTTGAGGCCAGACCTAAAGAGGGGGCAGATAACCCCACATGAAGAGAGAATTATTGTGGAGCTGCATGCTAGGTGGGGGAACAGGTAAAAACTTGAACTCCCATCGTTCTTCTTGAGTTTTTCTCTGAGTTTTCATTGAAATTTTCTAAATAAGCTTCATAGCATGCAGATAATTAATTCGTTTTTTTTTAAAAAAATCAGGTGGTCCACAATTGCTAGAAGCTTGCCAGGGAGAACTGATAATGAGATCAAAAACTACTGGAGGACCCATTTCAAGAAGAAGGCCAAACTCTCTCCAGATAACTCAGACAAGGCAAGGACTCATCTCTTAAAGAGGCAACAATTTCAGCAGCAGCAGCAGCAGCTACAGCAACAACAGCAACAAATCCAACATCAACAACTACTGCAGCTAAATCAATTGGACATGAAAATGATCATGTCCTTGCTCGATGAAAACGAAAACAAAGCACCACATACCCCCCAAATGAGGCAGGAAATGGCACCTCATGCCGTATACCCCAACACAACCGAGGAGCATGGCTTGCTATATAACATGTTCAATGCATCAGTGCCTGAGGCCTCGAACGAGGACATACTCTGGGATGGCTTGTGGAACCTGGATGATGTCCATGGCAATTTTGGTGTGGCATGTGCACCAAGCAGAGCTAGCATGCACAATTTGGTGTCACCTTTTTGCTAACTGATCATCTAGCGCTGTTACATTTTCTTGGGGTTTCAACTGTTCCTGTTTAGCTTGCCATCAAATGAAGTCTCTCAATCTGGAGCTTTGGATTGATGCTTGAGTTATGAAATTTTGGTTGTGAATTGTGATTGGAACTCTCTAGATTTTAATCATGTACTCCATCAATAAGCTTTTCCAATTTTGCATATGAATTGAGGAGTGGACGCGTCTGGCCTCTGACCTCCACTTCAAGAGCTTAATTTGCAGTCCCTTTTCTCTTGTAGCTGCTCTTGCGTTTTACTTCTTCACAGGATCATGGAAACTTGATAGCACGAACTACTCACCCTTCACCCTCTTCTTCTTTCCCATGACAAAGTGCTAAATTTTCCTATATCTAAATTCAATTCTTTGAAACCAAGAAATTCATGAAAATGAAAATTTATTTAACACTTCAATTTCACTTCATCTTTTCAATCCCATTAAAAAGAGACTATCTACTAGAGGAAACGGGTGCCTCTCGCCATGTGACAACCTCGGATAGTCCTCCAACGGATCTTTCTACTTGTCTTGTAGCTAATGAAAGGGGTGCTGCCCATATTATATATAGCTATTCAAACTTCAAAGCATTGGTTTTTACTGTTTTTTTTTTCAATATCAAATATGAAAAAAGGGAAGGAAAAAATAAAAACCTCACGCACACGCACAGAGTCGTATTCATGACCAAAAAAATCCTAGGAACATGCAAATGAGTTACCATCATACCTAATTTTTGCAAGGATTTAGAATCCGGACTTTGCCTCTTAACTAGAGACCAGACCACTGTATCTCTTACACTTTATCACTTGATTTAGAGGAAAATAAGGTTATGATGATGATTTTATAATGCTTTCAATACTTCTGTTTAATTTGATTAAATTCAACGGATCTATACAAGTTGTAAATGCAACTCGTTCGTTCACTCCCAGTGAGAAAGAAAACAAAAGTGAAGGAAAGGAAAAAAAAAAAAGAGAGGGGAACAAATATCGGCAAAACAAAAGATTTTTTTTTAAATTAGCACAATAACCTAAAATCTTTCACAGAAAATTGATATTTGAAAAAGTTTTGGTGAAATAACTTGTTGCGCTTCAGAAGCGCGACATTTGCTAAATGTTGTTATTTCCAAACGTGACGATTAAACATGTCGCGCTTCAAAAACACAATAACTTAATATGTCATATTTTAAAAGCGCAACATGTCATGAAATCTCAATCCCTTCTTACAAGAACACGAACAAATACAACCACTCTCTTTCTAAAAACCGATATCCACAACCCTCCTTTCTCTAAAAATACACCAATCACTTGTTTGTTTGCCTTTAAAACACCAAAAACTCGAACCTTTCTTAGTCCCCAAGTATCCTAGAACGTTTTCCTCTTTAAAATCCATCATCGCCGCTGCCGCCCCAACACTTTCTAGTTCTACAAGCAAGGTAAACGTACTAAATAATAAATTAATTTGTGTTTAGTTTAGTTGAAATGAAATTATTGTTTGTGGTTTTGGTTGAATTTATGGTTTGCTGAATTAATAATAAATTAACTACGAGTACCGATATCAATTAGGAGTGATTTGATATAGCTGAACATGAAAACAACACCAATTAATTAGGAATTAATTATTTCACTGAATTATACGTTGCGTTGAATTTTAAACAAGTCGCCGAATTAAAGATTTTATGATAAGTTGCCGAATTAGGGATTTTATGTGAATTGGTTGGAATCAACTAATAATGTTATCAATTACACTTGATAATTTCATGCAATAGAGCATAAATGAGGTATAATTTTGATGAATTACACGTTGCATTAAATTGTGGATAAGTTGTCAAATTTGATATTTTCTTTGAATTGTTTGAATTTGGATTTCATTTAATGAAATTGAGCATGAAAATATAAATTAGATTTTATATTATGAATTATGTTTGATTTTAGTGAAGAATGCGTTGCATTAAATTTTAGAACTTTGTTTGAATTTGCTATAAATTTTGACAATTAGGGTTGAAGTAATGCAATCTAGTTAAAAATATATCCAATTGATTGAAATCAGATTTTTTTTCTTTTGTTTTACAGAATGTCGTATAACATCTTTATATTATGTTATTATGGTGACACTATTGTTCCTGATGTGAACAATAATATCACATACAAAGGCAGGAACAATTTTCTATTAAATGATAATTTAGGCATGTCATGTGCAGAAATGAAAGAAACTATTTATCATAGACTTGGATGTAATTATAATGATATTGATGTTGAAATAACTTGGAGGTGTCAAGTTGGTAAACATCAGTATTATTTTGTATCGATTGTATGTGATGGTAGTTTTAAGATAATGATTGATTCTTTCATCAAAAGTGGATTAAACATGATGTTATTGTGTGTAAGTAGTCAACCAAATTCTTTATGTGTCCTAACTTTTGGTCGAATATGTATAAATGCATTACAATCTATTAGTCTTTCAACATTATCAAAAACAGTTCATTATCAGATGAGTTGCTACAAAGTATTGATGATACTATGTTTGACAATCAATTTGTTGATCAATATAGATTTCATTATTCTAATCCTAGTGTCAACTAAAATGATGAGACGTTAGACCCGAATGTGACAATAAATGTTGATGATGATGTTGACATTGGCATAATATCTCTTATTTATGAATTTAAAGATGCTTTTGAGTCTATATTTGTTGTTTCTCATAATTGAGCATTTAGTCATAGACGTTTGTTAGGTTGCTATGATTTAGAGGTTGGAAAAATATTCAACAATAAAAATAATTTAGTTAGTGCAGCTAAATGGTGGCACATTGCACATTCGGTTGAATACCAAGTTCAACGATTGAACTCGACCTTTATTCAATTACAATGTGTGCAAGCACCTGAATGTAAGTGGTATTTGCATGAGGGATATCATAAAAGATCGGATTTATATGAGATAACAAAGTTAAAAGGACCGCACATATATATCTCGATCTTTATCCAAAAAGAACATCATTAACTCGATGCAGATTTTATTACTAATGTTATATCAACACTTGTGATGAATAGTTTTTCAATGATGGTTGCAAGCATACAAAATGAAATAAAATTGTATTACAAGTATAAAATATCATATGACAAAACATTAATTTTTATTGATATTTTAATTTAATATTAGGTTGGCTTATTTCTATGGAGTGGTTAAGAGGTCGTATTTGTGCTTCGTAATATTGACGAAGAACATAGAGGATAAACCTATGCATCTCGGCGGTTCAATGTTTTCCGCAATGCACTTGAGAACTTTGGAGAAATGTTAACTTTTGATGATGTCGTGGCAGATGACAAGACCACTTAAGTATGAGCAGTAGCAAGATGCAGTCATGCTATTGATGAGCCGAATCATCCAGTAGATGCAGATAGATAGATGAGTTATACTGACATATTTCAGGATTTCAATTAGTAAAATATTGTATTATTTAAGTATTTCATATCTCTTTTGCATGTATGTATGTTTATTTGCATTCACCTCATGAAAACATTCTTGTATAGAACTAGAGTTAATAAATGTGGTGGGTGAAAATAACTGAGATTTGTGCTTTGAGCCGTAAGACTAATGCTACTTATGATTATGAAATGTAAGAATTTATTGTGTTTGGTTATTGTGATTATTTTCATATATTTTTAAGCGGTATAAAAATTTAGATATAGTCCTATATAGAGGAAACTCTGTCCAAATTTGTTAAAATTAAAAATTTTCTTACTCTCTAAAATCATTAATTAAATTAAATGTAAGATTAATAAAATAAATAACCATTGAGATTACAAGTGTCATGCAGTTCAATGATAAATCTCACAAGAATCTTTTTTGTTAGATTTAGATACAAGAGAATTTAATTGATGGATATTTATGGAATGACTATTGTAATTTAATTTATATCGCGCTTTAACATCACTATATTTAATAAATGTTGTATTATAAAATCACAATATTTAATAAATATCGCATTTGAGAACGACGATATTTAATTGATGTTATTGTTCTAAAACGCAATGTTAATTACATGGCTCACAAATATCACATCAAATAAATATTTTGATTTTAAAATGTATTTTTTTTTGGCTAAAAAAACCAAAAAAATCTGCTGTATTAAATCTTATATTCCTTTTACTTTCCATGTTAATAACTAAATATGCTGAAAAGAAAATATGTGATCGTGGAGAGTACTTTCAATCTAGTACAATCCGTGTTGTCCTTTTGATTTATTGATGTTAGGACAAAAAGAGGTTCAAATTACACCAGCAAAAATCATCTTGAGATCGGAACTAGATTCCTCTCACTCCCACTTATTTCATATGCTATCCTTTCTGATTTTCTAGTCATTTTTTTAAAAAAATCCAAGTTAGCTTGTTTTCTATCATATAATATGTGATTTTTTTTCTTTTAAACTAATGTATTTATTTATATAGAATTATTTTCTCAATTTTTTTCCTAAATCCAAATCCACTTACTATAGATTATCGGACAAAGATTCGATCAAGGATAGAATTGATCTGGATGAGAAAGAGAAAGGGACACGCAGGCCTGTCTTACATGGAGCTGTACGATGTAAGAATCAATCTAGATCTGCTTGTATCTATTAATTAGAAAAAGGAGTTCTTCCATGAAAACGACTCGGAATGAATTCTAGTGATCAAAGAAGTGGAAAATAATATGGATGTGATGGGAAAAGAGAACATTCTCTCTATTTTATTTTTTATTAACTTTTTTTTAAAAAAAATTTTATGAAGCACAAATCGACTTTTTAAAATATATATTGAATAAATCATCTAGTACATTGTTCAATAATAAAAATTTTAAATTAAAAGATTTACTTCTTATATGGTTTTAGATTTGATCCTTATGGTTGCTAATATAAAAGCCACTAGAGGCTTACATGGTCGTTAACTTTAGGGCCTGTAGGATTAGTCGAGGTACGCGCAAGCTGCCCGGACACCCATGTTAATAAAAAAAATACAAATTGAATAATTTACTGCAATAGTACCCTTTATAAGCTTGAGCTGTTCATGCTATTATTATTATTATTATTATTATTATTATTATTATTATTATTAAGAAAGATGTTTAAAACTAAGATGTTCTGTCGAAATTCCTTGCTGGCCACTATAGACTATAGGCCATCCAATTTGACAAAACATCCTATCACGATAAAAAGAAAAGGCAAAATTATTTGGAAATAAAATAAATTATCTCTTGGCTTAGCAAAAACAACAAAATTGGAAAAATAAATTTTCAAAAAAATAAAAAAATGAGAATTTTTTTCAAAACTTTAAAGAAACTTTAAAACCTATTAAAAAACTATAAAAGATAATTAAAAAACTATTAAAAATTCAAATCTAAAATAAAGGCCGAATCCAACTTTGAAAAATAAGTATCCATTGTTAAGAAAGAGACTCGCGGGCTAGGCCCATATTCCGTACCCAACGGGCCCAAGCGATTTTTTCCCTACTATAAGAAATTAAGAATCACCCGCCAAATTCAAACAGGACTCCAGAGCTCTAAATGACCCTTTTCTCTGTATGGAAAGCAGTTAGCCTCAGAAGCTCCCGTAATTACTGTTATGCCACTCCGGTCTCTTCAGCTGAAAACCTCCTTGATTTACTCCGTCTCTCACTCACCCACAAGTCTCTCAAACTCACTCAACAATGCCATGCTCGAATTCTCTCTCTTGGTTTCACTCAAAACCCCTTTTTGGCCACCAAACTCATTTCTGCGTATGCTATATTCGGCGTCCCAGCTCTGTCCCAACTCGTTTTTGACTCGATACATTTCAAGAGTGTTTACCTATGGAACTCGCTGATTAATGGGTTTGTAAAAAATCGTGCTTATAATGAAGCTTTTGGTTGGTTTTATCAAATGTGTTGCCGTGGTGTTTTGCTTGATGACTATACCTTTGCAACAATGTCAAAAGTTTGCCACGAGATTGGTGACTTGAATGCAGGGAAATTGATTCATGGGAAAATTTTAAAAACTGGGTTTGTTTTGGATGTTATAGTTGCCAATTCTCTTATGTCAATGTATAGCAAATGTGGGGGATTTGTAGAATGTTTGAAACTATTTGATGAAATGCCTGAGAGAAATGTCGGTTCTTGGAATGTTATTCTATCGGGTTATGCGGATTCAGGGGATCGTAATTTTGATAAGGAGGTTTCAGGTTTTGTTAAAGACATGCAGATTGAGGGGTTAAAACCCGATGCATTTACAGTTTCCAGTCTTTTGACTCTGTGTAATGGGCATATGGGGAAAAGGGACCATGGGAGGGAGCTTCATGGGTTTATAGTGAGAATTGAATTGGCCGTGGGTTCTGGTACAGAAGTTCATTTGGGATGCTGTTTGATTGATATGTACTCGAGGAGTAGTAGAGTTGATGTGGGTAGAAGGGTTTTTGATAGAATGGAGTGTAGAAATGTTTATGCTTGGACAGCAATGATCAATGGTTATGTGCAGAATGGAGCTCTAGAAGAAGGACTGGTTCTTTTTCATGAAATGCAGGTGAGGGATGGAGTAGAACCTAATAAGGTGTCGCTTGTGAGTGTTCTTCCTGCTTGTAGCGCGGTTGCTGGTTTAACTGGAGTGAAACAAATTCATGGATATGCCATTAGGAAGCAATTCAATAATGATGTTTCTTTATGCAATGCTTTGATTGACATGTATTCCAAGTGTGGGAGCTTGGATCATGCAAAACAAGTCTTCGAGTTTGGTTCTTTTCTTAGGGATCCGATATCTTGGAGTTCAATGATTTCTGGCTATGGATTGCACGGGAAGGGAGAGGAAGCTGTCTTTGTATACAACAAGATGCTTCAGCTTGGGAATAAACCAGACATGATAACAATAGTAGGGATTCTTTCTGCTTGTAGTCGGGCTGGATTGGTAGATGAAGGCTTGTGCATCTACAAGTCTGCAATAAATAAATATAGAATTAAGCCAACTGTTGAGATTTGTGCTTGTGTTGTGGATATGTTAGGCCGAACAGGCCAGCTTGGCCAAGCTTTAGATTATATTAAAACTATGCCAATGGAACCTAGTCCAAGTGTTTGGGGGGCTCTTGTTAGTGCTTCCATAATCCATGGAAATTCTGAGATGCAGGATCTGGCTTATAGGTTCCTTGTTCAGTTAGAACCTGAAAACCCTTCGAATTATGTCTCGCTTTCAAATCTACATGCGTCTTCCAGGAGATGGGATGTAGTATCTGAGGTGAGAACAATGATGAAAGATAGATGCTTAACAAAAACTCCTGGGTGCAGTTGGATAAGCATTAATAACACTACTCATTTTTTCTATGCTGCTGATAAACTGCATCCTTGTTCCAAGTCAATCTATGAACTGCTGGGTGGCCTCATATTACTGATGAAAGGACCTGCTGTTTCTCATGATTTTGAAAATTTTACATGGGTGTCTTGATATTGATCTTCTGTTATCTGTCTCCCTTTACTATTGAGGATATCTTGTCTAAACCATATGGTGCCACAAATATGCATTCACTAAACGAAGGATCGAGACTTGTATGCTGTCCATACCTCTGGAAATGTTTGCTGAAAAATTTGTCATTCAGGTTCGTATGCTGTTTGTTTCTATAGGGTTTTTATTGTCTTAATTTGATGTACAACTGCTAATTCAGAACAATTCAAGTGCATTAGCCTTCCAATCATTCGTTCAATGCTTGATAAAATTGCCTCAGACAGAAAAATAGGCTTCATGGAAAATTTACTTAAGACTGTGGAAAGCCTTTGTTTTTTGGATTTGGGAACTCTATGTCCTTTTGACTTTTGCAAACAATCCTGCTTATAAACGATTCCTAGGCATGTACTGAAATATTAAATCTTTTTTCTTGCAGGTGGATTTTGCATGCATTCTTAAACTGGCCAAACTTATTTCAAGTTTAGCTGTGTGGATTGGTAGTTTGGACAGAGACCATTCTAGTTCCTCGCTCATTTCTTCAACAAATTATTGAAACGAAAGGAGTGCGGCCAATCTTAAAGATAATTGACAAGATCTTAAGATATGCCGAACTGCTAGTGGCATCACTGGCACCTAATTCGCGTGGCAGTGAAACATTCTGTAACTATTAAAAGGAGCAATATTAGCAATCATTGAGTAACATTGCTGGGTCTACAGCTTCTTCTTCTTGTCAGGATGGGACGGGGTTTTTGAGAGGGAGTTTTAACCTGTTTTTTTTAAAATTTTAATATTTTTTTTGCTTTAAATTAATTGTTTTTAGATCGTTTTGATATAATGATGTCAAAAATAAAATTTTTTTTTTAAAAAAACATTATTTTAATATTTTTTATTTAAAAAAACAATCGTTACCACATTCTCAAAAAACTCTGAAAGAAGAAGCAGAGTTACTGGTGGTTAGGTTCTTGTAAATGCGGCTTCAAGAGTAACCATCTGATATCAATGCTTGATGTTCACCTTGCCAAATTTGTTCTGGAACGAGGATTAGTCAACAAACTATGCATGGAATAATAAATGGAATTTTCATGTTTTCTTTTCTCTCGTAATTTCATTTCTCTATTCAACTGTCCCCTCCCCTCTGCTCTGCACCCCCAACCCTCCTGCATCCATCCATGCTATAGGATTTATTAATAGCACCCTGAGGCGGGGTGCCAAGGCTTCTTGAGGTAAAAACTAAGGTAGTTTTGCCAAACCAGCAAGCTCCTATAATAACCGGGGAGATTGGGATCAAAGTTCAAAGTATGCTTTATTACTGCAACGCATATTACCTCACCAGCGAGTTGATCGCAGCATCGGTCGACTTGTACCCAGGTAGCTTCCTATCTTGACCCTCGAGCTTCTTTCACATGCAAAAGACTTCCATCTACTTAAGTTTGAGCTGTTCATCGTGGATGTGGAAATGTTCTCACCGGTAGGCTCATATATTGGTCAGTTCCTGTTAAAAACAAATTGCAGGATATTGTCCATGACAAAATGGCTCTAGTAGTATGGCAGAAGCTGAGCCTATTTCCACTCAGAAGTAAATAATGAAAGACACAGTAGAGTGCAATTGGAAGCCACAAAGCATTCTCACTCATGAAACCGCAAGAACAATTTTATGTGTTAATTCTTGTCACAAGGCATGTTATCTTACTAACTATCCATCGGCAACGATACAAACACCACAAAATTGACGGAAGACAATTGGGGACAAGCAAGCAAATAATAGGGTTTGAATGAAAATTTGTCAGTTTCTCTTTCATGTAATGTAAACCATGTACAGAATTCTCGTTCATACAACGAGGAACTCCCTAAAGATGCTCTGATGCGTTTATTTTGGTAAAGAAATGACCTGTTACAGCTTAGGAATAAGAGTACCACAGTCAAACATGAAGGAATTTGAGTAGTTTACTACCAAATTGTTAACCATTGGGTATATAGGCCTTCCATGATTAAAATGGCTCAGCCGAATGCATCATCTACATGCCTTCCTGCTTGTTCACCATCCCTCAAGTTGCCAGATGAACTTGATGCGCAGCAGATATGATTCTCTGGAAATTAAACTACTCACTTCAAGAAATATCAGAAGCAAATCTTGGGATCCAATAACAAAATCCACTGATCAAGAATGCTTGAATGGTGCCGCTGAGCTGATGTATGTGTGCACATTTGTGAAACAATAATCCAGTTAACACAAATTGATCATCTTTGCCAGAGGATTTGTACTAATTGAAGGGTCATTCCAATCTTAGCGCAGCTGAGATAGGCTCGGTGCATCACATTCCCATATGATTCGACGATTCGGCAGTGTGAAGACAATTCAAATGTTCCAATCTCCTACCACTCATTTTCCAGCAAAATGCTGTCGTCCGTCCCTCTAGCTTGTTTATCTCTGTGAATCAGATTCTCTTTCACGGTGGTAAACATAAATAGAGCCAAACACCACTCTTCCAACCCTTCTATTTTTTCGTGTTCTTTTACTCATACCTCGCTTTCTTTCCTTCTCAACAATGGGTTTGGACATGGGTAAACGATGAATCCATCCTAAAGGCAATAATGCTGCAAGGAACTGTATCAAAATTCCCACTGGCAGGCTTGAGTAATTACCAGATGTTATTCCAATCAGAGAAGCTAACCCAACGCCCAAGAACCCACTAACAATTGATGATAAACACAACGATGATGCCAAGAAAGAGGTAAGAGATCCTTCACAACCCTGTGGACATAAACTCGCCAATAGCATTGAAAAAGGAAGGAGCTTAAATTGTGCAAGTGTTTCTGCTAAACCCGAAAAACAACAGGCAAACACCTCATTGGGAATTCCCAATTTAAGATTGATCTGTCTCGCTAGAACAAGATCCAGAAGAAGAGAACAGGCATATAAAAACTGGACTGCACTAACTAATTTCCTCATAGGCACTTCTTTCCAAAAACGGTCATAGATTATAGTCATGGAAAGAAGTATCAACTGGCCAATTACGCGTGACATTCCAATAATTGAAGGATCAAGATGTAGACACTGAGTTTGGTAGCAAAAGATGGAACCTGAGAGAACCGGGACCGTAGCAATAGAAGCTACAATCCAAGTGAGAGGGCAGGAGATGTTGTCATCGTTTAATGCAGTTTTAAGATCACTTATCTGCTTCCTAATATTCTCCCAAATTGATTTCTTTACAAGGTTGTGATCGGATGGTTCTGATAAACCAAGAGAGTTCTCTCTCACTGTTGATGAAAATGCCAGTTGAAGAGATAGCAGAACTGAAAATACAAGGAACATGGTTTTGGGTGGTGTTTTCTGTAAGAAACAACCACCTAGCAAGTTGCCTAGGATTCCACCAACAGCTAAAGCCATAAATGCATAAGACTGGAGGCCCCCAATTCTGTTTTTTTGGCCATATTCTGCAACGAGGGCATCCTTTGCTATTTCTGTGATAGAAGCGCCAAGATTACTGATAAGAATGCATGCCATAAGGATTCCAAGGGCTTCCCGTGCAACTGGGATCAATGCTAGTGGCCCCCAAGCTAGCACCTGCAAAAAGACTGAGAATTTCACTTCTGTCAACTTCTTCATAAGCTAGATCAATCAATCAGATAAATTCATAGAAATTATTTGGGATGTGACAAACTTACTCCCATTATAACAATAGGCTTAGAATTGAGTTTTCAACTTTCCCTTATCTCTCATGATGGATCTGTACCTATTTTCTTCTCTTCAAGAAAATCCCTCCAATGTCTTACAATAGACATTCTTTTTTTTTTTTTTTGGGGGGGGGGGGGGGGGGGGGGGCATCATCATTTGCTATACACCCTCAAGTTCTAGCTTTCTTGATAACAAGAGATAGGATCTGGCCATAGTCAGCCACTATGAAATGTAATCTGACAAATTAAGGTACCTCATCTTTTTATTGTCCATGCACAGAAGGCTTGGACATGGAAATTGACAAAAGGAATCTTGAGGCATAACTACGTAGGGAATTCAAGCAACGGGCAGAATGCCAGAATGAAAGTCCAATAAAACTTAACCACATATCCAGCGTAATTTAGAAAACATATACAAGTTCCAACAATAAGCTTAAAACATAAAAATTCAAAAAACTGTCTGTCAAAATGATTGATTAAGAGCAACTTAAACAGAAGCAATGAACACTGAAAGACATAAACTAGACAAAGCAGAGATATAAGACAACTAACCTCCCACTAGAATATAAGGTATTCTATGAGCACCTCCAGTGTAAAGAGCATCAGAGAGGATTCCATAAAGAGGCTTAGCCACCATGGGAAAGTTACCACAGTTTTGCAAAAGCTGCAGCGTTGATGAATGCAAGTTGAGATTGTGAGCCATATGGAAGTTGAGTGCAAGCAAAGGAAAGCACCTAAAACCCTGCATCCAATACCCAAACCCACACAAAGCCAGCATCTGTTGGCTACCCAAATGGCCAAAACCTCTCCTTTCCTCATATCCCCTGCTTTTCTTACCTTTCTTAGGAGAAACTTGATCTGGGGCTATTAAAATGGAGCTAAAAGGATAAGTCTTGGGCTTTGAAGGGTTGTTAATGATGTTAGGGTTCTTCTTGTGAGAAGAGCATGGAACTGGTTTCAAGTGAGATAACTTATTAGAAGGGAATATTTGTATTTTTGGGTTATCTGGAGACAACTTGGTAAGTGGACTTTGACTGGCAATTGATAAAGGAAACATAATTCTTGATTACTAAGAGGTTAAGAAGTTACTAAGATTAATGTCCATGCTGTTTATAATGACTCAGTTTGTGAGTTGGAAACAAGAGGTGCAACATAAGCGAAAAACCCAGTTTAAGGTTGCTGAAAGAAGAAAGATGATGAAGCTTTCAAGGGAAGAGAGATATCTAGAAGAGTGCAGGAAAGGGTTTTGAATATTGTAAGATTGCGTGATTCTAGGCAGCTCATGCCTGATGGTGGCTTGATTTGTTCTGCTGTCTTTTTATTAATGGGGATTTGGTGGGCCCTTCTCTCTCCATCAATTACAAGGAGATAGGGGGATGACGAGTCCAAATTAGGCAGAATTTTATGGGTCAAGACGGTGACATCGAAGAAGATGTACTCCAGGCTTCTTAGAAAATAGGTAGATGTTGTGTTTTATTCATAAATATATTAAAATAGCCAAAAGTATTTTTAAAATACAGTTTAAAATGCAAAAACAACATCAGTTTCACCATAATTACCAACATGTTAACCAAACAGCTTCACCATCCTTGTCGAGCAAGTAAGCAGTTGCAGTCACCACGATACTCAGCAATATGCAGTGGTGCTCTATAAAAATCTCTGGCCTTGAAGAATCTCCTCTATCCCAGAACCAGACATGTTATGAAGTATAACTATTAGTCCTCATGCAAGAGCCACGAATCATCAACCTCTACTACAATTTCACCCTCGTCAAATACATCTTACTAGAGCAATAAAAACCATGGATGTCCTGTAATTAACTCCAAGTATTAGAAACAAGAGCAGATCACTTGGTACTCCTTCATCAGACAACCTCCTGGCAGGACACCTACAAAACATCCTCTTCAAAAGATCAATAACTAATGTTGAAATCGATTAAAAAACTTCATCAGGAATCCTCAAATCCTTTCTCAGAATTGCGTTAGAAATCTCCTTCAATCGTTTTCCCGTTAAACGGAGGAGACCTCGCCAACATAATATACATCACCACCCCAGCACTCCACGCATCCACTTTCTCATCATATTCATTCCCCAACAAAACCTCAGGCGCTCTATATCACGGTGACCCCACACCCCATTCACAGTCTTTCTCTTCCTAACAACCTTAGCGAATCCAAAATCCGCAAGCTTCATCCTGAATCTGCTGTCCGTTAAGATGTTTTTGGGCTTAATGTCCCGGTGAATTGCCCCGTTTTTATGGCAGTGATATAGATAGCTTTCATTAGTTGAGAAGAAAGGCATATGGGCTCACTTTATTTTAGAATACCCGTGTGGTTGATTACTAGCTCGAAAATATCTTTGTTTTGGAAAAAATCGATTACCACAAGTCTAGCCTTATGTTGATGGATTTCACTGTAAAAGAGTCACCGGTGAGGCGGGATTGGCAACTATAAACGGTGAAGGTATATGTAAGTGTGGAATCCAAGTCCTAGTGATTTTTGAAGATAATAATAAGTATTTAAACTTTCATGATTTTTATAGTTGAGTTAATGATATTTAAACTCTTTTCAGATAAGTATTCTAATTTTTTAAATTAGCAATAAATTTTTGAATTTGTTTTTTTGTGTGGGTGTAACTTTTTTTGTGTCAAACACTCTTTTAATCTTCAAACAACCATACTCAGTTCAATTTGTCCCAAAAGTCATCCCCTCCATCAACAGTTCATCCATTCAAGTCACCAGTCCATGAAGCACTGAGTAGAAGGAGCCCAGGAATCTTACCAAGAATCCTCACACTGTAAATCTCTGTTTGCATGATCTGTATCTCCACACTGTATTCTCCCTATAACATTAACAACTCCACTGGACACACTACTGCTCTGATACTTTCAATCTTGTAGCCCACGAGCCACCAAACTCTGCATAAGTTTGTAGCAACAGTTTGTCCTGGGCAGCAGAATCTGATAGGCTTTTCCACGGGGACGATTGAAATGTATGGCGGAGCACTCCCTGGCTCGCATACAGCTTCTTCGCAGTCTGTCACTGAATCATTCTGCATCAGCTATATCAAGAATGTGCGTATAAACATTGATCCTAGAAAGCAGAAGAGCTCCTTCCAAACTCAATGCTATGAGTTGTCATGGTTAAATAACATAGCTAAAATTATTGTTTACATCTTTGACATTTATCCAGTTGTCTTGGCAGAGTTAGGGAGTTGTTGGGAGTATAATTGTGGTTGTTTTTTAAAATATTTTTTATTTAAAAATATATTAAAATAAATTTTTTTTAAAAAAAATTATTTTTAATATTCATATATCAAAATAATTTAAAAATACTAAAAAATATTAATTTAAAATAAAAAAATTAATTTTTTTAAAATATAAAAATAAACTGGACCTAAAAATACGATATCAGTTATACCTTCACCTTCACCGCACTAGTTACATTCTCTTTCTAGCCTTCGTCATCTTCCTTATTCTCACACAAGTCATATGGCATAATTTCAACCCACAGTAGGTTAATTTTCTTCATGTTCTCACTACAAAAGAAGAAGAAAAAACTAGAAATCAATACATATCAATTCCTCTTTTATAATATTTTTTTTACAAATAAAAATTTTTAAAAAATAAAAAACATTTATTTTTAAATTATATTACTAATGTGTTCAACTTTACATAATATTTTTTATAACATCAATTTAATTAACCACTTTCATTTATATTTGTCTTTTAAATTATAGATTTTTTTAGATATAGATTTATCTTTTATTTATTTAAATAAATAAATTCAATAAACCTAATCAGATACATATTTCATTTTATATTATGAAATATCTTAATCTTGTTTGCATAGACTTTTCAAATTATATTTTGAATCTTTGTATAAAAAAAAAACATTAAAACAACCAACATACCCAATAATTTTTTTTTGATTAAAAAAAAAAAAAACGTTAAATGGCTAGTTATATTTATGAAGTGGCCACCTTTTCTTTATCTAGTGACATGGCCTTTGATTCTTGACCATTTAACGTCATGGAGGGGATTTTTAAGAGAGAAGGTTCCCTCTTTAAGTCCTAGCTCAAATGACAATAATACAAAATATTTCTCCAATGAAGTGTAGAAAGTCTTCATCAGGAGATTGAAAATCAAGGCATCAAATCAAAATTTGTCTCCAATAGTGAATGAACTTCGGCTAGGGAAGCGACCTTGAAGTCTGGTTCTAGATCCAACTTGGTAAAATCAGCAGAACCGTACCTCCCCTTTTCATCAAGCAAGCATGTGAAGGCTCCAGCTCGCTTTCCACAGGCCACCTGTACAAGCCATAAAATCAATCACCCATTGCTTAAGCATTGGTCACACAATTCACCGACACAACTAAGAATAATTGTATCACATCAACCCTTCAGTCACATCAACCCTTCAGTCGTAGAAGCAAACTTCCATCCTTTTGATACAAGCATCAAAGACAGCACAATGTATCAAAAAAGAACTTAGGAAGAATATCACTCACATCATCTTTGAGGCTGTCACCAACCATCATGACCTCATTGGGCTGGACATCCCAAGTTGAACAGATATGCAGCAGAGGAGCAGGATCTGGCTTGTAAGGACGAAACTCCCTGCTTAATGCTGGAGAAAACACAATCTGCAGCAAAAACACTTAAAACATAACATTTCTGGTAGAACAATTAAAAAGGGCCCCCCTGCAAAGGGCAGACAATGTGGACACAAGCACATGTAAAACTGGGTCACATCTGACGAGGTGTATTGGTTTTGCTGTTTGCTTAAAATTAGAAAAAGGTCCTTTTATAATTTTTTTCTGAAAAATATAACAGTACTTTTTGGTAGCTATACACTAAAAGTGGGACGAAGGACTGAAGAAAAAAGGGTTCTTTTCAGCAGAAGCTTTCTTTTCCTGCATAACCGTAAGCAAAATTACAAACCTTTTGCTCTTTGAAGCAAAATGGTAAGAATTGAGCCAAGGGAAGTATCAGTTATTCGTGACAATAAGAGGCAAACCTTTGAGCAAGCATGCGAAGTGTCCAGGCTCAAGTGAGAGAAGAATCCAAGAATGATATATATGGATTGATAAAAAAATAAGTATGATCTATACGGAAACTAAGGATTCAGGAAGCACATTAACAATCCTGAGGGACTTTTGTGGAGGGAGGGGGGGGGGGTAAAAAGGTGGTTTCGAAGAAACAGTCAAATTTGACGCGGGAAAGGTTTATGCCGTGAAGCTCCCATTCCCTGATCTACAGTCCTGATGGACTTTGTATGGACTAGACAATGCATTTTGTTTGTAGACCCACGCAGATTGAACAACCTCACCAGTATAGATGTTTAACCTGACAAATTCTGCTATAGCAATTCACTCTTTAAACGCCCATTTCATGCATTACACGCTAAAATGTGATTGATCCGAGCATTCGAAGAAGATTGTGGAGCTATGGCAGAAATAATCTTCATGTTACATACACTCAAGAACCTTGATGCACTATACTAAATGTGTTTTAACTTACCTCAAAGCGTTGATGATAGAGATCTACTGCTTCCTTGACATTTCGCGTAATCAATCCCCTTCTGAAAACAAGTAAAAGCTTTGTTATCATGACCATACAGGTGCCACATAATTTCTTTAGGAAAACACAGTGTGATTACAAGAGCTGCATTGTCTATCGCATAGTTGCAAGCAAAAGTCACGCATCAATTACATTCTGAATTTCACCTGACATGCAAAATCATATGAAATTCTGCTTTACCATTATTTCACTTGCACGCTTGGCAGTAAATTAAATTGTTTTTCTCAACTTTTCAACCCGTCACTCCAGATCATCACTTCACGAATAGACCAATCAAGCACGCATTCTGTAGCAAATCTAACATGCACAGATGCACTTGTAACATAAGATTAATCAAAACTCAATTTTAAACCCCAACCCACCATTTAAAAAAAAAACAATAAACGAATAATCCACCTTGTTGTGAGTAGTAAAATGGGAGGTATAGATTCATTTTATAGTAACTCAAGCTACCCCAATGTAGCTCTTACATATAGCCATGATAAATAATATGGAACTAACTCACGCATTTGAATGATTAAAAAACAATTAGGTTATTCAATCACAAATAAACTAAATTCCTCAGCGCAAATGAAACACCAGTAATTGTATATTGAAACTTTTAGTACCTAATTTTCTTGGAATCAAGAAAGCCACAAAGCTCAGCTGCACCTGCAGCTCAGTAATTTCCAAAAAAAAAATAATCAGCAGGTGAATCCAAGTATGAAACGAATATACGATGCCGCATCGCTGCAATCCAATGACTCACCAGGCATGATTTGCAATCGCTCGCGACCTAGTCGCTCGAAATCAAGGATGATCTCATTAGCCTTTCGCTGCTCATCAGGGCTCCAACTCTCAATGAGATGCAAAATGTCGATGCCAGATGGATTTTCTTGTCTGATTCTGCGATACTCGGTTTCTCCTAGCACGGCCTTGTACATGGAAGAGAAATCAATGACGGGGACGGTTAAGGTTCCGTCCATGTCGAAAACGACACCTCTTAAGCGAGTTTTGGTTTTGATGGACATGGCGGTGAGGTGAGAAAGGGGGAAGGGGTGAGGTTTTGGGTGTATGAAGGGGATGCATTTGAAGAGAAAGGAGGGCATTGCACGGTATTTTGGTGGGAGATATTTTGGTGGCAAGGGAGAGGGTCCAGGTGATGAATCTGTGGTGCGTGATGGCCACGTACTTCCATTAAAATTAACATGTGAAAAGCAAATCATGAAAGCTTGCACGAAGGTGGAGACCTTGTATTCATCGTTTCATTCCTTGTATCCTTCCAACATTCATCACCAATTTCATCTCTTTATTTTTATTTTTTTTTGTGATTTCTATATTTTTGTTTGAATTTATGTATGCCTTCTACTCAACAAATTTCTTATCGTGGCCCCTTTTGTCAAGTTTTCTTTTAACTTGTTTTTAATTTTATCTTGTAAAATAAAGCTGGAGCTGATGTAGAAAAATAAATAGATAGACAGCAAATGCTTCATCATGAATTAGATAATTTTTTTTGCAATGTTAAAAAAATTTGCTTAAGTGTTATTATTGCATTTAAAATAAAACTAACGATGCAGTATTATAGAAAAAAAAAACTAAAAAAATTATGATAATAGTTATTCATGAATCAAAATGTAAAATAAAAAAATTAAAATAACTAATAAAAAAAACTTTAAAAAGATAATCAAATGAGGATATCAAAACCCACGAATAGAATCATGCATACATGATAATCAAATAAAAAATAAAAAAAATTGATTTTAAAAAGAATTGAATTTTGAAGGATAAAATAAAAAAACATTTTAAAAGAAACCTAGACCACCCGGATAAATGAAGTTCCTTTTTTAAAACGAACAACTTTAAAGTATATAATTGGAAAAAAATAATATTAACCTGTGTAAACTTTTCAAATTCATAATTCTGAGTATTGACTAAACTGGAAGCATTACATCTGAAAAAGCAATTATTTAAAAACTTGGCTTGACTCAATGATTTGAACCATAACCGGGCCAAGCTTCAAAAGAAATTGGGGGAGAATTAATCTAATATAAGACTATCAAAAACTCGAGTTGACCCATGTTTTGAGGGAAATCTAGTCAAAACATGATCAAAACCCATTGACTATTTTCTTTTTTTTTTCTTTCAAAATGGTATCATTTTGATTTTTTTATTTGTAAAACAAAAGGATTTGGTTGGCTTAGGTTAACTCAAGTCTATCCACTCGACCTATGACCCGATCATTGTCCCAAATTGACTTTTAGGTAGGCTTATAAACAATGGGAAAAACCTAGGAGACCAAATCTCAATAATTGGAATGTCGAGTGATGAAAAAAAAACTAAATGATAGAGAAATAGCAATTAAAAGAATAAGAATCTTATTTGAAAAAAATGAGAGGACAAACAAAAATATTGAATTAAATGGCAAAATTAAAAAAAAATCAAATTAACAAATGAATCCAAAACAAAAAAACAAAGAATACCAATTCTCAACGTATAAAATGATGATAGATGAAATTTAAAAAAAATAATGAAAAATAACCGAAGCCAACCCAATCCAACCTTTAGAATTTTTGTAACATGAATCGCGAGACTAGATTATAATATAAAAGTCTAACATAAAAAAATAACACTTTAAAATTCATAACCAATCAAAATAATTAGGGATAAATTTGAAAAAATAAATAATTTAAAAAGATAGAGAACCAAATTTGATGAAAAAATAAAATAAAACCAAATTACAAGGGGTGAAATTAAAAAACAATTTCAATCTAGAAAAGGATAAGAACAACTAAAAATAACAATTAAAAGAATGAGGGTTATATTTGATATAAAAATTAAATATCAATGAATGAAATTCAAATACAATTCAATTAAATAAAGGATTCAAAACCAAATACATCGCAATTAAAAGAATGAAAACAAGATCTAATATAAAAACCAAATGCAAATGGATGAATTTGAAAGAAAAAAAACTTGATAAATGATTCAAGACCCGATACACCATGATTAAGAGAATGACTTAATGATGATCAAATTTGACATAAAAATCAATTATGAAGGTATGAAATTGAAAAAAAAATTAATTCAATAAATTATTTTAGGCCAAATACATTGCAATAACAAAAACAAGGACATAACCTAACTTAACTGACAAATAGCCAGATTTTATTGTTTTTTTGCAATAGGTAACATGTTTTTCTAGTAGAAGAGAGGGGAAAGAGGGAGGGAGAGAAAAACCCTCGGTTGAAGCTCCTCCGCATGCTGCATCGCCACATGTGCTTGGCCACCATGCTTTGGGTTGAGAGGCGCATCAAACGCTGCCCTAAAAGGCGGCGTTCAATATTGTTTTGGTGCTGCATGCGCCACCCGAGAGGAGGGGACACCACCAACTATTTTTTAATATAAACAATAATGTGCGTGCGTGTTTGTTAAAATGATATTAAAACGACGAAAACACCCCTAACCCCCACCTTATATTAATAACAAAACCATATTAAAACGACGAAAACACCCTTACATGCAATTTTGTTTTTTTCCTAAAACTCAGGGGTGATTTCGTATTTTTTTTCCTTCATAAAGGTATGAGTGTAACTTCACTGTTTAATTTTTTAAAAAAGACAAAAGAAATCTCCATTCAAAAGTTAAAAATTTATGCCCTAAAAGGCAAATTAGTATTTATACTACAACAAAAAAGCAGACTATTTTGTTCCCAATCATTTTTTCAACGGCAAATATATACCATTAAAAAGACAATCTTGTTCTCAATTTTTAAGTAGTTTTTTTGGCAAGGTCAATTGCGTTTTTATATTGTTTCATTCCATAATAATATGTGTCTTGGTGATCAGTAAAAAACTGAACTAATTTAGTTTATTTTTAATGCCTTGAGATTAAAAAATCAAAAAGAAAAAAAATTTTCAATAAATTTTCAAATTTAGAGAGAATGTTTATAGAATTGAAAATTTAAAAATTTTAAAAGAAAAGGTTTATCTTGAAAAAATTCCATAATTCAAAAACAAAATATTGATCTTTTCATTTTTTAATTTAAAGATTTTTTTTATAATCAAACATTAAAGTAAGGTTTTATCTCACTATCTTAATTTAAAACATTGATACTTATTTTAGATATCGAGTAGTCTAGTGTTATTTCAAATAATTTTTTATTTTAAAATATATCAAAATAAATCTATTTTATATTTTTAAAATTTTTGATATTAATATTTCAAAACCATCAATTAATTTAGTATTTTTTTTCAAGCCTATAATATTTTTTAAAAGCACTAAAAATATTAATTTAGTATTTTTTCAAGCCCAAAATATTTTTAAAAAACATCTAAAAACAAAAATATAAATCAAGTAAAAGAAGAAAGTCTCGTATAATAAATCAATTTCTTAAGAACTTAATATTTTTCATTGATTGAATACTTGAACAAGCCAAGGATGGGAAAGTAAGAGATATGTTTTTATGTTAAATAAACGGTTAGTTACATCCAAAGACTTTCTTTTTTCGTGGGTGCACTCTTATTTCTGTTTATTATGTTTTTTCTATTTATTTTTTAATTTTACTTTTTTATTTATTTCAAATTATTTTTTTAACAATATTATTTCATATATTTTCAAGTAAAAAAATATTTTAAAAAATAATAACCATCACAAAGACATAAATACTATCAGAACAATTTCAGAAAAAAAAGGGAGCAAAATCTGACATGATTATGAGAGCATACATAGTTTTTTTTTGAGTATTTATGTCAAAATTTGTTCTTGTTTCTCTATTTTTTTTCAAAACTTATTTGATATTTTCGGAAGAAAATGGTTCAAGTCATACGTGTCACGATGTAATTCATCAATCTTTAAGTTTGAATGCCGTAAACATTTTGAGGCATTGATGATAAATAAAAACTTTGTTGCCTGGAGAGACACAATGCTATTTTATATTAGTAGAGGGATTCAATGAAACATTTGTTACTAGTAAAAGGACCAACTACATATCGAAAGCCCGTTAAAACTCTCGGGATTAAGGTAATATTTTATATTATATTAACAATAGTTTTTTAAGTATTTTTAATTGAAAATAAATTAAAATAATATATTTTTTAAATTTTATTTTTAATATTAACCTATTAAAATAATTTAAAAATATATAAAAATTTAATTTTAAATAAAAATAATTTTTAATTTTTTATAAATGATGGTGAGTTGCGTCAAAAACAAAAACTTCGTCAAGGGAAAAAAAATTGAACGGAGAAAAAAAAAGAAAAAAGGGAGGCGTGGTTTATAAATTCCCTTTAAAAAGCACGAATTTCGTGTTCCCCTACAAAAACAATAAAATAATAGCCATAAATATAAGAAAAATTACACCATCAGCCACTACAGGTATTCGTTTCCAATTCGTGCTTAAATAAATGCGCTTCGTGATATTTATGTAAACACTTGCCTTGCCTAAGCTACAACAGCCAGTGCATTTAGGCAAAATTACCAGGGTGTTTGAAGCTTGCAACTCTGGAATGGCCGCCGTTACAGAAGCAGAACCACGAGTATCTTCTAAACAGTCCAACAACAAAAAGGGAAAAAGAAAGCGAACCCATACTGACCCTGAAATCGACCGACTCGACTCACTCCCATGGAACTCTTCCATCTCCCAAGACGATCCTTTCTCTGTTATTGCTGGTTCTCACGAGCTCGAAGGAGGTTGGATTCACCCATTCCATCTTGTATTTCCTTCTTCTTAACTATACTTTGTGGTAGGGTTTATAGGGTTTAAGCTTGGACCTGAACCTGATTCTTTATATGATTGTGTTTTTTTTTCTTGGGGGATGAATGCAGGGTTTCTATCACTTGAAGAGATTGACGAGGGTGATTATGGTTTAGAAATTCCTGGTCATGATAAGAAGGTGAAGAAAGAAAGAAAGAATAAATCTAAGAAACAGAAGGATAATGATGCTGATGGGGTTGAAGAGGAGGTGGAGGAGGAGGGGATAAACGTGGAGGATAAGAAAAAGAGGAAGAAGAGAAAGAAGAAAAAGAAAGCGAAGGAATCATCAAGGGTTGATGAAACTACTTCTGGTTAGTGCTTATCATATAAATTCTGGATCCCGGCTTGTGGCTTAATGTACATTCTTTTAAGTTTGGGGTATGTGCTAACACTTTTTACTTGTTGGAGTTCGGTTAACTGTTGAGTTCATTTGTGTTATTGACATTTGGTCAGCTTTGAGGTTCCTTGATTTTGATGTCTATAACTCAAGCCAGGTTTTGAATTTGTGATTGGTTTCTGAATTACTCAGATGCATTTTGATCTCGTAACATTTGCGCTTTGGTCATTTGTAAATTCACGATCACTTGTAAACTTTTTCTATGATCTCCATGTGCTCTTGATTGATATTTTGTCTGTTATTGTTGTTTTGGTGCATTTTAATACTAAAAACTTTAGTTAATCGATGGTAATTTACCAATATGAAGATTGTTCATTGCTCCACAATTGTGCGACTGTAGTTAGCAATAACAAGGATGATGTAGAAGGAGAATCAGTTGACGAGACTGAATTTTATGGATGGAATGAGTTGAGACTTCATCCTCTGCTCATGAAATCGATATATAGGCTTGGGTTCAAGGAACCAACACCAATACAGAAAGCTTGTATTCCTGCCGCAGCTCATCAAGGGAAGGTTGGTTAAGGTTATTGTTTAAGGCTTAATTGTGGATAATGCTGTTTGGTCTTGTTCTCATCATTGTGCCTTTATGTTATAGGATGTTGTTGGAGCTGCAGAAACTGGCTCAGGCAAAACTCTTGCTTTTGGTTTGCCCATTTTGCAACGTCTCCTCGAGGAACAAGATAAGGCTTCAAACATGGGTGACAATGTGGGAGAGGAAGCTGAAAGGTTTGCACCAAAAGGTCTTTTGCGTGCTCTCATCATCACTCCAACAAGGGAGCTTGCCATTCAGGTAGTCATAATTTTGAATGAAATTCTCAGCGCTGATCCTGAATTCTCCAACATGCTCTTAGGTTCCGCAAATTTAGCTTTGTCAGATTTGAAGTTTTCATGTGGATCTTCTTTTTATCCATTCCAGGTGACAGACCATTTTAAGGAAGCAGCTCATGGTATCAATATTAGGGTGGTTTCGATTGTTGGTGGGATGTCAACAGAGAAGCAGGAAAGACTTTTGAAAGCAAGGCCTGAGATTATTGTTGGGACTCCTGGGAGGTTGTGGGAACTTATGTCAGGAGGGGAAAAGCATCTTGTCGAGGTTAGTGATTGCATGTGATATATACATTGGATGTATTCAGGGAGAGTATGTCTTTGTTCTGCTACAATCGGATTAACTTTTTTTTTTTTATTGATTTAGTTTTTGGATCTTTACACATTTGGTTTCCAGATAAAACACGTTTAAGCACCTTATTCATATGCCATATTGTCTCTGTTTGTTTTCCTCTGCAGTTGCATTCGTTATCTTTCTTTGTGCTGGATGAGGCAGATCGAATGATTGAAAATGGACATTTTCGTGAGTTACAGTCTATTATTGACATGCTTCCCATGGCCAGTGGTTCAATTGGAGGACAATCTCAAAGTTCAGAAAATTGCCAAACACTTTCAAACATGCAAATAAAGAAAAGACAAACGTTTGTTTTTTCTGCAACTATAGCATTATCTGCTGATTTTCGCAAGAAGCTAAAGCGTGGCTCATTAAAATCAAAGCAATCAATGGCTGATGGGCTGAATTCCATAGAAATGCTCTCTGAACGAGCTGGAATGAGAGCAAATGCTGCCATCATTGACCTGACAAATGCATCAATCCTTGTAAATAAGCTCGAGGAATCTTTTATAGAGTATGTGTCTTACACTGCATCTCCCATTAGAATCTTTATAACTGCTAAATGCAAGAATCTAAGTGGTTTACAAGCTACATGGTGGGATGTTTTGAAGCTTGTGCTGGATTTCTAAATTTGGCATACCACTATATTTTACAATAGGGCTGGCCGTGTTGATGGCTATAAGGTTTAACATTCCAACATGCACACACGCATGCCTCTGCAAATTCATGTCTGTAGACTGGTTTGCGCAGCCAAAATATTATTCCAAGGTCATCTGGCTTGTCCTCAGAATTTACATGGGCTGTAGTTCAGTGGTTGCGCCGCACCTTTTTATTTGTTTGCATTATTTTTTCTTTCTTTTTTGTGCACACAGGACATATTTTTATAAGATTGATTTGATCTCATCTTGCTCACTCTGATTGGTATATCTTCAACTTGATTAACTTTTTAATTCTTAATTTCAGGAGTTATTAATGAAAGGATCTATTACACTCTTTGCCTTTACATTTGCACTTTATATGTAATCTTTATGTTTTTGTTTTTAGCAAAATTTTATGTTATCATATTGCATCACTTGCCTTTCTCAATATTTACTAAAATGACTGCAGATGTAAGGAAGAAGATAAAGATGCTTGCCTGTATTATATATTGAGTGTTCATGGAAAAGGTCGCACAATTGTTTTCTGTACATCAATTGCAGCTTTGCGCCACACTTCTGCCCTTTTGCGCATCCTAGGCATCAATGTTTGGACACTTCATGCTCAGATGCAGCAGCGAGCTCGTTTGAAGGTTTGTGATTTATATTTTTCCTTTCTTTTTTATTAATTTGTTCGAACCATGCTCATTTATAATGTGATATTTGAATTTTGCATGTGGTGCTGTGTTTAAAGTTAATGCTCGAGTACAATTCTAAAATAAATAGTGTAATAAATGAATAGGATTTAATGCCTCATGTTGTTGATACTGTAATCTAGTTATTCAAATTGGCTGTAAACAGTTGCAGACTTGTTTTGAACACATATTAGAGTCACCGGTTCATGATGTGCCTTGAAAGGGGCAAGACAACTTATTAATCAGAGGCATTGCATATGGTTTTAGTTGGAAATGCATATCATCAGTTTTGGTGTAGCTATTCAAGTGTTTCATGTGCTTCTACATGGGTGATACAAGCGCATTAACTTCACATAACTTCATGATGAGCGCTGAGTTTCTGAACACTCAACCGATTTAATAGGCCTTGTATTGGTTTTGAGCTGGTTATGTTAAGTGGGCAATCAGATTCTGGAGATAATCAGTTTATCAGACAAAATCATATGTTGCCGTTTAGTTCCAGGGTGAGTGCATAACAACTTTTGGTCCATGGCTTTTGGAACAAGAGAAAGCAGAGCTATATGAAAATGTTTTTGAATCAACTGTACATGTTAAGTGGGCCAGAGCGTTAAATATTACAAGAGTTTATAAGAGTTGTATAAACAATGTCTCTGAATAGAAAAAGGCAATTGCAAACCCCGCTTAGTAAATTAAGTGCCCACCATCTTTTCTTACGTTTCTTTCTTTTTCTTTTGAGTTACTTGTTTTAAGTTGTGATCTAGGAGTTCTTTATCTTTCTTTGTCTCTGGGAGAAGCAAATGGCAGAGGTACTAAGTTCTATGTTTTTCAACATAATAACTATCTTCTTCCAATTAAATTTGTGATTTTGTTTGTCCGAAGATGCAGTGACTTGTGTTTCTTCACACCAACCAACTTCTCCTTTGTGTCTAATGCAGGCAATAGATCGTTTTCGTTCAAATGAACATGCTATCCTTGTTGCTACAGATGTTGCTGCAAGAGGCCTCGACATCCCTGGTGTCCGAACTGTTGTTCACTATCAGCTTCCACATTCAGCAGAAGTAAAAATTGGGATGCATCACATTTTTTAAAAGTTTTTGCTTTCGTTCTGCTAAACTTATATTATATCCTTTTGTGTTAGGTTTATGTTCACCGAAGTGGAAGAACTGCAAGAGCTTGTACTGATGGATGCAGCATTGCCCTTATCTCATCAAATGATACTTCAAAATTTGCCTCTTTGTGCAAATCATTTTCAAAGGTAGCAGCTCTTGCAAAGTTTCAAACTTCACTAATCTGAGTACATTATTATTGAAAGTATATTATTCTTTAAAGAGAGGTTAGACTTGATTGAGCATTTTGGAAATTTAAGCATTAGATTTTGCCATTTTTCATAATTATATCATCAGCAGCGCTTAAAACTCTTGCTTTTTTACATGAAGCCCAAAATTGTAGGATTCCATAAAGGATTGCCTCTGTTTTTATTCTTTTTGAACTAAGAGTTGGGATTCAAGGATTGCCTCAGTAAATTGTTGGGTTGTCTCCTCTCTTTATGCAGGAAAGTTTTCAGAGATTTCCTTTAGAAGAGTCATACATGCAAGAGGTGATGAGACGGCTGTCTCTTGCACGTCAAATAGACAAGATTACAAGAAAGGACTCCCAGGTAGATGAATCTTTTACTTGGCTCATGTGATTTGGGATCTCCTTATTTCTGTCTACATAGTTTAGAAACTTAAAATATCAGTTTCCTGAAATACTACTTCTGCTTCATTCTGTAACTGGTTCATGTGCTTCTCTAGGAGAAGGCAAAGAAAACCTGGTTTGAACGAAATGCAGAATCAATTGAGTTAATGGTGGAGAATGATGACAGTGAGGAGGAAAGAGTGAACAATCATAAGCAAAAGAGAGTCACCTCAATGCAACTGAAAAATTTACAGCAGGTTTTGTTTACTACGATAAATTTCTTATTCTAATTTTGGTTCTGTGAAATTTGAGAGTTTGGCCATTTCTTTTTCCTTGAATAGGAAACTATAGTAATTTCTTCTGGATTTAATTTGCAGGAGCTTAACACTCTACTTTCACGTCCTTTGCAACCAAAATCGTTTTCACATCGCTATTTGGCAGGGGTAATAATCCACTGGTCATTACCTTTAACTTTTCTTGGTCACTATTGATTGTGTCAATCTGTTGATCAAACACAAACTGTAGTACTCTTAAACATGTCCGGGTTCTTTTTTTCTTGAACAAACATGTCTGGGTTCTTTTTTTTTTTCCTTGGAGATGTTGTCTGGGTTCTTAGAAATAGTAATATATGGATATACCTTTACCTGTTTGTAGATGTGCAATTTTGAAACCTGAATGATTGGTTTGGTCAGTTGCAGGTTGTAAGGATTCTGATGTTGACCATTGATAGTGCATGGGTGCTTTGTATGTGAGGCCCAACTCTTGTATTGGGGACTGCAGGGGCATTAATGGGAATCTAGTTTGGCTAGCATTTGTTTGATGCTTGATTTCAGATGATGTTAGAATAGATTGCTCCCTGTGATATGTCATTTATCCTGCAGTAAATAAAATGAATTTTTAGGTGTAAGGATCTTAACTACTGAATGCAACTATTCCTGCAGGCTGGGATTTCACCTCTCCTGCAACATCAGTTTGAAGAATTAACAAGGCAAAAGTTAGACCAAGGTGTGAATTTGGGAGATAACAAGAGAAGGAAATTGGTGGTTATTGGTCAAGATTGTGTGGAGCCGCTCCAGGCACTCCGAAGTTCTGGTCAGGAGGTAGTATGTTTCAGCTATGATTCCACTCTCATGTTCTTCCCCACTTTTCGTGATTACTTTATTAAACATTTCGGCAGGCCTCTAAATTCAAAATATGGTACACTTGGACTCCAATATGAGCGTTTTCTTTTGTTTGAAAATACTGTAAATTCAAAATCTTGTTACATATATCATTTGAAGAAACAATTAGTTAAGCTTGCTATAAAATGCTGTCGTGTATATAATATTTGGTTGCATGAAGGATCAAACTTATGGATAATAAATGAACATGCCGTCATGTTCTTTGGTAGAGAGTGTATTTTTTCTAGCAATGTTAGTGAAATTATGTGGCTTGAGCACAAGATAGCAGGTTGCAAAGAATGATATCCTGGGGTTTCCTTAGTTTGACTCCCTTTTCTACACAACTAACATTTCAGTGCCCCATGATTTAAAAATATCTCGTCTTCTAAGCACTGCATCTATATGCTCTTCATAGCATAACTTGACCTGTTTGAGCCTCCCTAAAGAATGAGACAGAACCCAAACTTAGTGCCACCTATCCACTCCCTTCAGAATTTGACCCATCTTGGGCACGCTTCTGAGAGGATCAAAGCTGAAAAGCAAGCCCTTTTGTTAATTTAGAGAGAGCCCTCCCTGAATAGGCCCCTGCTGTTCCTCCAGAATTTGGATGTGGAGCAAAACTTGTAATGCTTAGCTAATTCTGTAAAAAGAAGATCCAGTTCGTGACTAGTTGCTGATGTATGCAATTTCTTGAAAGGCTCGTCTCATTGGCAGCTTTGAAGATGTACTAAAAGCTTTTCTGTAGGTTTTTGGTTCTCGTCCTGAATGTGCACTTACATTAGAAAAAATATGGATATACTAATTGTACATATTTGTGATCTGCTCTCTCTCATCGTGTCCTTTGGTTGCTGGTTTCTATAATGTCTTTATCCTGCTCTCAGGTGCGCATGGACGTGAAAGAGACGGCAGAAAAACGTAGAGACTTGGAGAATTTGAGGAGAAAAAGAAAGGGAGAGAAGAAACGTATTCTCAGTTCTCCATATCTCTTTCCGTTTTGAAGTTTTTTCATTCCAACTGTCTATCTAAGGTTATTTTACTTTCTCATCCAGGTTTACGTGATCAGCGAAGGCAGCAGAAAAAAAGGTTGAAAGAAGTTGACGAGTAGAGTTCTTCTTTGAAGATTTTGTCCCCCTCCCCCCCCCCCCCCCCCCCCCCCTCTATTTCAATTTGTGGCTGAGGCTCTTCATAAATTTCATATGATTGACCCACAAAAAAAGAAAAGATGATACAGCAAATGCAATGCTATTTAGTTGTAGAACTACATGTTGAACATAGTGTTTTTAGCTGTATGCAGGTATCATTATCTGAATATAGAACATGAATGTGAAATTTAGACTTAGAATCTGAAACTCTGAATTTCTAGCTGTCAACAAATTCCAATTTTCAACAGAATACGGCTCCGCCCTATGGAGTTCTTGACAGCGTCGATTGTAAGAGTTACTTTTCAACTCTAGTTGCGTGCTAGGCTTATGGTAAGAAATGTAGTTTTTTTGGGATCTGGATTTAAGATTCAATAAAAAAAAAAAAAAAAAAGATTTTGAAGGCATGATAAAACTGATAAAGATCACCAACAATAACCTTGGTGGGCTACATCGTCACACGAATGGTCTAAAAAAAAGTGAGCTCCAGCATGGCTATTAGTGTTATTTTATTATTATTTTTAATATGCTAGAATCCAAAAAAAAAAAAAAACTCAGAAATGTAATCATCCTTATGTATCTTCATGGTTAATTCTGGGCCACAGGTTTTGGAATCACATGTTCTAGACTGGTCGATTCAAATTAAGCTGTCAGCAAGACATCTGAATCCGGTCGATTGGTCGAGATTCCAAATGCAGCCTCCATTCAGATTCTCACTGGTGAATGCTTACAATTGTGATTAGACTTTTAACGTTGACTATATTGTGAACGCAACGCTGTTTAGGATGCTTGCTTGCAAGAATCATCACCCCTTTAATGCATCCATCTACTTCCATGGATATGGCACAGACAGATGGATTCATTGTTTTTTAATGGATTTGATCTGTCATCATGGCGCCCACTGTATCTTCATTGATCAGGCAAGGGAGCCGTGGACTGTTTTATCTCGTATAAAAGCTTCAAATCCCCTGTTTTTTGAGACCACAACTCTGTGTTTCTAAGTCTTCAGCAGCGCAAATGTCATACGGTTGACTCTGATATATGAATATAAAAGGCCGTCCGCAGGATTTCAACTTCTACTTTGAGTAAGCTGCCCTGCAAACCAGTATGAAAACGGTGCCGGTGCCCATTGAAAATTATCGATACCACACACAGTCATTGACTTTGGTTATATTTACATTTCGTACGGCACAGTGTAACCTTGTCAAGAATGCTTCCTTCCGTTGACTTTTCAGCTTTTTGTTTTGTGTTGATGAGGATAGTTGAAAGTGTCATTAAATATAAAAAATAAAGGGAAAACAAAATAATTAATCCCATTTTCCTTTTCATTGGCAGGTGCTAGCCATGATTGGTTTATTTTAGAGTAGATTACGATTGTTTTACTTTGAATTGTTTTTTAATCTAAGAAGATTGTGTTTATGTTTGAGAAAAAAGAAAGTTTTATCACCTCTTTAGCCATTGCTGGGAGCTTCAAGCTAGGCTACAAGAAGCAAGATTCTTGTCAGCTCTTCATTTTTTACATAGATAATTTAATTCCAATTAGACCATAAAACTAGATTAATTTGGTATTGATTTACGTAGTTAATACAAACATGCAAGCCATTAACCACTTGGAGGGGAAAAAAAAAGAGTTTTGTGCGGCTGATACACACGAGAGTTTCGTTTTATAAATGTTAGTGGTCTGTGTACGGAGTTGAAATTCTATCCGTGCCCTCCGGTTTAAAATGGATTCCTGTTTATTTGTTTTAAATTAATTTTATTATAGAAAGTATTTATTTTTATGAAAAATAAATTATTTTTTTGATATTGGATAATAATATAACAAATAAATTGAAAAATATTTTTTAGTTTTTAGCTATGCTATAAAAAATAAATTAATAATGTTTTTTTCAAATTTATTAGAAAAATATAAATCAAATTTGACAGATAAAAAAGTTGGAGTTGGATGAAATTAAAAAAAAAATTAATTTCATGAATTATTTTAAATAAAATAAATAGCAATCAAAAGAATATTGAAGACCAGATCTGACAAATAAAAAATTAAAAGATGATGAAATAAAAAAATTAATTTCATAAATTATTTAAAATAAAATAAATAATAATCAAAAGAATAACAATCAAAATTTGTATAAAAAATCAAGTTAAATCAAATTTTAAGAGAAAAAAATATAAATAAAATATATAACAATTAAAAGAATAAAAATCAAATTTTATATAATTAACAAATAATAAGATATTTTTTTTAATTTTTTACTATTATAAAAAGTGTTTTCCCCCTAAATCAATTAGAAAATACTTTTCTAAAAACTAAATTAAATTTATTTTTTTATGATTAAAGAATATTTTTTTATTAATTATTTTTTTAAAATAAACAAATACAGATCAATTCTCATGATTTGATTCCGTAATCTCTCGTTTTATTTTATTTTTAACATTGCAAGCCATGATAAGCAATAAACAAACAGCGATAACAGCTGTTTTATTCCTCTTAGAGATTCTAATCAGCGCACACTTGATAGCGTGTCGTTAGTTAATTACAGGTGTAGATCAATAATTAATTATTCGCGTTTTGAAGACTTTTTAGATTTTGATGATAATTATAACCCATTTATTTTTGTATTTTAAAAATATTTTTTTTTATTTTAATATTTTTAGATCATCACTCAATATATATGTGATGATATAATTTAATATACCAATATAAATTTAATTACTCTCAATTTATCCGTGAATATAAAGGTGTTTTCTAATCTATCATTTTATTAGGTATTTTTATCCATATTGATGAAGGAAATTCGAAGCTCAACTAATTTATTAAAAAAAAATCAACACACATGATAATTATAAAAATATATTTATTTAGATTTTTTTCCTAACTAATATTAATTTTCCAGTAAATTCAATTTAAAACTTAGCAGTATTTTCCAGTATTGTTAAACTTATTATAATTTAGAAGTCTTGCTTTTATTTATATTTAATTTTTATATTTAACCAAGTTGAAAAATAACTCGGTCAAATATAATTGATTTAATAAATTTACTTACAACTCAATTAAAACTTAGATAAGATTAAGTTTAATATTTAATATTTAATATTTAATTTTTCTTTCTTGTTTTAACATTTTTAAAAAATCTTAAAATAATATATATTAGATTCAACTTCCTCAACTCATAATATGAGTATTGTTCCGAATAAAGAGTTGAGACGGTATTATAACTAGCTAGGGTATATACTAAACGGGACCTTTCAAAAGACTTATCGGATCTAATTGTTTTTCCACATTTTCTCCCCTGTATATAAGGATCTTGATCAACAAACTTAAGAGTTCTGCCATAACTCTCCATCTCCTACCCCTCTGCCCCCCCCTCTCCATCTCTATTTGCCAGAGACTCTGACATCCTTCACTCCAAAATCATGGCTTCCATGACCTGCTCAGCGGGCGATCTTGCCCAGTTACTGGGCCCCAACGTCGCTAACTCCACCGGGGCTGCTGATTTCATCTGCTCCCAATTCAACACCGCGGCTGACAACTTCTCCGCCACCCAATATGCCGTGGACAACACATATCTCCTCTTCTCCGCCTACCTTGTGTTCTCCATGCAACTTGGCTTTGCCATGCTCTGTGCAGGCTCCGTACGTGCCAAAAACACCATGAACATCATGCTCACAAATGTTCTTGACGCTGCAGCCGGTGGCCTCTTTTATTACCTCTTTGGTTTTGCGTTTGCCTTCGGGACTCCCTCCAATGGGTTCATTGGCAAACACAACTTTGGTCTTAAGAATTTCCCTTCTTCTTCTTTTGATTACAGCTACTTTCTTTATCAGTGGGCTTTTGCTATAGCAGCTGCTGGGATAACCAGTGGTTCAATAGCTGAAAGAACCCAGTTTGTTGCTTATTTGATTTACTCCTCTTTCTTGACTGGGTTTGTTTACCCTGTTGTGTCCCACTGGTTCTGGTCTGGTGATGGGTGGGCTAGCGCGACAAGAACAGACGGAGATTTGTTGTTTGGCACTGGGGTTATTGATTTTGCAGGGTCTGGTGTGGTGCATATGGTGGGTGGGATTGCTGGTCTTTGGGGCGCTCTAATTGAAGGTCCAAGAATCGGACGTTTTGACCATTCAGGCAAGGCTATTGCTTTGCGTGGTCACAGTGCTTCCCTTGTGGTTCTTGGCACTTTCTTGCTTTGGTTTGGTTGGTATGGGTTTAATCCTGGGTCGTTCACTAAGATCTTGAGTGCTTACCCTGCCGGTGGCTATTATGGTCAATGGAGCGCAATTGGTAGAACTGCTGTTACAACAACCCTAGCTGGTTGCACAGCTGCTTTGACCACTCTTTTCGGTAAAAGAATTCTGTCTGGTCATTGGAATGTTACTGATGTTTGTAACGGTTTGCTTGGTGGGTTTGCTGCTATTACTGCTGGGTGCTCCGTGGTTGAACCATGGGCTGCTATAATATGCGGGTTTGTTGCTTCTTTAGTGTTGATAGGCTGCAACAAATTGGCTGAGATCCTCAAGTTTGATGACCCGTTAGAGGCTGCACAGTTGCACGGTGGATGCGGCACTTGGGGTGTCATCTTCACCGCCTTATTTGCCACGGAGAAGTATGTAAGGGAGGTTTACCCGAACAAACCGAATCGTCCATATGGGTTGTTCATGGGTGGTGGTGGAAAGCTCTTGGGTGCTCATTTAATACAGATTTTGGTGATTATCGGATGGGTCAGTGCTACCATGGGTCCATTGTTCTTTGTTCTTCGCAAGCTCAAGCTCTTGAGGATCTCATCTGAGGATGAGATGGCTGGTATGGATATGACCCGGCATGGTGGGTTTGCTTACATTTACCATGACGACGAGTCTAACAAGCATGGTTTCCAGTTGAAGAGAGTCGAGCCTACTTCTAGAACCCCTAATGCAAACGTGTAAGAGGGACCACATATTTTTTTTCCCCTTTTCTTAGGGTTAGTGTGTGTTTGAATATGTCGATAAATGTAGTATGGAGATAAGGAAGACTTGGACCAGATCAATTTGTTTCTCTATTGAAAATCATGTTCATATAGTAAATGTCTTGCAGTGGTTGAGAGGTATTTGAATTTGGGCAAAGGGATGCTCCTTGTGGGGATGCTTTTGTTTTTTTTTGTTTTTATTTATTTATTTATCTCGTCTTGAAAAGATGCATGTGTCCAATGGTTCCCAGAAGGAACGGGAATTGTTTTGGGTTTTTTCAAGCGACGACAAACAAAAGAAAAATAAATCAAGTGTGGTGATTTTTTTTTTCTTTTGGCAAATGCTCAACATGTGCTTTGATTCTCGTTATGAATTTCTGGCTTTCATATCCGCGAACTGCCGTGGGTTTATAAAATAAATATATTTAATAATATTATAATTGTGAATCAGCGCTAGATAAGTAATAAAAATTAAAGGTATGATGCAAATATTTCATGACGAAAAAAAAAGTGTTGGTGATCCAAAACTTAGAGACTAAACAAAATGATTTATAGTAATTTACAGTGTCTTGTGAGAAAAGATACAGTGCTTTCACCACATGATTTAGCTTTTCAGTTAATAAAAAAAAAATTACAAAGCTAAATTCTCTACCAACTTAATCTTTAAAAAAAAACCAACAAAGATAATTTTGGAAGGAAAAAAACCCATGAGAAAAAACGTTGCAGCAATTGACAATGTTTTGTAAGGAAAACTATAACGTTTTTTCCAAATAAAATAAAATAAAAAACCATTTAGAAAAACATTCTAGCAATCAACAGTGTTTTGTGAGAAAAACTACAACGCTTTTCTCATATGATTTAGTTTTATTGTAATTATAATTCTTAACAAACTCAATATTAAAAAAAATCGACAAAGATAATTTTGAAAAAAATCATAAAAAAATCACATGGAAAAAAACTGCAACAATTCACAGTGTTTTAAAGAAAAAAATTATAAAGCTAAATTTTTAATCAGCTCAATATTAAAAAAAAATCGACAAATATAATTTTGAAAAATAAAGAAATAAAATAGAAAAACTAAGTGGAAAAACATCATAGCAATCCATAGTATTTTAAAGAAAAAAATTACAAAGCAAAAATTTTAAAAGGTAAAATCAACAAAAATAATTTTGAAAAAAAATAAATGACAAAAAAGAAAAAAATAAGAAAGTTGAAAAAAAAATTGAAAAAAAAACGAAAAAAAAAAAGAAAAGAAGGGAAAAGCTTAAAAAAAGAGAAAAAAAAGAGGAGAAGAATCACTGTGGATTACTGTTGTAATCCACAATGTTTTGTGTGTGGGGGAACAGTAAATCCCCCACACGGTTTAGTATATTAGTTTATATTTATTTATTTATTAGTTTAATATGAGTATTTGAGTCAGTTTGCGCGTATCTCGATTAATTTCACAGGTCCTGAAATTAACAACCATATAAGTTTTCAGTGGTCATTATATAAGTAACTACAAAGCTCGAATCTGAAACTATAGAGAAAACAAACTTTTTAGTTTTAAATTTTTATTACTGGGCCACTACCTAGATAGTTATAATGCTATCTATATTGTTGGAACGGGTAAAGGTAATTTGAATCCGCACACCATATCTTAACACCATTGTATTTATTTGGTGGGAAGGGATATTGAATTGATTATTTTTTAAAATATTTTTTTATATATTAAAATAAAATAATTTTTTTAAAAAATTATTTTTAATATTTAATACAAGAAAACAATTTGAAAATTAAAAAAAAAACAAAGTAAAGAAACAAACAGGTATATTATTATATATCAAGTTACACACCATGTCCGTTAATGAGCTGGTTGTTGAATATCTGATGGAGTAATATTTCGCCTGCCAGTTTTGGAGGAATTTTGACCCTTGTTTTAAATGCTCAATGCCATGGATATCCATGTGGCAGGCCAAAAATAGGTTCGTGTATGTTATTCGTGAAATCAGACGAGGATAATCATCTCTATTGAGATCGTTTGTATTTGTTTTTTTATGTTAAATATAAATTTTTAATTAAATACTTTGAAAAGTCAAAAAGAAATTACTGTACACGATGAGCGGTCCTGAATCAATCCTAGTTATTATAATGATTTAATTTTCACCCTGAGATATGTTTGAAAGTACAGTTATAATTAATTTTAAAAGTGTTTTTTATTTAAAAATATATTAAAATAATATTTTTATTATTATTTTTTAAAATTAATATGTTAAAATGATTTAAAAACATCAAAAAAAAATTAGTTTAAAAAAATAAAATTTTTAAATTTTTAAAATAATATTTTTAAAACACAAAAATAAATATTCACTCCCACCAGCAGGGTCATAAAATGCGGGCTTAGGTGGATCTACCTTTGCCACTTTCTCCAACGTACCATGCTATCCCCAACTTTATAGCTTTCTAGGTGCGCCCAAAAGAAGCCATTACTAATAAATGTGACCTTCTTTTTCCTTTTTGCCTTTTTACGTAACTGTGACATATATCCTTGTTATGTTTCTTACTGGGTTAGTAATTATTTTTTAAAAATATTTTTTATTTTAAAATATTTTAAAATAATATTTTTTATATTTTAAAAATTTACATTTAATATCATTACATAAAATAATTTAAAATAATTTAGTTTTTTAAAACATGACATGGCCGCTTCATAGCAAATGAGCTTATTACTAATACGTTGTTTTTTTAAAAATATTTATTAAAAATAAATTTAAATTTCTTATTATATCAATTCATCAAAATAATAAAAAATATAAAAAAAATAATTTTAATAAAAAAATTAAAATCTTTAAAAACATGATTACAAACAAGCTCCATGTCTTTTAAGCAATTAGTAGAATTTCACAAAAAAAAAAATCAACTTCATGGTCTAACAAATTATTTTTTGCTGTACTTTTTGATAATTTTAATCTGTTAACCTAAATAATAAATTTTAAAAAATTAAAAAATATATTATTTTAATATATTCATAAAAATAAAATCTCAGTCAAGAGATCGCAAAGAGATGTTTTAGAATATTGTAATAATTATTTTTTAAAATATATAAGAATAATATTTTTGATATTAATATATTAAAATGATTTAAAGATATTAAAAATTATTAATATAAAAAAATTAATTTTTTTTAAAAAGTTTAAAATCAAAATACAAACTTAAAAAAACACCATTTGGAACGAACCTGTGGTCTGGAAAAAGGAAAGGGGCGCTGACGAACCGCTCAGTGTCATCGAGGCCGTATGTATTCTTGGGAATCCCACGAAGGTCAAAGCTGCTCAAGGTCAGAAAAGGAGGGCATTTAGAAATTGAACTTTCCTCCAAGGTTGGCAGTCCAACTTGAATTTTAGACTTGAATGATCCAAGGCAAGAGCTAAAGGACCTGTTTTCTGCGGAAAAAAAAAACCAAAGCGACGGTTGGTATGCATCAATGTCATAAATAGGGTTTGTCTTGTAAAGAAGACTTTGAAAGTTGCTTTGCTGACCCTGCAAAGATGAAGAAGAATACTCAAAAAAACAAGTCCTCAAATTAATTCATCCTTGCTAGCCACGGCGGCTCGTCGTTAGTGACTTTGGAAAATTACGTGGTGCTTCCGATGCACCAAGTGAAGTGCTCGCAATGATGAATTCAAATGTGTAGGCAATATGGTTGCTAGCACCATTTGCTTTAAAGTAAAGTTCGGGTTTTTAGAAATTGATTTTTTTAGGTATTTTTTATTTGAAAATATGTTAAAATAATATTTTTTTATTTTATAAAAATTATTTTTAACTTTAGACAATTTAAAAATATAAAAAATAATTAAATTTAATTTTTAAAAGCTCGTTTAGAGGATGTTTGAAAGTATAGTAGCGGTTACTTTTTAAAATATTTTTTTTACACGAAAATATATTATAATAATATATTTTTTTGTTTTTTTAAAATTATTTTTAATACAGAATATCAAAACAATTTTAAAATATAAAAAAAATTAATTTAAAAAAAATGGAAGAAGGAAAGGAGAATAAAGAAAAAGCAACAATTGAGAATGATAGATAACAATAAATAAATTGTTTTTTATTCAAAATAGAATCGTTATTTTTCATGGACTATTATCGCTAAATAGTAAGTTGCTCTCTTTCAATTTCCACGTGCCATGATAAGAAAGGCTAGCTTGATACTTGTTTTTATGTCCTAAAGAGTTACATCTGCAAGGACGAAAAAAAACAAAAACAGAGACAGAAAAATCGTGATTAAACTTGGTTTTTAGTAATTAGGAGATGAAAGGCTTATTGCACTTGCGGGATCTTTTATTTTTATGATTAAGGGTATTCTTAAAATTAATTTGTGCTTTGATTAAAACTAATTTTTCTCTTTGAAAAATCTTTAAAATATAGTCCTAATTGTGGTGTATTTAAAATGAATTCTGTAACCATCTAGATAATGATGCAGTAGTAAAAACTTGGGATCAAGAGATTTGTTTTCTCTATAGTTTCAGATTCGAGCCCTGTAATTACTTATATGATGGCTACTGGAAGTTTACATGGTCGTTAACTTCAGGGCTCGTGGAATTAGCTGAGATACACGCAAACTGATCCGGACACTCATGTTAAACTTAAAAAAAAAAAAAAAACTCTCGGAAATCACAGAAATACACATTTTATATTCATGGTTTATGTTTTCTTTTATTTCAAGATCTGTGCTTGTTGTCTCTTCCTCTATACCCTTCGTGAATTATATTTATTGGTCACCTGAAATTTCAGTGATATGTCTTGATTGTCAAATCCATAAATATAGCACCTTGGTTTTTATCCAGAAGAAAAGGACTACATGGGCGTGTATGTGTCTGCATATTTATATGCTTGCAAGTGTTTACATTTTTGTTCTCTACTCAGCCCAGCATCATTTCATTTTCTAGACTCGTTGTCTAAGATCAGACATTTATTCACTCAGCAAGTGTTTACATTTTCCCCCCTAGTATGTTTCATGTGGGAACCATGATCTTGAGAAAATTGTTACTGTAAGTGTGAACAAAGTAAAATAGCCGGCGGTGCTATGCAGGAGTTGCAGTGCCGCAGCTTGACTGGACACCAGAACCTGTTTTTATTACTAACACTGGATAAAGATATAGATATACATCTATTGCTTACAATTAACAGTATATTTTTGGGTCTGCTACGTTCCTGGAAAAGAGAAGTGTTAGGCATTGTCGTCACATTCTCCTTCAAACATTTCAGTGCTGCTTCCAGTGAGTACTGGAAGTGTTTATAGTCATATTCGTTTGAAGTGTATCTCGATATTAATGGAAATATTTGATTTTCTCTTATCTTATACTTGTACATTGAATTTTGAACTATGTTCGGACATATTTTTTGCGCAGGTGGGTGGGATGGGGGGAGATTGTATACTTAGCCATCTTTTTCTCCTTTTTGGGGTGTTTTTACTATAAATATTATTGGAACCATTAACTAACATAACAAATGTGATCACGGATCATCCAATACTTTCTTCTATTTAATGAAAATCATGGTATACTAGCCTGTTGATATGCTGATTTTGTTCAGGTTAGACAAAGGTGTCATAGTGTATATTTGTGATGGCCGTGGGGTTAGAGATATATATGAAACAGATGGAAGTGGTGCAATTGCAGCCTCAGAACCGCTTGCTGTTCTGGTATGCTTTCTTATACTGAATCCAGGAATCACGACGTAACATTTGTTGATACTTGGAGTATGTAACTTGAGCAGTTTTATGAACTCCCAGTTGTCTTGAAGGCTCTAATGATTCAATCTGATGTCTTCTCTGTGTATGAGCGGTCACAAACTCTCACTCTTTCAATTTCCAATATAATATGGTTGCAGTATAAAAGAGCATGTGATTAAGCTTCTGCAAATTTCTTCATTCTTACTATTTGTTCTCCCGTGGTATTAAGTTTCCACCACATCATCATTGTTTCTCCCTGTGTGTTTGGGCAAAGAGCTTTACTTTTCAGGGATTTTATAGTTATGTGCTTGATTTCCATGTTTTCATCACCAAACCTTTGATCAGGAACCACTCACTTTGTTCTGAGTTTCAATTAGGTGAACAAGGGAACTGCAAGCGCAAGTGAAATATTGGCTGGTGCATTGAAAGACAATAAACGTGCTGTTTTATATGGAGAACCCACATTTGGGAAAGGGTAATCACTTCTGCTTCTACAACATCTATGAACTATACCATCTGTGCCTAACCCGCGTGTTAATCCTGTTCCACAGCAAGATTCAATCAGTTTTTCAGCTATCTGATGGTTCTGGCTTGGCTGTTACAGTCGCTCGGTATGAGACACCTGCTCATTCAGGTATTGATCAGGTTTGTCACGATTCTTTATGCCAGCATCTCTCTCCCTCATTCTTGGTGTGATTCCAGACCATCCACTGCCTAAATCTTTTCCGAAGGATGAGGGGGGTTTCTGTGGCTGCCTCCAAGACTCTGAATCTACTTGCTACGTGAATAGGGGGCAGCTATTTGCAAGATTCTTGTGTTTTGACATTATTTTTGGGTTAAAGACTGCATAATTCGTTCTCAAGTGTAGTCAATTCATTCTTTTGGTGCTTCAGTGATCCTTGCTGCCGCTGGTGTTAGTTTCGCTCAAGCAAACTTCATCTTCAGTATCCTAAAAAAGGATGTAAAAACAGCCTTTATTTAGTTGCATATGAAAATGAAAAGAGAAAGTTTCACTTCTGAGATTTATAGTTTTTGCCGAGTCCAAACAAGATACCTGTCTTTAATTGGTCATGGCTGACATTTGGTTGAAACTTAGATGCCCTGGTGTGCTCTTTCCCTGTTCTTTAGAAATTTTGAACTCAATCATAGTTATTCACGTGATGGTTGAAATATTTTGGCACACAGTTATTCACTTACTCGTTTCCTCTTGGCTCTTTGATAATATAATTTTTATTGTCATGATGAGAATTAAAATTGTAGAGAAAATATGAGAGGCGAGCAACTTGTACGGACTACAACAATTCTCAACTCTTAAGATGGCACTCCCAGTTTCTCACTGTGAAAAGAAAGTAAAGCTCAAAAGCAGCTTAATAACTACAAGAAAAGAAACTTCGGAGGAAGAAATTTATCCGCCTCGAGCAACGATGACATTCAATGACAAGTTTATTCCAAAAAAAATAAACTCAGGTTGACACTATATGTGGAATCAAATTGAATGAAAGACAACTATAATATACGATGGAGGAATCTTCATCATCTCAACGAGAAGCTGTTATATATTATCTCTGTAACTGTTGATTCTTTGACCTTCCCATCTTGGCTTCAGCTGATTCAAATTGCAGGGAAAGCATTCCGGTATGAACAGAAACAATCCCGCCCTTTGAATTTTTGTAACTCACCCTTCTTGTTTGCAGGCATAACCAAAACCAAAGGCTTGCATCATTCGAGGCTAATTCGAAGGATGAAAAACATTAAAGCATCTTTGTCCAGGAACCTAAAAATGGGAAAACAGCAATTAACAATCTCAACAGCAAGGGTGTGTCACTTTTTCTCCCACTCATGCTCCACTTGCCATTCGCCAATGGTTTCTTTCGAGGCTGACGTTTCCTTTGAGGTGCTGTAGCATCAAACTCATCCCAACCACCAAAGTTGGGAGCATCTTGGTTATCTTTATTAAAGGAACCATTATCATCAACACCCCAAGACCGATACCCCATTCTTCCCTTTACAGCTCCCTCCTTGTCTTGTTCTTCATCACCAATATCAGCATCATTTACAGTGCTGCCAGTTGTTTTCCCCCTCTTTCGGACCTTGCGTTTCGGCTTGCTTTGAGTCTTCCCTAGTAACTTCTGAAATGCAAAAGTCAGTGCTGACTGTCCAACTGACAGTGCTAATACCATGAGAAAGGCTTTCGGGCCAGTAGCAAGCAGCGAAGTTATGACGACAGGTGGAAACATCCAACCATAGGATTTGGCTAGCTGCACTGACCAAAGAGCACAAACTATTAGAATTGCGTTACTGTCAATACTCTGATAGTTGAATTACATTAATTTTCATCTCCAAAACTTCACAACTACAGAGTACAGACTCAACAATCCATTCATAAGTTGCAAAACCTCGAACTAACTTCATGATGATGTCTTCTTGTCTGAGGAAAAGCTAGTCACTAACATTGAACTGGAGTTTGAGAAATCAGGATTGCCTAGATACTAGTAGTCACATTATTTAGCAACTGACGAGGTAGTAGGTGTCAGCCAATAAAATCGTTGGTACAGCTAACATGACTACTTACAAAGACAGACAAACATTTTGGTAGTTACAAATTAAGGATAAGAATTACCTGAAGAACCCACAAACTGTCAATAGCTTCCTCCAAGATGCCGGGAGGCTCTTCTTCTTGGTCCGACCACCACCTCCGCTTCCTTTTCTTCCCCTTTCTCGTAGAACCACCCTTTTCATCTTCTTCTACTTGTACTGAATCACCGTTTTTGTCTCGAAACTTGAACTTAAAATTGAACCTTCGCGTTTCAGCATTCGGGTCCCAGCGATTATTGCTAATACACCTGGTAGTGGTGCTATAACAATGAGAGTAGAAGAAGAAATAGGGTTTCTTCAATTTCCATAATGAGATGAGAGGTTTTTGAGAGGAGGGGTTAGTGCAGGGTCTCGTTGTTAACAAGACAGGACCAGTACCTCTGCCGCACCCACTAGCAAAGGACTCCATTTCCAATCGCTACAGGTCCTCCCTCCATTTGCCACGTTCTCTTTATCCCCTCGCACTCCATCAAATAAATCTCCGTTTTCTTTGCCTACATAAACATAAACGAAACTTAACCAATGCGTTAAACGATGTCGTCTCTCCTCTCTCCTGATGCTATTGCTGTATTCGGGGCCATAGTCAATTGTCCAAAACGACATATCAACGGCTTCAAAAATATTAACAGTTGGGCTCGCGCCTTGGTTAAGGATTCGGGTTATTGGGTCCTTGAAGCAATTCTTTTGGGCGGAAATTAATTTTTTTAAAGTTGACGATTATATATCACCAGGTTAATCAAGTATATAATAACCTAACCATCTAGGTGATGGTCTAGTGGTAAGAGCTTGGGACTAAGGGGTTTGCTCCCTCTTAGGTCTCAGGTTCAAACCCTATGGCTGCTCATATGATGGCCACTGAAGGCTTACATGGTCGTTAACTTCAGGACCCGTGGGATTAATCGAGGTACGCGCAAGCTGGCCCGGACACCCACGATAATAAAAAAAAAAAAGTATATATTAACCCACTAAATAACCTGAATTTGATTGATTTAATTTTCAAACCAATTAAAAAATAAATTTTATCTAAACTAGATTTTTAGTCAATTAATCACCGAATCAACCCACAGTAACAAGTTTAGGGGTGTTTGAAATTGAATTTCAACTTGTTTTTTTATTAAAATTTGAATTTTTTTTAAATTAATTTTTTTATATATTTTAATCATATTGATGTCAAAAATAAATTTAAAAAATAAAAAATATATTATTTTAATATATTTTTAAATAAAAAAATATTTATAAAAAAATAATAATTATACTTTCAAATACCTTCTTCTTCGCTATGAATCTGCTAATGTATTGGGATAGGAAAAATTATATGTAAAGGTTTTACAACTCTATATTATTAAGTAGTTGTTCTGGAACTGTTTGATTATGTCTTGAGGTAGAAGATGCATAAATATTAAGAATAAAAACTTGTTTAATTAAAAAAATAAATAAAAACATAAAAAAGAGAGTCTTTAAGACAGTTTTAGAATTATTTTTTTGTAATCAAACGCTACGTAATATTTTTTTTCTTTTCAACTAAAAAGCTAATCTTGAAAAATCAAGAGTTTTCTAGCTTTTCTCTTTATATTACCCATAACTTCTATGCCATTAAGGCCATAATTATAACCATAGCTCAATCTCTAAGCTAAGCAAGCACTAGATTGTAAAATCCAATTAATTGGGGATACATAAATAAATAAATCTATGTCAGCAAGGTTATTATACAAAAATCAATTTAATTGCAACTTTTTTTATTTATTTTTTTTTGTTATTCTTACAATTAGTCTTCATTCTCCTACAAATAAGGAACTCTTAACCCTCTTTAGCATGAAAACTAGTTGCGTTACCGGTGCTTTCTCGTGGTCAAATATTTTTATTTTTTATAAAACAAATTATATAATTAGATTTTTTCAATATATTTTTATAGTTTAAAAAATTTAATTTCAAATAAGTTTTTTTATGCATGTATATAAATAAATAAAAATTCATTAACAATATCTAAAAATAAAACTTGAAAAATCAAGAGATAAGAGTAGATCAAAATATTTAATTTCAAAAGATGGAATATATACCCAGTTGTGTTTGCTAAGTTTATTTATTAAAATAGAGACATAAATTAATTTGATTAAATAAAATTAAAGAGGGAAAAAAACAACATGCAAAGCTACATATATTATAATTATTATCTAGAAATAAAAAATTATTATTTTTAAAAATAAATTTCATCCATACAAAAAATTTAAAAAAATATAGGTAAATAAGAAAAACTCTTTTAATCTAAATATATAACTAAAAAAATAATTGTCATTTGAAAGAAGCTCTCCAAACAAAATAAAAGAGAAAATGGATACTAATTTAAATATATATTAAAAACAATTAGAGAAAAAACCATAAAAAATAATTAGAAAAAAAAGAGCAATGGCCAGGCCTAAAACAGAATTAGGAAAAAAAAAATAAGCAAAGGTTAGGCTAGCCTGTCTGGTCTGGCTTTTTTTCAGGGTTCGCGTAACTAGGCACTTAATTTTTTTTGTTTGCAACTAGAATGAATGACATGTCATCAGCCTTAAATATTTTTTAAAATAAAAAAATTAGACAATGTGTTGTTTGATTTGCACAAATTCCAACTAATATAATGGCTAGAAAATCAGGGCTTATTTGTTTTTATCTAAAAACTCATTTTAAACTTATTTTTTAACCATGAACTCTTATAAAAAAATATAAGAACTATAGTTTTGAAACTCGGCCAGGCGAGTCGACCCAGGGCTGGAACCGGGTCGGGTTGAAGAAAAAATAGAAGAAAAAATTCAGTGTCACCTGGTTGACCAGGTCAAAACCTCAGATGCAACCTGTTAACTTTTGTTTTTTTTACTAAAATGACGTTGTTTTGATTTTAAAAAAAATTAACCCAGGCGACTCGGTGACCCGATTAAAACCTGAAACTCGGGCCTTGGATCGGGCCAGGTCTAAAAACTATGGTAAGCACTGTGATAAATCTATTTATGACCTAAAAAACTAAAAAAACTACCATAAAAACCAAAATCAACCTGAAATAAAAAATCAACCTGAGTTTTAATTTGTTTTTTCACAAACTATAAAGGTAAAACAACACCTAATATGAACTCCATCATCAAATGAAACTATTTGACACAAATATTGTCTATTTTGGCTGCCTAAATCAGTGTTAAAGATACTTTTCTCTCTTTATCGCTTGAATTCAATGACCTCTCGCACTCTTATCTCAACCATGGACTAAATAATAACAAAAATAAATTTTTGTACCAGAATTTAATTGGAAACATATTAGGGCACTGAAATTATAAAAATTACATGGTTTTTTAAATTCAATGACCAAAGTATATCTTTTGTAAAACTTATAGCAAGCCACATATGTTTGATGTATTTTTTATTTTATCACTCTTCTTTCAATCTTATTTTTTCATAAGGAATCAAAATCAATTAATCTTTAATTCAAACTAAATCACCAAGAAAAAAATTTGAGAACTAAATTGAAAAAACAAAAAAAGCTTTGATGGCCCATCCACAATAACATGTGAGAGGATAAATAGTGGATTATTGTACAATGAAAAACTCATACCTTTTAGAGGTACATTTAACTAACTAATGTTGGTAAAATATTATTTTTCCAATAAAATAAATTATATAAGCAATTTTTTTCTATGCGTATTTTTATATAAAAAATTATATAAAAATACTTATAGCAAAACTTATAGCAAGTCACATATGTTTGATGTATTTTTTATTTTATCACTCTTCTTTCAATCTTATTTTTTCATAAGGAATCAAAATCAATTAATCTTTAATTCAAACTAAATCACCAAAAAAAAAATTTGAGAACTAAATTGAAAAAACAAAAAAGCTTTGATGGCCCATCCACAATAACATGTGAGATGATAAATAATGGATTATTATACAATGAAAAACTCATACCTTTTAGAGGTACACTTAACTAACTAATGCTAGTAAAATATTATTTTTTCAATAAAATAAATTATATAAGCAATTTTTTTCGATGCGTATTTTTATATAAAAAATTATAAATGTAAAATAAAATTTTTATACATTTATATAATCTAATAAATTGAGAATCATGTGTATTGAAAAATAGAAAAAAAATCATTAACAATAATTAAAGATAAAAATAGAAAAAGTGATAGACATATATAAATCAAAATATTGAACATTGCAACATAAACCTTTGACCCATTGCACCTTTTTGGTTTTTTGGATGATTCATTTATAATATTTTTTTTATCTTTTATATGAATGAACTTTATTTATGAAAATAAATAAATATTTTTAAATAATATTTATTATATGTGTTGTCTTGTGTAGTGTTTTTTTTTCTTTTATTTTATTCAATCAATTTATATTTATATTTATATTATTACTTGTTTGAATAAAAAAATTATTTTAATAAATAAATTTAACAAACAAAACCAGATAAATATCCTATTTTTTAAAATTACATATTTTAATCTGTATCTATTTATTGATTTTTTAATTTTTATTTTTAGGTATCGTTAATGATTTTTTATTTATTTATTATCACACATAGTTTATAATTTATTTGATTATATATATATATATATGTGTATATTTTTGTTATTGAATTTAATTTTTTTAAACTAAAAAAATATATAAATTGGTTTTGCATATACATATTTTTTAATAAAAAATAAAAATATTAACCCACAATAAGCATAACTAGTTTATTATATATAAAGAAATTAATTTTGAAGACCGATGTTAAAAAAAAAAATTAAAACAAAACCCTTCTGTTCGTCTGTTTGCTAGCCCCAAATCGATCAGTGAACTTCCCAGCAGTAACAGAGAGAGGGATGAGACCGATGCAGGTAGACTTCTTCGCAGACATGGAGGAGCAAGGATCGACTGTGGCGATGGACGTAGATGACGTGGACACACTGGAGATGTTCGGGGAGGGAGTCATCAACATGGAAAACAAGCTCGCCGACGCCGATTTCTTCAACTATTTCGAAGACGATTTCGAAGACTCCGACATCAACTAATCTGACCCTCCTTGTACCTACTCACCTTGGCCTGGATTTTTTTAGCTTTAGAACATTGGAGAGTAGAGAGGGAAAGAAACACAACTTATTTTTCTCGTGTTCTGCTTTAACTATTAATTAAATATATCTAATTGATTATTATTATTATTATTATTATTATTATTATTATTATTATTATTATTATTATTATTATTATTATTATTGATTGCTGATAAACTATAATGTATGAAATTGTGTTTGATTGCTGTAGAAGGTTTAGCAAAAAATTGGGATTTTTTGGCGGTTTATGATGATTTGGTGCAATGACTGTAGAAGGCAGGATGTGAAGAAATTACTTTCTTGCAAGTATCTTCTTTTGATTGTTTTATTCTGGAGACTTGAAACAATATTTGTGTTTGAAGCATGTTTGTATCTGCAGGGTTGGAGAAATTATCGTTATTTTTGATGTATTTAACTGTTTGATTATGGGTCTTCGATGACATTGTTATATTACTTTTCTTCTGTGCATGTTTTAGCTTAGGCTTGTTGAACCTGAAGGCCTTATGATGCAAACACGAGTTTTCATTTAATTCTGTTTTCAGGTCTGTAAATTAACACTGGTTTTGGTTAAATGTGATAAAAGATTAGGGAGGTGTGGTTCTTTGGTGTCATGATACTTTCATCTGCCACATACTGTGCTTAAATTTGTAGTGCTCCCGAAGTTTGATTTTTTACAACTGTGGTGCTGCTAAGGGCATTTACAAAGGACCTTTATGAAGACTTTGACAATTCCTTGCATTTTTAAGTTCATTCAGCATGGCTTTTCATTTGGAAAAACAAGTGGATTTGGTGCTTGATATGGTTAAATCTTCGTTGTTGCCCAGAAATATACAATAAAACCAGGCCAAGCTTTTCGATATCTACATCAACAATAAGCTTAAATAACTTGTGTTCTTCTATTTGGAGTGATGAATATGAAGGTTCGAGGAGTGTGTATGTGGCTTTTGTGGAACTAGGATTATTTGTTGTCTTGATGGCATGTTGTTGAGTTTGCTAGGAATGTCTTTCTGGTGCTTTGTAATGGGTATGCAGATGTATGGCGGTAGGGCTAGCTGATGAGCTTTGTGCCATGAAGCAGGTCTTGTAGTAATTGGACTGGGTATTTAACTACTGATTGTTTGAGGCCTAGTTGAATGTTATTTTGCCCTCTTCTCGTCCGCCACTCTCTGAGGTGTAACGCGTTGATTTGTGCCATAGCTTAAAATTATTTCAGACAACTTTTTTTCCTCTTCTTTTATACAAAACAAAGACGATTTATGATGACTGAAGCCCTCTTCTAATCCGTTGTTTCCTTAGAGAACCCATCATTCTTGGAATTAGAATTATCGAAAGCTATGTTGTCAAGTCTTTTCGTCGAAGGGTGTGCCCAGAATAGTAATTGTCCGTGAGGTGCACAAGCTAGACCTCCAACGGGCATGGCTTCAGCATTGGGAACAGAATTTGTCCACGAAAAACCAGTATACATCTTTCTGGACGAATCCTACAAGTATTCAGCACTAGACAGATTCTGGTAATCAATAATGCAAACTGCATTTGCCGCGGCAGAGTTTAACTTTTCCTCCATTCGTGATCAAACATCCTTGCTAGTAAGTTGTCAAGCACAACGCTGTCTCCCTGCCTGCATGATTTCTGGCTTGAGATTTGGCGATGTAAATGGAGCTTTGGCAACGTTATTATCAAATACGTGAACAACTAGCTTTAAAAGGTAGTTTGATTGGTGAAGTTTTAAATTTGTTTTTTAATAGTTACGAGTTCGAGTTTCCTTAGAGTTATTGGAGGTTTTCATGGTTGTTAATTTCATGATCCATAAAATTAATCGAGGTGTGTACAATGATTTAAATACTAACGTTAATAAAAAAATACATGAAGAATGAATCCTGTACGCAGTGAGATTGGTGAAAACCTTCAAAAAAATCACAATTTTTTATTGGATTTTATGAACTGTTTATTACCAATATCAATAATTGCATCAATGTATAATAAGAGATACACAGTTTCTTATTTAATATATGTTTTGTTCTCACGATCAGAACTGGGGAAAATGAGATTCGTAGCCGAATGTCGTTTTCCAAATTGAGAGTTTAGTCTCTTCGGTGGAAATGAATTGCGCTCTATGAACAGAGGACAAGAGAATGTAAATGGAGTCGTGGCACCAGAACTGCTGCAGCAGTTGTTAGCAAGTGACATTGTTTTTCTAGCTTTCATTCATTTTATCTTGCTTTCTTTCACATACCACTACGGCTTGTCTATTTCAATGAATAAAGAGAAGGCCATTACCATTTAGTATAATTCAATTAAAAAAAAAAATTATCTCTTAGGGAAGAATGATTCTATCATCTTAGAGTTGCGGCAAGTGCTTTTTATCAATAACTTTTAAGTGTCTTTTTTTGATTGATGTCGTCCTCATCCTGCCAAGTTAGCTGTTTTCAAGTATAGAAGATGCATGAAAGTATAGTAGGGATTAATTTTTAAAATATTTTTTGTTTGAAAAATTATCAAAATAATATATTTTTTTATTTTTAAAATCTTATTTTTAATATTAGCATATATCTAAAATACTACAATAAAATTAAATTAAATTTTAATAAAATACAGGTTAAAAATCTCTTCCAATCATGATAATAATAACATTGCCTTACTGCATCAAAAGGCTTGTCTATTTCAATCAATAAAGAGAAGGGCCATTACCATTTAACATAATTCAATTAAAAAAAATTATCTTTTAGAGGAAGAATGATTAGATGATCATCATAGAGTTGTCGCAAGTTGCTTTCTTATCAATAACTTCAAGTGTCTTTTTTTGAGTGATGGTGTCATAATCCTGCTAAGTAAGCTGTTTTCAATGTATAGTTGTGTTGTTTTTATACTGTGTTCGTGATTATTTTTAAAAAATATTATTTATTTGAAAAGTTATTAAAATAACATATTTTTTATTTTTAAATTTTATTTTTAATATCACCACATAAATATAATTTAAAACACCAAAAAAAAATTAATTCAAAGCAAAAAAATCTAAATTTTAACAAAAAAAAAAAGGTTGAAAATCTCTTCCAAACAGGGTAATAATAACATTGCCTTACTAGGAGGGTCCAATTATATTTGTTCTTCCATCCGAGAAAGTCGGGCAAAATTTCAGTTCTTGCCTTAAATAAACCTTTGCATGCAATTGACTGCCCTGAATTAAACGAATGTGAAACTTAAACATTTAATCCAGACACCTAAGGTATAATAATACATGGTTAAATGTGAAGGGAAAAGAGAAGAGGCGGCCAAACTCCTCTATAAAAGCATGCGTCTTCTTGGCAGAGTAGCAGTCACTAGCAATCACTAGCACGACATCCTGCGAAGATGAAGAATTCTCTGTCCCTGAGTTTCATCTTTCTTTCTCCTTCACTCTTCATAGCCACCCTTCTGCTAACAAGCCAGTGCACTATTGTCCGGTCTGCTGCCAATGATCTGATAGCACAAACATGCAAGCACACACCATACTACAGACTCTGTGTCACTTCTCTTAAGTCTGTCCCTAAAAGCTCCGGAGCAGATGTCCAGGGGCTAGCACTCATCATGGTCGATATAGTGAGGGCTAAAGCAAGCACAGCACTGAGATTCATCAACCAGGAGCTTAAAAGGAGCCCAGGATTAAGGCGACCTTTGAGGTTTTGTGCTAGCTGCTACGATGCAATTTTAACAGCCGACATCCCGGAAGCTATTGAAGCCCTGCAGAAGGGCGACCCTAAATTTGCTGAAAATGGTACAAATGATGCTGCCGTTGAAGCCACTTCTTGCGAAGACGGTTTCCACGGCAAATCTCCCCTGACCAATCTGAACAGGGAAGTGCATGACACCTCAGTAGTTGCTTCTGCCATCACCAGGCTGTTACTTTAATAGATTTTTCTTTTGCTTGTGGATTCAAATGTCATATAAAAGAGTCCTTGGAGGCTAATTCCCAGTATTATGCCTAATAGCAATTATAGCCTCCTTCGTTCTAAGCAATGAGATGATATAAGAAAAGGGGATTCTATTTTATTATAAGATATAAGCAAGTTTTTTTTTAATATATAGATCTTGTTCTCAAATAATTTTCATTTCTCAATTGAGACTTTCTATTAAAATTACTTAACATAAATTATTAAATTCTTTATAAATGATATTTATATCACCCGAAGATACAGTTTGGATGGAATCCAAGACCATGTACGCTTGAAATGATTTAACCTGTAATTTCTTAAATTTAAAGGATAAAATTGATACAAAAACTTGTTTGGAGGTAAAATTGAAACTATCTTTATAGATGAGGGCCAGTTTTAAGATTTGCCCTATATCATTTCACAAATGGGTGGGTCAATTACAAAATATTTATACAATCACTTATTTAAACATGGCTTCCCCAGTACTGCTTGCTATGCCTGCCGTGGGCTTATGGTATGTTCGTGTATTGTCATGAATTTATATAAAAAAAAATCCTAATTTTTTTTTAAAAAAATTATATAGACAAATACTATTATAATCCACAATATTTTTTTTAAAAATTAAATTATAAAACTAAATTTTCAATCAACTGAATATTAAAAAAAATAAAATAGACAGATAATTTTGAAAAAAAATCATAAAAAAACAAAAGGAAAAAAATCATGTAGGAAAACATTGCAGCAATCTATAGTGTTTTGTGAGAAAATATACAATTGTAATTCTCAACCAACTCAATAGTAAAAAAAATAAAATCAATACAGATAATTTTAGAAAAAAATCATAAAAAAACAAAAGAGAAAAAAATTATGCAAGAAAACACTGAAGCAATTTATAGTGTTTCATAAGAAAATATACAGTTATAATTTTAAACTATCTCAATATTAAAAATAATAAAATAAAAAAGGACAATTTTGAAAAAATTATAACAAAAAAATCATGTAGGGAAACACTTTAGGAATCAACGTTGTTTTAAAGAAAAAACTACAAAGCTAAATTTTCAATCAACTCATTATGGAAAAAACAAATTCAACGAAGATAATTTTGAAAACAAAATCGATAAAAAGACATGTAAGGAAATACTGTAGCAAGAAAAAATCATGTGAGGAAACACTATAGTAATCCACAATGTTTTTTTTAAAAAAAAAAACTACAAAACTAAATTATAAATCAACTCAATATGAAAAAAATTAAAATTGACAAAGACAATTCTGGAAAAAAAATAAAGAAAAAGGAAAAAAAATCATATGGAGAAACACTGTAGCAATCAACAGTGTTTTAAAGAAAAAACAACAGAGCTAAATTATCAACCAGTTCAATATTAAAAAAATAAAATTGATAAAAATAATTCTAAAAAAACACAAAAAAAAACAAAAAAATGACAATTTTGGGAAAAAACATGTGTGGAAAGCTAAAGCTAAAGCTAAATTCTCAACCAACTTAATATTAAAAAAATCAACAAAGATAATTTTTAAAAAAATATGTGGAGAAATATTGTACCGAAAGAAAAACTATGTGGGGGAAATATTGTAGTAATCTACAATGTTTTTTTTAAAAAAAAAACTATAAAGCTAAATTCTTAATTAGCTCAATATAAAAAAAACCTGAAAATGACCATTTTGGAAAAAAAAATCATAAAAAGAAAGAAAAAAAATATACAAGGAAACATTATAGCAATCCACAATATTTTTTTTAAAATGATAAAACTAAATTCTCAACCAGTTTAATATTAGAAAAAAATAAGCAAAAATAATTTTAAAAAAGCATACAAATTTTTTTTTATAAAAAAAGTCAATTATGAGAAAAGAAAAAAAATATGTAAAAAAAATTATATTAGTACAATGAAAAGAAAAGGCGTGGGGAATAATGAAAACAAAAGGCATGGAGAAAACTATATTACTTTCCTCATGCCTTTTAAAGTATTGTTAATATATAATAAACCAATGAAATATTTCAAGATTATAATTGAAAATTAGAAAATATTACTATAGCCCAAGATATATTTTTTTATTCTTAATTTGCCTTTGAAAAAAGAACAAAGAACTAAGCTTTGGAGGTTATATTGTCTTTTTACTATGACACAAAAATCTTTAACATATTACATGAGATTATATTTATCATTTTATTTGAATGCACGATACAATTATAAATTTAGCACCGGAATAAATAATTCTAAAACTTTTGACTCAAAAGTGTTTTTGTTATTTTATTTTTTTGGAATAGTAGAATTACTATGACACTTTTGGGGGATAAAAACAATACAACTCTCTTATAAGGGGTTTTGATCATTTTACATTGGTTTTATTGTAGATTTGAAGGTTGTCCGAGAGTATTATTGTAATATTTATATATTAAATATCATTAAAAAAACCTAAGAAAGCAACAACGTGTGGACAACCTAGATGTCGTTCAAATAGCACATGTGGGGTCGTCCAATCACCAAATATAATAATTCTGGGGCGATGTTTTGTAGATCGCGATGCCTTGTATATGGTGATGTAGTGCGTGTATCTAACACGTTACTGGTTTGGCGTCGTAGGCTGTTTTTTTATTCTCCTTGAATTTCGCGCAACCTCATGCAAAATTTAAGAGCATCCCTTGTAATTGTTTTTTTCTTCATATTTAGTTCATGTGCTTTTGATCACTATTTTTTTTTTCCAATGAGCTATGAAATTATAAATGTTTTTCAATTTGATCCCTATTATTTTTTAATCTATAAATAATCTTTCAAATTACAAATGTTTTCATTTTTAAATATATGAATAATCTATTAAATTAAAAATATTTTTCAATTTTACCCCCTGTGATTTTTTTAATCTTTTTAATTTTGTCTTTATTCTTGTGATTTCTACTTATTTTTTGACATGATTTTTTTATTTGTTTTTCAAATTTCATCATCCTTGAGATTTTTTCTATTAAATTACATCTTCATTCTTTTCATTACTATTTTTTGGCTTTTGCAAGTTTTTTTATCGTTATTTTATCACCTATTTCATCTTTCACAATTATGTTGGTTGAGAATTAAGTTTTTTAATTGAATACGGGTTCAAGATTTCACAGGTTGTGAGTTTTAGAGGTTATACCAGATTTAAAATGTTCACCTGGGTTTACCTGGTTTTTTTTCTTTTTTAAGGTGATATTTTTAATTTTTTATCCCTTTTTTTCTGTTTTGTTTTGTTATTTTTTGTAATTAGCCTATCATTGTTTTTCAATTTCACCACTGTTAATTTTTAATCCCTTAATGATGCATGAAATTACAAATGTATTTTTCAAATTTTATTTTCCTTGGGTTTTTTTTTCCTATCATATTTCATCCATATTTTTTTCTTTGCTCTTTTTTTCCCCTATTGCAAGCTTTTTTAGTAATAGTTTTTCAATGATTTTACCTTTCAAAATTAAATTGGTTGACAATTGAGTTTCTTGATTTAATTCATGTCTAAGATTTTATGGGGTGTGACTTTTAGAAATTATATAAGGTTTAGGAGGTTTGTCCTATTTTTTTTTAAAATGATGTTTTTTTATTTTTATCCTTCATTTTTTTGGGTTTTGTTTTGTTATTTTTTGTGGTTTGCCTTCTGTTGAATTGTCCCCATATAATTTATTTTTTTAATTTAACTCCCTGTAATTTTTTAATATATGAATAATCTATCAAATTATAAATATTTTTAAATTTCACCATATGATGTTTAAATCTTTCAAATCTTGTCCCCATTATGTTAATTGTTATTTATTTTGTCTATCATCATTTTATTTTATTTTCAAATTTCATCTTTCTTGCGCCTTTTCTTGTTAAATTCTATCTTCATTCTTTTTGTTGTTGTTTTTTTTAAGTTTTTTTTGATATTTTTAACTGATTTTATCCTTCAAAGTTAAATTTATTAAAAATTGAGCTTTTTAATTGGATTTGTGTCAGAATTTTAAGGGTTATAGGTTTTAAAGTTTAGATCAGGTTTTAAAGGTTTACTCAGGTTTACATGTTATTTTTTCATTTTTTAGGATGGTGTTTACTAATTTTTTTTTAATCTTTTTTTTGACATTTTGTTTTTTTTATTCAATTGGGTTAGCCTTTTATATATTTTTTTAATTTGCCCCCTATCATTTGTTAATTTATAAATAACCTATCAAATATAAATATTTTTAATTTCACCCCTATGATTTTTTAATCTTTCAAATATGGTTTTTATTCTGTTAATTTCTGTTTATTTTATTTATGGTTATTTTTTTTAGATTTCATATTTCTTGGGCTTTTTTTGGTTAAATTTTATCCTTATTTTTTTTTGTTTTTTTTTTGCAAGTTTCTATTAATTCTGTTTTTACAATTTCATCCTTCAAAATTAAATTTGTTGATAATTGAGCTTCTTGATTGAACTATAGTCCAGTATTTCACGGATTATAAGTTTTAGATATTAGACTAGGTTTTGGAGGTTTGCCCAGATTTGCTTGGCATTTTTTTTAAGTTGATATTTATTTTTATTTTTCATCCTTTTTTTAAGTTGGGGAGTGGGGGGTTAAATTTCTTATTTTTCACCATTTTATTCTATTGGGTTAGCCCTCAATATTTTTTTAAAAAAAATTTCACCCCTACTGTTTTTTAATCTATAAATAACCTATCAAATTGCAAATGTTTTTCAATTTCACCCCATATAATTTTTTAATTTATCAAATTTGATACTCATTCTTTTAATTGTTATTTATTTTATTTTAGATCATTTTTTATTTTTTTTTCAAACTTCATCCTCCTTATGTTTTTTTCTCTCAAATTTTATCCTTATTCTTTTTGTTGTTTTTTTAGTAATATTGTTTCTATGATTTCATCTTTTAAAATTAAATTGATCGAAAGTTAAGCTTCTTCAGTGAACCCGAGTCCATAATTTAATTAGTTGCAAGTTTTAGAGATTATACCAAGTTTAGGAGGTTCGCTTGATTTTTTTTCTTTATTTAAGCTGATTTTATTTTTTGGATTTTTACTTTGTTTTTATTTTCTTGCGGTTTACCTTCTATTAGGTTAATATCGGGTTGTTTGATAATTTGGATCGACTCAAGGTTTTTTTTTTTTCTTTTTTTTATGGTTTTATCAGTTTATTTATTGTAGATGTATTTTTATTTTTATATTATTTGAATTACTGAAATTATAACTCTTATCATATTTTTTACATCTAATTTTGTTTTTCCGGCCCACGGCGAAGAGCATCAAATCTAGCTAGTTCTATGTTGATCTTGTAATTTAACCTTCACCGGTTAGCTTTATTGCCATCCCAAAAACCTAGTTCTGCATCTGATTGAATTGGGTTTGTTTGTACTACCCGAGGCTCAGCTTTAGAACTTAAGGCCTTCTTCCAGGCCTATTCTTGTACTCGTGGGCTGAACCCCTGCTCTCTAATGATGGCCTCTGCTTGTATCCCCACCTCTCTTTATCAATCAATCAATCAATCACGGCTGCCAGATAAAGTAACGTCACGACTAACGAACGCCACATTTAATACCACATAGCTGCTTGCCACATGCCAGACACGGCCAAGGATTTATCTAACACGTGTCGCAATTAACTCCTTTCACCCACCTCCTCCTTCCACCGGTTACCACGTGTCACAACCTTTCCTCCAGAGGCATCAAAGATTCAAAATCCTTTCTTGCCCGTCAAAGCAGCCACAGAAAAGAAAATAAAAAAAGAAAAAGACCCAAAAGACCCTATCACACATGTCTTAAGCGTGAAGCCTAAAAGGCAGGACACGAGCACGTGACCAATCACGTTCCTTCACGCCTCTCCATTCCCTTATCCGCTCCTCCCCCACTTTAAAAAAAATATAAACCGTGTTGCCATCCAGAACTTTCACGCGCATTCGCATCCCACCGTCCATCACCACCTGTACAAGAGAAATCTTAGCCATCACCTTTCATCGCGCCTCTATTTCCGCCACGTGTCATATGGGACACGTGGCGTTTCATTTACGGTACGAAAAAGGGATTGACTTAAATATTATCCTCGCAGTATCTATAAATAAATTCGCCATCCCACTTCGCTTTCTTCATTTTCTACACATTCAAAATTCAACGGCTCTCGTCGTAGCTGAAAAGCAAAAGGAAAAAGAAAAAGAAGCCTTTTTTTTTTTTTTATAATTTGTACAGAAATGGCAATGAATATAACATTTCAGATCGGAGCTCTAGCTGGAACACCAATCCAAGCAGAATCAATAACGAGCGCAAGCACCGGCAGTGACTCCAGCGCAGCGGCGGCGTGGAAAACTCCAATCCCAAGCATCCGATGCAAAATCATAAAACCGGAAACGGTAGAGCAAAAATCACAACCAACAAGCCCTTGCAGGTCTCCAATACTAAGCGGAAGTAACGGCATCCGTCCAGATCTATCAGTGGCATGCCGAGCATTCGCGACAGAAACATTGGAATTTATGACATTGGATGAGAGTAAGGCAGCAGAAGAAGAGAAGATGTATAAAGAGGGGAAGACAGAGAAGGAGAAGGGAGTGCCAGTTTATGTGATGATGCCATTGGATAGTGTGACGATGGGGAACACGTTGAATAGAAAGAAAGCAATGAATGCTAGTTTGCAGGCGTTGAAGAGTGCAGGTGTGGAAGGGTTGATGGTGGATGTTTGGTGGGGATTAGTGGAGAGAGATGCGCCGGGTGTGTATAATTGGGGAGGGTATACCGAGCTGTTAGAAATGGCTAAACGACATGGTCTCAAGGTTCAAGCTGTTATGTCGTTTCATCAGTGTGGTGGCAACGTTGGAGATTCTTGCACGTATGTTTTATTTCTTTCTTTTTTAGAATTTAGTGTACCTTACCTTTTACTTATGAGCGTGAAATACACGCGCTGCTGTCGGCCACATATGTCTAAGCTCGCGTGGGCGGTTGGCTTGGGATCTGTCAGAAAACGTGGAGTTTTCTAGATTCCTTGGCACTTGAAAAACTACCTTTTCTTTTTTCTTTTTTCAGTGACATGAACAAAAATTACCATCCGTGGAAGGTGAATGTAAAATCTGTTTTTGATAGTTACCTGAGCTGCTTGTATTGGAAGTGAATTGGTTTTTATATTACTGGATGCAGGATTCCATTACCCAAATGGGCCGTGGAGGAGATTGATAAAGATCAAGACCTAGCATACACTGATCAGTGGGGAAGGAGGAATTATGAGTATATATCACTTGGATGCGATACCCTTCCAGCTCTCAAGGGGAGGACACCTGTGCAATGTTACTCTGATTTTATGCGGGCCTTTAGAGACAACTTCAAACACCTTCTTGGTGACACCATTGTTGTAATTACTTAATCACGGCTATTTCTTCCTTTTTTAATAGTTATAAATCATGATTGTGTTAAACTGTTTTGGGTTGAATATGATTAGTTTTGATTCTGCTCCATTACAGCTTTCATTTTTCCAGGGTAATCTGTCTCTGTTGGGCTGCATCTTTGCTTAATTATGCATGTGGTTTGCTTTGTCCTTTCCCTGCATGATAGAGCCCTTTTAGTACTCGAATAATTTATTCTAGTGGTTTGATGTCTTTGCTTGAATAATTTGTCATCATTGGTAACGAATTGATATTGTCAACAAGTTAGAGCAATGATGTCATAAGTATGTCTTGAAAGAAGTTTGTTGTCTAAACTATTTAGAATTTGTTCTAAACAGGAAATCCAAGTGGGAATGGGTCCTGCAGGTGAGCTCCGCTATCCTTCATACCCGGAGCAGAATGGAACCTGGAGATTTCCAGGAATCGGAGCTTTCCAATGTTATGACAAGGTATTTACCTTTTCATTTACTTCTTAAGGGATTAAACCACCTACTTGTAATCTTGTGAATCTTACTTGATATCTGTTACATGATGCAGTATATGTTGAGTAGCTTGAAAGCAGCAGCTGAAGCTGCTGGTAAGCCAGAATGGGGTAGTACAGGCCCTACTGATGCTGGTGAGTACAACAACTGGCCGGAAGACACCCAGTTTTTCAGAAAAGAAGGTGGTGGCTGGACCAGTCCCTACGGTGAATTCTTCCTCACTTGGTACTCTCAGATGCTCCTGGACCATGGTGAGAGAATATTGTCATCAGCAAAGGCAACCTTTGAGAATATTGGTGTAAAGATCTCAGTGAAGATCGCAGGAATTCATTGGCACTATGGAACCCGGTCTCATGCCCCAGAACTCACGGCAGGATATTATAACACAAGATTCAGAGATGGTTACCTTCCTATTGCTCGAATGTTAGCTCGGCATGGTGCTATATTCAATTTCACTTGCATAGAAATGCGTGACCATGAACAGCCACAGGATGCCCTTTGTGCCCCTGAGAAGCTTGTGAGGCAAGTGGCACTAGCAACTCGGGAAGCAGGTATTCCACTTGCCGGGGAAAATGCACTGCCAAGATATGATGAGTACGCACACGAGCAAATTTTGCAAGCATCATCATTGAATATCGATGAAAGTTCAGATGATAAGGAGATGTGTGCGTTTACGTACTTGAGAATGAACCCTCACTTATTCCAGCCAGATAACTGGAGACGCTTTGTGGCATTTGTGAAGAAGATGAAGGAAGGGAAGAGTACTGACCGGTGCTGGGAGGAGGTTGAGAGGGAAGCTGAGCATTTTGTGCATGTAAGTCAACCTTTAGTACAGGAGGCTGCTGTGGCTCTCATGCACTAGATTCGATTCGGCGGACTTCTTGTAACAAACCAAAACAGCAGCCCAAGTCCCCCTGCTTTAGCCATGGCTGCTTTTCATAAGCTATGGCTATAGAAGTGCTCTTAGCACCAAAGTAGTTGAGAAAGGGCTGTGAAATGTGCCCCTATTGTTCTTATAATGTAGGAACTCTCTGGAAACGCTTAATGTTCAATGCAAAGAATTTGTACTTTTTCCTAAACAAAAAAATAACATCACATATGTACCACTTGCTTTCCTTTGTTTTGATGAAGTATCACCTCTGGATTGTAATTTTCACTCAACAGGGAAATATTATCTGTGTGTTTTTGTTTTTGTTTTTTGAAATTTCTTTATTTATTTTAATTAATTTTAGATTATTATAATATGTTGATATTAAAAATAAAATAAATTATTTTAATATATTTTTAAACAAAAAAACATACATATATATTTTTGTTTCTTGTTACAATCAATCTCATGATTTCCTAACAAGATGTTTGCATTTTCCTGTGCCCGTCATTGTAAGCCACAGAGTTTTATTCACCAAATCAATATAGAACTGGAATTAGGTTTTATAGAAAAGCATAGCTAGCAAAAAAATATTTTCTTTGAATTGAGATTGGAAGATCGTGCTGGGAATTTAGTCTTCTTGTCAAAGCCATCGCACGTGCCGCCTCCTTCATAACCTCAATGGCTCAATTTCCCTTTTGCTGATATAACCCTGTGCTAACTTTGCTAATATTGCAATTTCAATACCCGATTTTTTATTTTCACTCCATTAGGGTGTAACTTTTTTTTAATTTAAATTTTAATTTTTTTCTAACTGATATTTTAATTGTCTTTGAACTGACTATAATTGGACCACGTTGGGACATAACTTAAATTTTTAATTTTAAACCTAAACTAAGCAAATAGTTTTTTTTTCTTTCAACTTCATATTTTTTATTTTAATTTTATTTTTAAATTTTCTTTAATAATCATTTGGGTTGTAATTGAACTGATCACGTTAATTTTTTTTTAAACTCAAATTATACAAAAAAATTTCAAAATTAATCCACTAACCCTGATTTAATAGCAATAACAAATATTTATCTATATCCTAATATTTTTTTATGTTATAATTGTTTTTTTATCCGGCCGCGTAGTTCTTAACTAAATGTCATTTAGCTGCCTTTTAAATTGCTACTTTGAAGATTTTTAGCTTGCCACTTACCTTCACATGATGCATACAAGCCTCCAGGATTGCAAGGCTGGAGATTTAAGTAGAACAATATATTTTACACATATACAAGTGAATGATTTTTCAAAAAGTTTTTATATATAATAGAGACAATAAAAATTAAAAAAAAAACACCACAAGAGCTTAGAACCTTAAAAATACCAATTCAGCCTTGTATATATCAAAAAATAAAATAAATTTCAAGCACTTGATATCATACTTATTAAACCCGAACCGGCCTGACGAGTCGATCTGGAATTCGTCGATCCGATAGCTTGACCGGTTTGAGTTTGTTAAAATATCAATGTAGGTCTAAAAACAAGATGTATACTCTTATTATCTAATATGAAATGATTCCAAATAAAAGAATTATAAGATTTTAAATATGCATCACATGCAATTCATTTTGGTACTACCTTATTGATCATGTTATAGGAGGAAAGAAAAAAAAAACACACGCAAACGCGTCTTAATTAATAAGTTCAATAGATGCATACTCTTATTCTCTAATATTTCTTCATATTTAATGCTTATTTTTTCTTTAATTTCTTGTTTATTTTTTATTATATGAGCAGATGCACTTGTAAATTGAAATTAATCAATATTTTAATACATTTTATTTGCTAGTATGTAATTTTGTTGAGAAAAGTATAGATATAACCAGAAATATAAAAATGGATGGCAGATAGCCATCCGAAGTGCGAAGATCCGTATTTCTCTCTTCGCAGAGGATCATATGGATCAATTGACCGAGCAAACGAGCAGAGGCCCTCAAAATCCACTTCATAAGCAGGAAAACCCGCTCTAAGAGAATTACCACCTCCTCTTCCTCTTTCCTCCGTCACTATATATATGCACTGAGTGCAAGAACAGTGAGTATACAAGCGCAGTACTGATACATTTGAATCCCAGATTAGAAAATTCAAGTTTACATATTACACAGGAAATATGTCTAACATGCAGCAAAGCTTCAATGCAGGCCAAACCAAAGGCAACACCCAGGTAGGAGAAACACATGAAGCATGCACACAGGGAATAATATTATCAAGGTAGCTAGGAATATAATTTTGTTCGTTAAATTTGGTGCAGGCTAAGGTAGAACAGTGGACTGAAACCATCCAGGATACAGCAAATGCAGCCTGTAGAGACAGTACATCAGCTGGTGCTCAGTCGACCGGAGATTCTGCCCAGCTAGAGAAGGATCAGAGTGCTGGTTTCCTGCAGCAGGTGACTATATATCTCCTCTCTTAACCCTTGAGCATGCCTTGTACCCTTTAGGCTTTAGGGTGATTTCAAAGAAATCAATTAATTTTGTTCGCATCTATTTTTCTTGTGTACGCAGACTGGAGAGCAAGTGAAGCATGTGGCTCAGGATGCAATGGACTCTGTGAAGAACACGCTTGGTATAGGTCAGAATAAGAAATGAAAGAATAACCTCTGCTATACATGGTCTGCCGAGCAACCGGATTCCGATTTATGGATATGCTGCTGATGCAATTGCTCTTCTTTTTGCACGGACAAGTATAGCACTTTGTTCATTTTCCATTTGTTTTGGCCCCTCTCAGATGTAATAAAAGTTCTCTCTTCTTTCTTGTTTTTCCTTCAATTTTCTTATTAAAAGTAGACATCGATGCGATAAAGCAAATGCAAGAATTGACAGGTCTAAACCCGATGTTCTTCATATGAAAAAAAAAAAGAAGAAAAAGATACGAAGCACATTAATGCATATATGAGGTATGATTGATGGTGATTTCTGTTTTTTTGTTTTTTTTTTTTTAGCTTAAGATCGCAAAACACAAGTTTAAACCTAAAGTCCTTTTATGCTAAAAAAAATATAACATAAAACATAAAACATTCATCGAATTAATTCTAATCTTTTTTGTTTGATGAAAATTATTCATGTGTAAGAAAAATAATCGGAACTACAAAATTATTTTATTTTATTTAAATTAAAGAGCTTCTAAACTAGCTAGTATTTAAAGAGATATATTCTCTCTCTCTCTCTCTTTCTTTTTTATTTTTTTTTATTTTTTTCAAGTTTAAAATTATAAAACAGCGTCTATAGAAAAATTCTTAAATTCATCTGAATTTAAAATGAAAATTTTCTATTTGATATGTAAATTGACTCAAAAAACAAAATACCTCTTATTGTCAAATAAAAAAAATCTTAAATTAAGAATAGCATATTATACTAAAGTTAATTTGGGCTCGATTAGATTTTTTTTACATATATCGGACTGATGTAATGAATAAAAATATATGAAAAAAATATAAAATCTTATGGATGAATGCATCATTTAAATAAATACATGGTACTCGATGCCAAGTTACCATGATATGGCATATAATAAATCCATAGATGGCATGTATTAATCCGATCCTGTACTATTTTGTATTTATTATTTTTAGTAAAATTATTAATGTAATGTTTAAAATTATGGTAATATTTGTTTTTTAAAATGTTTTTTATTTAAAAATATATTAAAATATTTTTTTTAATTTTTAAAATTATTTTTTAAAAAAATTAAAATCATAAAAATAAATTTAATTTGAAAAAAGAAAATTTTTTGAAAAATACATTTTGAATATAAAAATAAACAAATTAAAAAATTATTTTGGGGTGTGAATGGATGGTCGCTGAAAAAACGACCGTTTGCCAGCTTGGTTCCACAATTTTCTCTTCTCGATCCTTCTTGTTCTTGCCTTGTCTAGCTATGTACACGTGTCTTCACGGTATGCACCCAAACCAAAAAAGAAAAATATCATGAGGCCCCTTCCACTATCAAAACCCAAATTTACCGCCGGACCTTTTCTTTCTTTCATCGTCACTCAAAAGTAGACACTGGCCACTGGCCATGGCAACTTCTCTCCACCTAAACCACACATTTTATCACCGTTTCACTCCTACTTCGCATATGAGTCGAAATTTGAACTTTTACCGGCGGTTTTCGTCTTCATTTTCCTGGAAAGCCAGGGTTTTAACTTTGAAGAAGAAGCATTACCGAGGCACCGGACATGGAGTTTTCTCGTCGAGTATTATTAAAGCGAACAATACAAATAATACGGAGATTGACGAGGTTTCCGTTCAAGAAGAGAAAGAGAACGAGATGGAACGGCCTCCTTTTGATATCAATCTAGCTGTAGTTCTTGCTGGTTTCGCTTTCGAAGCCTACACTAGCCTCCCTGTAAGTAATACTTAATTCATTTTTAATTTCAATTTTTAAGTCTTAATTGAATATAAAAATTTCCGGAAAATCACATGAGAAAAAAAGAATTTGAAATTCAATAGGCACTCGTTTTGCTCTCTTGCTATTCAGGGTAACAAAATCAGAGTAATTTGATGTTCATTTGGTGTGTTTGTTTTGTTTTAATCAGGAAAACGTAGGGAAGCGCGAGGTTGATGCTGCAGATTGTAAGACCGTGTATCTTTCAGAGTATGTGATCATCTGTTTTTAGTAATACTAGAGGCTTAAACATTCATTACTTGTTCTCTTTGTTGTTGCAGAGAAGATGCATCTTGCTATTATGTCCAGCCAGACCTTTTTTTTTTCTTGAAATTATTTTAGCAGCAAATAATAGAATCAAATAGAATACTATTTTTTTTCCTTGAAATCTGATTGGTATGTTTGCAGGTCGTTTGTACGCGAGATATATGATGGCCAGTTGTTCATAAAATTGAAAAAGGGCTTTGATTTGCCAGCCATGGATCCATGGGTGCGTCATTGGATTTATCCTTTTTGCATTGAGAAATAGGATTTATGTGCAAGTTTTAATGCTTGCCTACATGGAAAGCATCTGCAACTGGAAACACACAAGCACAGCCCTAACCAGTTGGTGTTTTCTGTTGGTTCCCCCCTCCCTTGAATTCAAGGTTTATATGTAGGAACTGACAAAGTCACATTCTGATTTTCATATATACAGCTTTACTTATCAAACTGCGGGTGTATTTCCAGGGAACAAGTGATCCTTATGTGGTTATGGAACTGGATGGTCAGGTTGTCAAAAGCAAGGTCAAATGGGGGTAAGCTGTTGATATTTCCATATCTCTCTCTCTCACACACAAACTGAATCTTAAGGCTGAATCTTTATCCTTCTCAAAATTTTCATTATGTTGAAAATTTTGTGCACTTTATAGCATATGCTTTCTTCTTTCTCCTTTGAACTAAGCAATTGGAGTTGGAGCTCCTTTGTTTAAGATCAGGCAATAATTAGTATAAATTACAACTTTTCATAGCAGCATTCATGGGGATGTGAGATTCTAATGGAACTGAGAATGAATGATAAATTTCATTAACTCCGCAGGAAATATTTGAAAGGAAACATTTACCTGAATTTCGTTTAATGCTCTTATTTTATTAGAAATCCTGCTCTGAAGTGTAAAGTTAATAAGCCCCATTTTCTATATTTTCTTCTGTTTTACTTCATCTTTATGAACCCCGCTTTGTTTGCTTAAACTTGCCAGGAATTTCATTCCAATTTGATTTTTATTTCTTTTAATGCACCTGTTTTAATTTTTGGTGTCCGGAATTTGTTGCTGAGATGAATGGGATTGTAGTTCTAGTGTTTACTACCCCTATCTGCCATTGTTTTGAATTTTCATCAACCTCTGATACCACTTGCATCTTGAAAATTTTTTATGCCTTACTGAATCCAGTAATCACAATCTCCTCTGGAAAAGAAACACAGTTTACTGAGGTAAATGACAGATTGGTGTTAGCCTCACAATCCTATTGCCTTTTTTCTTCAAAATTTTGGTCAATCCTTGATTTTTCACATTGAAATGGCTTTTTGTTCCTTACTTAATGCAGCTATACCCTCTCCATTGGAGAAGGAACACAGAGAAATGTGGTTCTCGGTGGTACTATATTTGCTATTATGGTCTGCTAGAGTGATAGCCATTGCTTATATTGAGTTTTGTGAGGATGCTTGTGCTAGGACTGCAGAATAGTCTTATGGACTGGAATTTTTTCCTGAACTGTTTTAAAACTCAAGCCCAAAATTAGGTCTATGTTTTGTCTATTTCTATTGGGAGACAGCTATCATGCCACTAATAGTTGTTTTCTTTCTCAATCACTTTAATTCCTTTTCATTTTATTGGAAGCCCCATTGGACCTTCAACTACATGATGCAGGTTAGCCCGAATTCCTACCAACTCATCCTATGATTCACACCTGAGACCTCCATGTTGAAAATCCAAAATTTTAACTATTAGGTTGTTCCATAGGATATACTTTCTCAATCATATTACGGGTTCTATGCAAAGTTTACACATTGACATAGTTGCAATCTAGCAGAAGCAGCAAAATCTTACAAGTTTGCTCTTGAACTATTAACAATTTAAAAACAATTTGATACAAGTAATCATTCAATGATGGCAGGAAAAAGAAGCCAACTTGGAACGAGGACTTCACCGTTAACATTAAGCTGCCTCCGACCAAAAATCTTCAGGTAAATTCTTATTCCTTCTGAATTTATAAGTTTGTTTCTCATTTGGGAGTGTGCTGGGGGTACATTTCAAGTTCCTATCCCTTTTTTATCATTCTTTCTAGCTGCTCTTTTGACCTAGGTACAGAAATGAGCAAATTCTAATATCATACTTGTCTAAAAAATTCTAATGCTTATTATAGTCACTCTGAAAGTGAGCATGGATATCCCTTACAAGTTTCTGAATTTACACAACAATCATCTCTAGATTCCTATAAGAAAGGAAAATATGGCAACTGGAGTGGAAGGAGAGGAACAACCCAACATTTAAAGGGATCAATCTTATGGATCAAGGACCAGCGCTTTTTAATTGAGATCTCATTTTTTACTTGTTAATTTGTTTTTTAATTCTTCCACTTATTTTTCACCTGTCTCAAATGAGAGAGTTTTCTTTATTATTTTTAAGTCCCCCCCCCCCCCCTTCTATACTTCCCATGTACGAGTGTTGCTCCCTTCCTGCTCTTTAATAATTACATTTTAGTTATTGAAAGAAATCCGTCCTTTAGTAATTCTCATTCATTCTAAATCTAAAATCTTTGACCATTTATTGTCCCTAAATAAAAGTTAATGCTTCCAGTACTACAATTTAGATTACTGGCACCTCAACTTTTTTGTGCAGTTAAATACTAATCTCTACCATCTATACACATCTACATAGTTTGAAGAAATGGCTTTACAAGGTGTCTGATATCTCTTAAACTAATTTTCTCTTCTATGTGAATGTAAAGACTGGCTTCTAGATCTAGGATGTACTTCACATTGTATTGTTGTGGATGTGAGGCCTGTTACTTGTTGAGGATGGCTTGGAAAGGATTGCTGTATTCAAAGCGCAATCATCTTCGGGGAAACATTATCTGTATAATTGACACTGTTATAGTTAGTTAGAAAGTATATGGTATCATGTTTAAATTGCCCAAATGGTCAGGTGCATGCAGTATTGAATGTGTGGGTTCTCCTTTTGCTTATATGGTTAATGTTCTCCAATGGCTTTCATCACTCACCAGAGGGCTTACAGGTGCCTGTACATTGGTTGCCCTTCCAGCCAATTATGACTTGGCATTAAACTTTAAATTTACCTTCTCATTTACATCTATCAACATGGCTTATAGTCATAATCATGCTGGACTGACCAGACTGGATCATCCTTGTTTGGGGTATTCTTTTTAAATAATTGGTTCGCAGGATCGCTTTGTTCCAGTAGGGTATACTATTAAGGATTGTGCCTTTTGATCAACTATCTCCATTAATTGTCATATCTTATTCCTGCTTTTAGTCTGCTACCTCCACTACTAGTTTGGTATTAATGACATTTTTGGTGATGATTTTGTTCATTTGTTCACACCAACCAATGACTGAAGTATCTTGTGCAATACAAATACATGATCCGAGGCATACAATTGAAGGATGTGCTCAGAATAGGAAGTTATCATTTTTATATTTAGTTGCAACTCACAAGTAATTCTTTGGAATGTGTTTTTGAGCTTCAGATTGCAGCTTGGGATGCAAACCTTGTAACTCCACACAAGCGCATGGGGAACACAAGCATTGGTCTGGAAAGCCTCTGTGACGGTGAGGATTCAATAAAACTTGTGCATGCACTGAACTGTTTGGGAAAAGGTGTCGTGCTTTTCATTATACTTGGATCAGTGATTTTCTGCTAGTAAAATTTTAATAATAATCAGCATGATTTTTTTGTTGTTAGATTGATGATTGCACTTACTAAAAGATATTTCATTGCATGAACTGAAGTGTGCTAGTTTTATTCCATAAGTACAAGTTCATTCGATGTGTATGAAAGCAGTAAGCAGATGAAGTTTGGATATATGGACTGCATACCTTTTTCTACCAAAATTATTAAATGGCTTGTGCCTTTCCAGGAAACTTGCATGAGGTGGTGGTTGAACTGGAAGGGATGGGCGGTGGCGGAAAGTTGCAGTTGGAGGTAAGTTCTTGCAGTGAAAGAAAATTTTTGTTACGATTTAAATCTTCAAGGAATTGTATGAAATTTCCCCTCTTTGAGTCTGTCATGCGTCTTCCACCTCGACATGGCTGGCTCATCAAGCTCTGGTTTAAATTTAAGACAATTTGCAGTGGAAAAATTCTTGCAGGCATGACAACCTAATACTGACGTTATTGGGAAATTTAACATGTTTGTAGTATTTTTAAAAAATAATAGGATTATCGCATAACTTATTTGGTTTGTTGCTGCATCTAAGAGTTCCAGTTTCCTTATGAAAGGAACTCCTGGAAATATCCATCTTTGGGTCCCGGGCGTTGCTTTTTAGTCAATGAGTTATGAGACTGGTGGTCTTTAGTTCTACACATTTCAGCTTTTCACATCCTAAACATTTTGATCTGGCTCAAACAACTATCAGCTTGTTGATGTACAGAGTCTGATGACAGCAGTGTGCTCAACTATACTAAATTTTAAAGCATCACTTCTGGAATCACGTTCTGAATTTGAATTTCAATGCAGAAGTGCCAAGAGAATCGGCATAGAAATATTTTCCTTTTTTTCAGAGTTTGGTCATGCTGCCATCTACCATTGCTGATGTTTTTCAGTTAATTGGGTATTGAAAATAGATTTTACTTATCCGACATCTTGAAGGACTATGATTTAGTGATTTAAGCTCACGTCCAAACATGGGACCAACATAAGAATCATCTTGGAATTTTTCAATAGGTTGGAGTACTTCAGCCTCCTTTCAGCTATATTATACATGAATTGCACTTCAATGTGTATTCTGTGAAAAAAAAATGCTTTTATATTGCTGCTTGTTATATCATAAAAATACACTTCTTTGGAATCTGCATGCTCTTAGAGTATAAAACACGTCTTCCTGCTGCTACTTTTTTTTCCTTTCATATTTCTTCCTCTTTTGACTTTGATAATACCATTTATCATTTAATGCATGGTGTTTCAACGTGGATAAAGGAGTGTCTACCTTAAAAGTGTACAACCATTGCTATGTGATGCTAGGAGGTCCACCAAGTTCAGGGTAATAATGCTGCCTGTTGTGTTTCATTTCCCATTAAGTTTACATTTTATTTTTTACTATTCTTTCTTTCGATTTATAATTTCTGTCTGGGTGTTGCCTTTTGGTTAAAATGTCATCTCTTGTTCTCCTTCAAGTTGTTCTTTGATTTCCATCCTATCGTGTGTCTGGGACCCTAGCTAATTTATTCACCTGATAATTTTGCAGAAAATATGTCAAACATGGTAGGAAGGCATTGGAAGAGATGAGGTCCGTAAAAAGGAAATAAAGTCCTTAAAGGGGAAAAAGAAAAATAGTGTAGGGCAAAGGGCACTAACTAAATCTACGTTCGGTGAAACAGTGGAGGTAAATCCTTTGGATGAAAACATATAGAACAAACAGGCATTTCTGGGTTGCAAGTTTCTCCGAAATCTAATGTTCGACGAGTGCCGTTGCTATGACCACTGTTGTGTTTTTTTTTTCCTCAACTCAGTTTTATGGAAGATGGATTTAATGAGAAGTTAATCAGTGTAAAGGTTGTTGCAAGCTTAAAAAAGGCCTTATGGTTCGTGAGCAATATCTACAGCTTGGTTGTAAAGGTCTAGAAAGAGTATAATAGAAGGTATCATAGACGTTAAAAAATGGAAGAGTGAAAACACTATAACAAGAGTAAAGACTGATGCTCTTTGAAATGATGCGTTGTTAGACTTGGGTTGGCTTTGCTATTAATCCTTGCTGGCTTTTCCCATTAAGTCTCGGTAAACCAATGGGTTTATGTACACCAAAGTCCCAAAGTGTATTAACATTCCAGTCTTTCAGCATTTATTTTGTGTGGGTAATGGTTTATGTTTGCTCATGCTGTGTTCTGTAATTGATCAGATTGTGTTTGGTCAAAACCTAGTCAACTGAAAATGGCTCCATGTGGTAGTTGGGTATCAACACACTCATGTTTGTTAATCTTGATGCTCTTGGTAGGTTAGACCAGTAATATCATGATTTGGCCTGTTATAGTTTCTCAAATTAGAGTGTCTTGCCACATAACTTCTCAATCTTTTTTTGAGGCATTAAGTCACAGTTTAAGTTATTTCTTTGAATCAAGTATACAGGATTGTCTCACATGCATTTGAGAGGATATTAAACTTTCTTTCAGTGAACCTTTTGGTTGACATGGATATATCGATCATTACTTCGGGTTAGGTGTTGGTTTCTCTTTGAGCAATTAGGACAACTCAAATAAAGTCTGCATAATTTGCAAATGCAAGATTTTTGTTGAACTTCTCTTTCTTTTTTCTTAATCATTGGAGGTTCTTGGCATGTCACTTTTCTACCAAGATTTTTTTTTTATGGATTTAATGCATTGGTATATTTGGGGATATTCTTTACTGCAAGGCCTGCTTTCTGCTTGTAATTCTAGTAATTGGTGGTTATTGCTGATGCAGACTGCCAGTCGCATGTATAATGACAATGCAGTTCAACTGTTACTAGAAAGAAACTTTTAGTCAACTAGGTTAATAGTGAAATGCTCCATAGTATTCAATGTTGTAATGTAGTACTTAAGATAGTTGTTACCAAACGCAATATGTTGATTTCCTCTTTGTATATTTTCTTGGGTTTTGCTGTGAGACAATTTCTGATATATTTGGAGTTGGGTTAGCAGCTCGCATTTTTTTCCCAATCTTGCTTGTTCTTCTTTTATTTCTCTTCTTTTTTTAGTTTTCCATTTTAAAATCCAAATCTTGAAAGAATTCCTTAAGTCACAGAAGAAACATTGTTGACAGTTCTGACAGTTCTGCAATAAATAAATAAACAAAACAAATGAAACAGTCAGGTAGCTTTTCTGTACTGTTTCTCCTTATTCAGAGACTTGGCAGCCTATCGTTGGTTATTAAGGTTGGTTAATAAACAAAACAAATGAAACATTGTTGACGTAGATTAATGCTTTTAAGTCATGTCAAGACTTCTCTCATGTGCCAAAATTTCTCAGTGGTTTAAGTCAATAAAATTCCTTTTCTTCTTGTCTTTTCTTGAGCTTTATAGTTGCACTTGTTAATGTGCATTCCATCTATTGCCAAGATGGACTTTTTTTTGTTGTTGTTGAATTTGTATCACTTAGGCTTGCTACTTGTAAGGTTTCAGGTTAAATACAAAACTTTCGATGAAATTGATGAAGAAAAAAGGCCATGGAGGCTCCCCTTTGTGTCAGATTTTCTTCGCAAAAATGGTTTTGAATCAGCTCTAAAAATGGTTGTTGGCTCAGAAACCATGCCAGCACGACAGTTTGTAGAATATGCTTTTGGGCAGTTGAAGTCATTTAACGTTCCAAATGTTTGGACAGATCAAGTTTCAAACAGTAAGGACTTGGGTGCAGCGAATTCCAACCACTCTGTTGTGTCGGACATGCCTTTGCCTTCAGAAACAAAGAGTACCACAGAAGTCCCTGTGTTTGACTCGAACCGTGATGGAGACAGTAACTTAGCATTATCCCAAGCTGATAATGACTGCTTATGTAATTCGGGTGCCACAGAAGCTGGGGAAGCTACGCAATCAGATAAACAATTTTGGAAGAACTTTACTGATGTTATCAGCCAAACTGTTGCTCAGAAACTTGGTTTCTCTGTTTCTCTGGAATTGAAGTGGGATGAATTTGACTTATTGAACAGAATTGGATTGCAGTCGCAAAAGATTGCCGAAGCGGGTTATGTTGAGTCAGGGCTTGCAACTCCAGAGGGTCAGAAGGTGGACAGTGATGAAGCAAGTGCCCCACTTACCATAAGCAAGATTCAATCTTCACTTCCAGAAATAAAGAAGGTGACACAGGATTTGTTAAGGCAAACTGATTCTGTTCTGGGAGCATGGATGGTTTTGACTACTGCTGTTTCTAAATTAAATAAGGAAGAAAATGTTTCAGGAAAGAGTTCTTCTGATAGTGAGAAGCTAATTAGCTCTTCGAATGGAACCGCATTGGAAGACAAGAAATCTGAGGAAATGAGAGTACTCTTTTCTACTGCGGAGAGTGCTATGGAGGCTTGGGCAATGCTTGCTACTTCACTGGGCCATTCAAGTTTTATCAAGTCTGAATTTGAGAAGATATGCTTTCTAGACAATTCATCCACAGATACACAGGTGATATTGTTATATCGTTGACACAAGCCGTCTTCCTTGTAATAATCTTGTGATTCATTATTTGTGATGAAAAACCACGAGGTTACATTTCATTTATCACTAAGTTGTTGGAAAGTGCAGGTGGCAATTTGGCGTGACAATGCAAGGAAAAGATTAGTTGTTGCTTTCAGGGGCACAGAACAAGTACGTTAGATTTTATACTTCTCTAAGTGCTGTTGGGTCATCTAGCTTTCTATTTAAATTGCTTATTTTTGTTATTTTCTTCAGGTAAGATGGAAGGATTTGCGAACTGATTTAATGGTAGCTCCTACAGGGTAATGTAAAATACCTACGCATATCATGCCTTGTTCACACACATACCCAGAGAAATGCATGGATTTGTTTGGTTCACTTTGGTAATCCTTTCTGGTCAGTTTGTTTGTATGTGTAACTTATGTTGCAGTTGCATTTTGTGAGAATAGTGCACTGCACTTATTTGGTGGACATGGATCTGTGCATGTGATGAATCCCGTTGCTTGCAGCAAAATTTCTTTTACTTTTAAAAGAAAGAGACATTGGGAATGGGAGACTGAGTGATAAATGATGAAGTGATTGCATAGTCATTACATGACTGAATGGTGCATTCTTTTAATGTATTTCCTCCATGCATAATCAAATTCAATTTGCTATGCGCATTTTATTGAAGCATTTTTTTTTTTATTTTTAAAATCTTGTAATTTGACTATATCATCCGTGAGCCTCTAGAATTGATTTGCATGAACTATGTTTCTTTATCATTTCTCAATTTCTTTATCATTGCTATACATAAGTTCTATGCTAACCATCATTCTACTTCTGTAGGCTAAATCCTGAAAGGATTGGTGGAGATTTTAAACAAGAAGTTCAGGTATGCAAATGATATGTATATTTGGTAATTATTCAGAATACATCCAGTAATATGTGCAATTTCTCTCTTACTACTGTCAATGATTATGATGTACTTGACTGTGCTACAAATTTTTCAGGTTCATAGTGGTTTTCTAAGTGCTTATGATTCAGTCAGGATACGAATCATCTCTATCATTAAACTATTAATTAGCTACGTGTAAGTTGTTCTTTTAATCCTGTTTAACTATCTCATGCTTCTCTTATAAAATCCTAAAGAATCTTCTAGGGCAACAACCAGTGTTATATCATGCTTAAGATATGAGTTCCTACACATTTTTAATAACAAATATAGGCTGACTATACTTATTCCTTTGTTTTAGTCATTTAGTGTTGGTTTCACTAGGTCCTTTTGCTAATTAATATAGTCCATATGTGACCGGTGTGGATTTTTTTTCTAAAGTGAACTTTTTGGGATTCTTGCCATCGGGGATGCATTAGTGCACAAGTTCATGCATCTTTATAGGCGCATTTAACTGTATTTTCAAGTCATATAGTTTTTGGCTTGTGCACAATTAAATTATACATGAATAGGTGATGCTTCTTAATATGCTTGTATGATTAAAAACTTAAACATGTAATCTCAAATACATTCTTGACATTTCGTACCTTGTACCTCTTAAATGAATCGATTTTCATTCTTCTTGTCTTGAAATTTGGTTCAAATTTTTGCAATATTATGTCTTGCATCTGTGAGATAACGTTTGCAGATCTATCATCTGGTAGTCGCTAGGTGTTATTTTTTTCCCATTACATTCAAAGCAGAGTAATGTTTAAAATAACTTTGCAAATTTCTATAGATTTGTTCTTTGAAATGTTAAATCGTTGTTGACAGAGATAATGGAGCTGAGCCACCATTTAAATGGCACGTCTATGTAACTGGTCACAGTTTGGGTGGTGCATTGGCTACCCTGCTTGCTCTTGAACTTTCATCGAGTCAACTAGTAAAGTAAGTTCATCCTTCTTTTACTTACTAGTGCCTGGCAAGTCCATTGCATTTGCACGCGGGCACTTTTGACAGATTATGCAATTACACATTGAATTCTACTTTTGTTTGTGTTTTAGGCGTGGTGCGATTTCTGTGACTATGTATAACTTTGGATCTCCTAGAGTTGGTAACAAAAAGTTTGCAGAAGTTTATAATCAGGTAACTGTAAATTTTTAATCGGAGCTAAAATTGTTTTCAATCACAAGAAATTTCTTTTATGGGTGGGTTGCAATTCTCCCTTTTCCTGTTGGCACAACTTAAAGTCAAATCATGATGGGGGTGCGCTTTTTCTCATATAATTTACATGTGGGTATATTGCTTGCTTGCTTGTTCACGACACTAGCTCACATTTCTTAAAAGCTGCAACTGGTTCCTTCTTTCAAATTTTGTTTTTCTGGATTTCTTTGTTCAATTAGACATATTTACTACAAATTGGTCTTTGGTGCACGTGTGTCCTTTTGTTTTCTGCTTCTATAAAAGGATATGATTTTTTATATATATAATCTTTTCATATTCCTGTAATTTTATGACATATTGAAAAGGAAAATGTTATTTCTTATTTCACATCAATTTTTTGCCACCGTGCATGTGGGGAATGGGCTGAATTGATATAAGATGTTCTGGAGTCTCAAGAACTTGTAAAAAGTTAGTCCATGATTACTGACGATTACTGACTCCATAACAGAGATGAATGGAGGAGACAGATCCATGTAGTGACCCTAATAGATTGGAATTGAGACTTAGTTGAGTTAATATTGATCTTCTGGCAACTATTACATGAAGATGTTTTTGTTTTTGTTTAAAACTTCAGCAAAATTATAGGAAAACCGAGAAGAATGTTGGACTTCTAAGTATAGCTAGTTTCTATAAGATATCTTTACTATCCTGTGACTGTGAGCTCCCATGATACAGTGCATAGATCTCATGACAAGTACTGTAGGTTTTAACTTACAAATGGTCTGGGGCAAGTTTTATGAATCGCCCTTCAGTACAAAGAAATTGCATGGATCTCCTCTCTAGCACCAAAAAAATCACAAACAGAAAAATGTGCTAGTGGCTTCAACGTCCCCTTTGATGATGCATCTCATGACTTGGTTTAATTGTCGAGATACTTGTCCATAAGGTTGTCATGTCATGTCTGACATTCAAGGGTGGTCTTTCAATTTTCTCAACTACAAGAGAGCTCTGTGAAATGTACCTTATGTTTACTTCTAGTATTTTTCTCTTTCTTCTTTTTTTTCAGTCACTATTCTTACTGAGTTTTTCTTGACTTGATATCTATAGCCTTAATTGATGAGGCTCATCAATTTATGTCTCCCTTATTTGTTTTTCTGGGACGCTCTTAAAAGAAAAACCTTCTCATCTCATTGATGAGAACTGGTCCTACTTCTCGGTTTCTTACTCTCCCAATATTAATAGTCTGCTTCAGTTTAAACTCAATGCACATACATGTTTAATTTTTTCACCCAATTGCTTCTCATTCATCTGCTAGTTTACATTGATGAGAACTGGCCCTGCTTCTTCTTGGTTTCTTACTCTCTCAATGTTATTAGTCTGCTTCAGTTTAAACTCAATGCACATACGTGTTTAATTTTTTCACCCAATTGCTTATCTGATAGAAATCCCTCCCCTTGCTTTTATATTTTCTGAATTTAAGCTGGGCAAAAATGATGCATTGCTGGCTGTGTCATTCATATCCTTTGGGTCTTATGGCCTGGGACATAATACTTGTTTGTTCATGATGCTTGGGAAAGTTTGAAACATATACATATGCGACATTGATACATGATGTGCATGTAAGAAGAGTGTACTTATAAAGATATGTCTTTTTACTCCTGTTTTTGTCTTGGACACTAAAAAACCGTGGTTAGTGTTTGAATTGGTCATGCTTACATTTGCAGAAAGTTAAAGATAGCTGGAGGGTTGTGAACCACAGAGACATTGTACCTACTGTTCCTCGCTTGATGGGTTATTGCCATGTAGCTCAACCTGTGTATCTAGCAACTGGAGAACTAGAAGATGCTTTGGTGGGTAATTTTTTTTTTTTTAACACTTTCCCTGAAATCATATGGCAGTTGCTGCATGCTGTGAAATTAACCTCTGGTCTCTGGATATGCATTTTATATATGCTATAGTGTGTTATCTTCCATAATGGAATAGATGGCATCCTCTTTAAATTCAAGATTTGTCAGTTGAATTCCAATTCCTGTCATTGGACCTAATTCATCTCAGAACACCAAATTTGTCTCAGATATACTAATTTGAGTTTTTCAGTGACCCAATTTCCCTTGCGTGCTTGAGAACTTTCTGCAGCTTTACCATTGCTGTTGCCCAACAGGCATTCCTTAGAAAACTGCGCATTGATTGCTTCAGGCATGCAAGGGAAGCTGAATTACTGCATTCCTTTGAAACCTACACTTTGATTGCTTCAGGCGGACATTTTTTTTCTTTGGAGAATTTATGCATCACAAGAAAATGTTACATTCATAGTTCTTTTTCTTTAGCTTCTTGTTATTGTTTTTGAAATGACCTTATCCATCTGTATTATCTGATCAGACTTTCATAATTTAGCTCAAGTGGAATTAGTGAATTTGCATGTTTGAGGTATTTGATTAAAGTTGTAGTTTGTCCTTTAACTCTTATTGTATACTCCTTTGTAAGTTATTCTTCACAACTGATAAAAAAGGCCAGGACTCAAAACTCTCTAACTGACTGACAGGTAGAGTTTTTTATTTTTTTTTAAAAAAAAGAAAGAAGCAAATATATATGAAAGATGTCCATGTACAATACCAACTCTTCGACTGTGGTTGACATTACATATGGAAGGGATGTTACGAACACATGACAGTTTCCATTATTGATTATTTTTCTTTTAAGAATTAGCTTATGAGTACCGCTATATACAAGTTTAAAATGTGTTTTTCAGGTAAATTTGGAGCTTTTGAAAGATGGCTACCAAGGTGATTTCATTGGGGAGTCCACACCGGATGTTGTTGTCAGTGAATTTGTATGTTTCTTGGTCTTAATCTTGCTCCATTTTTTTGCTCCACAGCTTGATCATTTGTATGGTTGACCCAGATGCGAAGGTGTAGGAAACCGAAATCTATCTAAATCTATCTAACTCATATTAACAAAGAGAAACTGGTTGCTGTGAGAACCTACAAAAAATTATATATTAGTTATACAGTATTTTGGCAATTAATTCTACCTCTCTAATTAGTTTGTACATGCAGTGTAATCCAAATTAATGGTCCCTTCTATATTGTTTGAATGCAAGATAAAGGTTCCTAAATTGATCTAGTGGTTCCTAAACTGACTAATCATTTGCAAAAAGGTTCCCAGTGCATGCTGAGAGGAAGAATATACGTTTGGAATATTGATGAAAGAGTTTTAGGATCTTGTTAGAACAGTGATAATAATAAGAGCTGTTTCTAAAACAACGTCCATGCAGGCAGCATTTGGTTTCTCATTTTTATAGTCTGAAATACCAATATGGTTAGTGAGCATTGGCTGTGACTATTTTGAGCAGATGAAAGGTGAGAAGGAGCTCATTGAGAAAATACTGCAGACTGAAATAAATATATTCCGTTCAATTCGAGATGGAAGTGGGCTTATGCAGCATATGGAGGATTTCTATTACATCACACTGCTTGAGGTACATATCATTTTGTCAAATGATTATTTTCATCCAGTTGATTAGAGTAAATAATATATTTGATTTCCTTGATGGTTACATGTGGTAAATGTGGCCCAATTAATTCTCTCCCCTTATTAAAAGTTGCACGTATCTGTGCCCCTAAAAGCTTTTACACAATCAGTAGCTGTAATCCTCCTCCAAATATCCAGTATAGCATTGTTGGAGTGATTCACTCTGTAGTCTTTTGTCCATTTATTAAACTGCTAGTGTTAAGTATTCCCACAGGCCTTACATAATTACCAGTCTCCATGCTTGCTCAGATATTAATCTGTTTATGTTTTGCTTTTCCAGAACGTGAGATCAAACTACCAGCCTCTTGAAAGGGTAGAAAGCAGTGGAAGAGATAGCATCCCAACCAGCCAAGATGGCAGTAACATCTGAACGCTAGCAGCCAAAGTATATTCATGTACGTTCCTTCCTTTAATCAGTGCCGAAATAATTCTTCGGCAGATATCGGTCATTGTGTCTGTATGCATCATTTAGCAGTCTGCTAGTCTTTTAGGAAACCCATCAAAAGAATACATGGACAGAATTAATACGGGGTGGGGTAGGGAATAATGTACCTGTACAGCAAAGCTTTATTTCAAATTCAGATCACATTTTCATGACAACATATCTGATTGGATGTTGTGCACTAAATATCAAAATACTATTCAGCAGCAACTTCTTTTTTCCTGGTTTACCACCAAATTCCTTGATCATCTTTTCATCAAGGCTTAATCCTCAGCTGCAGGTCCTAAACAAAATGAAGTCCATTGTCCAATTGAAGAGGATGGTTGGCCATCCAATATATAGTAGTGTTTTAAAGTCGGTTTGTTTTTATGTTTCAAAGATATTTTTAAAAAAAATTTGAATTTTTTTAAAATTAATATATTTTTAATATTTTTTAAATTATTTTGATATGTTAATATGAAAAATAATTTTTAAAAAATAAAAAATATATTTTTACAAGCAAAAATATTTGGAAAAGTAATGACTCCTATATTTCTAAACATTTCATTACTAATGCAAAGAAGTTTGGTCGGTCTTTGCTTGGGTTTACTTAATAAAATTACACAATCTTTCAATATTCGACTATATGTTTTTACTAGCAAAGCTAGTTATGCTTTTCTAGCCTGTTTCAAAAGTGCTGAATTGGGTTTGCTAAGAGAGAAGCTGGATGCCTTCCTACTGCTCATGATCTTCAAGCTTTGCCGCAGGATATCGACCTCTCTTGCCCTGCTGTATTCTTCATTCTCCACAAAAACTAATCGTGCTTTCAGCTCCTTAATACACCCCTCCTTGGCCTTCACTTCCATCCTTAGCTCCTCAATCATCTCTTCCTCTGCTCTCCGGTACAATCCATCTCCTGCAAAACAGAGTTGCAGCCATAAATCAGTGTCATTCATTGATTATATTTTCTGTACTGTCGTAGCTTCTTAATTAGTATATACTAGCATGATCAATTGACCAAAGAAGAGGTACAACTCCCTGTCGTGGTGGTCTGTAATCTTGGATTTCGTTTCCACATGTTTATGGATAGCAAAAGAAAATGTTCGACTCCTTTTTTCGAAAAAGGAAGTCCCATAAGTTTTATCACAGTGACGTGCTAAAACAGTAACGACTTTATAAGTGAAAAGATGCCAGCCACTTGTCACCACATATACACAGTAATACTTTATCATCAAGAGAATCAAAAACATAAATTTGGGCCCATTGCTGGAAAACTCCAATCAACTTTTTAGGATGTTTGACAAAAGGAACTGGTGGAGCATGCCAATTCTAGCAGCGTATGCTATGCGCTAAACTCTCAGGTTTCTGCTACATTGAACGATAAAACTAGAATATTTGAAAGAAATTGCATAAAAACACAAATAATTAGTATGTGGACATGCACTAGATGTAGAGTGAGCTTAGGAAGAGGATATAGTTCACCCCCTCAAGAATCACTCTTGAGACAACATGGCATGAAATAAAGGGAATCTAGAGGGTTTGTCGATGTCTGTGAACCTCCAAGATTTGCACAGTGCATGCAATCGTGCAAAGGCTGTCTAAAACGCCGGCATCGACATAAATTTAATTTAAATAAAGTAGAAAAACCCATCGTTGAATTTAAATCTAATAGTCTAATGACGGTAATTGACATAAACTCTTAAATCACTGGATTCAAATGAAACTGTAAAATTGATCGTTAAATCAAAATCTAGCAGTGTTAATAGACATCGAAAAACGCCGACACCGATGCAATAATATATGTGCATGAGCGTGCGTGCGTGTGTGTGAGTGTGCGTGCGTGCGAGTCCGGAAGAGGAGAGAGATGCACCACGGTGAGTACTCTGAATGAGATCATCAAGCTCGGCCTTGATGGCAAGGTAAAGCTTCTTCCACTTATCCACAGCCTCGTCGCGCCACACTCTCTCCTCCCTCATTTGCTCCACCAGGAAGCTAGGAGTCCCCAAGAATTCTCCATTTTTCTCACTTTTCTCTCCTACTGACCTATCCTCCATTACCCTGATCCTCTCATCTTTTTCTTCCACTGCCTTTCTCAATCTCTTTAGTTCCTCTTTGAGCTTCTTCCTCTCTTGCTTCCACTCTGCCTCTTTAAATGCGAAAACCATCATGTCTATCTCATAAGCTCTCGTCTCTTTCTCTCTCTCGTACATCATAGCTTCCATTTCCTCTTGGAAAAGCCTTACCTTCTCTGTCAGCCCTCTCAGGCCTTGCTCACACTGGTCGCTCTTTTTCTTGCCGACAAAACAATCCATGGCGTGTTTTCTTTGCCTAATTTGTTGCCCGGGACTACAAGTGGCAGTTCTTTCTTTTTTTTGTTATATAATTTTGTCTGATAAAGAAAGAGATAAAGATATGGTGGGGGTTGAGTTAGAAGGAAGGTGTGTGAATGAAATAAATTCCCTTACAGTACCAGAGGCTCCTCCATCAGTGAATTGAACCTGCCAGAGCCATCAAATTCCACTCTGTGTCAGTATTTAGCTAGGCCAGCTCTCTTTGAATTATGTGGCTGATAGTGCTAAAAAAAGCCCGTTAAGAGGGCTGCCTATATGTCTGATGTCCAATTTATATAAAATTAGATACGACAAGACACTCGAGAAAAATATGCAAATGTAACGGAGATACGCTGCCGCTGGCTAGCTATTCACATGTATTATTTTCATGGATTTCAGAATCCAATTTCTAACATTCATGCTCGACATCATCAGTTGGTCCTACCGTCCTCCTTTCATTGCAATGGAAATGAATAGTTCATTAAATTTCTTTTCTTTTCTTTCCGGCGGTGTTTAATTTAAACTTCTGTGTGCACTCAGTTCTACGAGTGTAGAAATATCCTCTCTCTTTTTTTATGTTTAATGGAGTATTTTTGGACTAGTTTTTACTTTATTTGAGCCTTTATATATATTTGGTATTGTGTTAAGTAAGATGTTTTTTTAAAAATATTTTTTATTTGAAAATATATTAAAATAATTTTTATTTGAATAGTTTTTTTTTCAAGATGAATACATTAAGATCTTAAGAAGCATTCAAAAAAAACATTAACTTAATATTTTATATATATATATATATATAGAAGACAAAAAGAAAGTCTATTTGATAATAGGGAATTGGAAAACAAAAATAGAATAGGTTCATGTGAAAAATATAAATCCGGAACGTTGCATGAAAAGGTTTTTCTTTCCGATGTTGCACTGGAAAAGAAAAGGACCTAAGAGAAGATTCTGTTAGGCCTCCCGCACCCGTCGCCGCCTGGACCAGGGGGCAAAGCGAGAAAAGACATCGGGAGGGAGAGCAACATCTCATTCCTTTCATGAGAACTCCACTTCCAGATCAGAAAAGCATGCGGAACGGGCTCCGCGTTCGAGTTCTGAGCAACCCATTATTGAAATTATATGAAATTTTATATGTTATTTTTATAAATTATATTTTTTAATATTAGATGGATTAGAAATTAAATTTTATAATTTATTTTAATTTAATTTATATAAAATTATCCAATTCACTTATCTAGATCGTTTAACAAATTAATTTATATTAATAAATATTTAAAAAGTTAAAGCATTATTTCTTTTAAAAAACATTTAAAAGTCAAATAAGTTTTGATTGGATTAATTGAGTGAAAGTATGCTAATTTCAAGTTGATTTTTTTTACACCCAACTTAGACTATAGAGCAAGTCAACCGAGTTCTATATCCATCCGAACAATTTTTTTTAAGGTTTAATTTTCTGATTTAATTTATTTTTCAGTTTTTTTCTGCAATAATATACTAATATTTCAACGAAGACTTTCTGCATTCAATTTCTATATATCATTCGTTCGTATCTTATTCAGTCTTCTCCCCAAACAAACAATTTTTCCTTCCAAGAAAACAAATTAAATCGCTGTCACCATGTCGTAATTTGTGACCTTGTAGCCAAGTATAGTATACACTATACAGTACGCGTGCTCTTGCAGGCCTGCTTTTAACACCGAGAGAGCATGATTACAGAGTTGATGATTGAACAAACGCCTTCTCAGAGCAGTGCAAAAGACAGCATCTCTCTTTGCATCACATACATGTTCTTCACTGGCAATCTATTACAGTAAAGAGCTGATAATTTTGGTGCCAAATTAGCTAGCTAGCTAGGGCATCTTTGTCATAATTGTATGTGTACAAAATACACTTATGGTGACACAGCTTCGGATTCCCTGCCTGAAAGAGACTTGCTGCAGTAGCACAATGCTTGGAGCTTGACATCTACCGAAGAAATGAAGAAGGGAAAGCATGATTGTAAGCGAGTAGGGTCCATTTTCATTAACTTTTGCACTTAAATGATATTTGACTTTCTGGTACAACTGTTTTTTTAAAATACTTTTAATTTAAATTATATATATATATTGATGTGCTGTTTTTTTTAAATAAAAATATTATTTTAATACATTTTACAAATGTATGGGCTCGGAGAGGGAGAGAGAGAGAGAGAGAGAGAGAGAGAGAGAGAGAGAGATCTATATACTATTGGCAAGTCAACTCATTCTGTGAGGAGAAAGATATCGGGAATAGAACTGAAACCCTTGAGAGGCAATGCCACACAGTCAACAGAGTTTACTGGCCACGGTCAAGTTTTTATTTTTATAATAGATTTAGTGTTGAGTCGGACTACAATACTAATACCTAGTATTAATAATAATATTTATAATATAAATAATAATATTTCACTTGTTCGTTAAAATTTTTATATTTTTTAATCTTTTAAAAAAAATTATGGTTTTTCTTTAGTAGTAATAATAGTATTTTAAAAAAATTATTAACAATAACAGTGATAATTTTTAATTTTATCTTTCAAATCAAATTTATGGTTGTTTTTTTATATGGATAATAATTGTTTTTGAATTTATTAATAATATTAATTATAATAAAAATAATAATATTTGTAACACAAATAATAATAATTTTAATATTAATAGTTTTAATTATAATGAAAATAATAATATTTATAACACAAATAATAATATTTTTTATATAAATACTTTTAATTATAATAAAAATAACAATATTTATAATACAAATAATAATATTTAGAAACCTAAAACCCTAGAACCTTGAGTTCTAACGCAAGACTCATTACCTTTGGGTTCTGACGCGAAACCCAAGTTGATCAACAGGCTCCAGATGTGCTGATTTTGTGCCCCAAGTTGAAGACACCTCGCTCACCTGGGTTTGCAACAAGGGGAGCGGGTCTTGCCTTGGCACACAAGCCATGACAACCTTAGCCCCAAGTGTTTTTAGCTTGGGGAACAACCCCACCTCCCTACAACCTTTGAAACTCTTTGTGGCAGGGCATGCAGCCCCAGCGCCCAGTGTTTGTAGCCTGGGGCACATCCCCACCCCCTGCAACCTTTGGAACTCTATGTGGCAGGGCATGGCAGCCATATCGTTCGGTGTCTGCAGCTCCACCATGTCCCACCAAGTTTTGCACTAACCATTTTCTCTCAAATCATCCTTTCAATACCAAATGCATCATAATAAAAAGACAACCCCACCCCCTTGCAGTCTTTGCAACTCTTTGTGACAATGATAGCTCTGTCATTACATTGTTTCAATCCACAGTGTCATGAATCTGATGAACAAGACTTTTGCTAACACTATTCCAATTTATAGTGCAATGAGTCTTGATGAACAAGACTTTCCTCGCATGATTTAACTTTAAGTATAATAATGTGAGTCGCGCATTTTACATAAGTGAGATAATTGTTTTTTTAAAACAAATATATTAGATTTTTCATTGTATTTTTTGATTAAAAAATTTTTTAATCACAAACTAAAATGCTTATATATAATTAAATAAATTGATATTTGATAAGAAAATAATTAAAATATTTAATCTTACTATACGGACCTTGCATTCAATTGTGTCTAGTAGCTTTATTTCTTATAATAATTTTTTTTCAATAAAACAATTATATATGCTAATAAAACAAGAAAAAAGTCATCAACAAAAAAAAATTAAATAAAACTATAAAGCCCAACCATCAAACAACTCAATTTTAAATGACAAAACTAAAAACAAAACTAAAAAAAAACATTGGAAAAAAAAGACACGGTTCAACTTGTGCTAACTTACTAACCCCGCGACCATAGACATGAGATTATAATAGATCCATAGAGAGAAAAGTGAAAAAAAAAAAAACTAAGAGAGAAACATAAAGATTAATTCCCCCAAAAAAATATGTTGAAGGATAAAATTGAAAAGAAAAGAATCAAAATCAAACTCATGCTAACCTTCAAAACCAATGATCGTGATCTTGAGATCAAGACTAATCTCATGGAAGGAAAATCCAAAAAACAACAAGCAAAACTCTCAATAAAAAATGGTTAACAATGAAACTAGAAAAATTATTAAGAAAAAAACAATAAAAAATCCAAGTCAACCTTGGATCATGATAACCTCATATAAAAAAAAGTGAGAAAAAAGTACGAAGACCAGTTAAAAAAATAAATATTAAATGATAAAATTAAAAATAAATTAATTTTATAAAAGAATCAAAAAAATAAAGTCAACTTATATTAATTTTTGAAATCCATAATCTTGACCATGTGGTTGAGACTAATCTCATGAAAAGGAAAAAAAACAACGAAGAAAAATTATCAACAAAAAACCAATAAGAGATTAAATTGGAAAAAAAAACTTCTAAGATTCTCTATCATCTAGTGGTATTTTAAAACCTTCTTCGAGTCTAAAAGAATTTTTCACTGAGAAATGTTTTAAAATATTTTTTTTAAATAATTATTTTTATATTAGCACATTAAAATAATAAAAATACAAAAATAATAAAAATTTGAAGATAAAAATGTTTAATTTTTTTTTAAATACAATTGGACTACAATAACAAATATCACATTTGGATCATTTGAAATCTTTTAGAGTTTTGGAAACTCATCTTTCAAGCTCTTTAAATTCCACTTTCGTGTTAAAACTAAAAAAAAAATTTAATTCCATTCTATGCTCGATATTCAGAAAGCACATGCCTGAAATTTAATACAAGAGATAAAAATAAAATTAAAGGATGAATGAAATAATTTTTTTTGTTTCTTTTTCACTGAAATTGAAAAAAAATAAAAAAAAGAGGAGAAATAAAAAGTCTTTTGATTTTGGGATGTGGGGGCATACAGAACTGACTGGACAATGGACATGAATGTCGAGCCATTGAGCTGTAATGTGGGCAACTCGCATCAAACCAAAGCCCATACTCGAAAAGAGTGGAAAAATCAGGAAAGGACGACAAGATAAACGTCGCGAGATATTCCAACTCCCGCAGGTAAAACCAATGTACACCAGTCACGTGACTAGGAGAGTGTAGCAGTTTGTAATTAGTTACAAACAACATTTTAAAAAATAAGTAAATTATTTTTTTTTATTTTACTAATAAAATATTTTATTAATATATTTTTAAATAAAAAACATTTTAAAAATTAATCATTACCACGTCGTCATCTTACACGGACTGCAACTTCCAATTTGTTTGTTGAAGGTCTGGATTAATTGCGTCCTTGCATTAGTTGAAAGTGAACGCCATATATCAATGATATGTTTGAATTAATTCGACATTAATTCTTTCAGTTCGGACACCTAAACTGAGTGGGAAAATGACTCCACCCAATCACAACGAGCTCGACGAAGAGTACCTAAAAATAACGTGACGAGAGCACAATTTAATAAATGCATCAAGTCCATGTAAAACACGTGTCCTTAAAATCTACGACAAAGCTTAATTCTGATTATTAAAAAAAATAAAACACAACTGCATTGGAGTGTTATGCGTGGGGGAGCACTTCATCCATAGTCACTTGAAAAAAAAGAAAAAAAAACTCAAAGGAAGGAAAAATTAATTTGAAGTAATTTTTTTTTATTCTTTTATAAAAACATCTTCCATCCGTAGAAAGACAAAGAGAAGGATAATAATAATAATAATAATAATAATAATAATGGAATATTTTAGTTTCATTTTTGTTTTGTTTGTGGTTACGGTCACGAAGTGGTTTAAGGTCCACACCACTGTGCTGTGCTCTTCACGTGACCTCCCTCACCCCCTTCTTCCTCCTTTCAACTGTTTTCCCTCCACGAAAAAGTTTCCAGCTGTTTTACAATAAACTATGAAGTTGCTGCATTCGTAGAGAGAGGGGAATACAACTCATTCAGGACAGGACAGGGCTGGATAGAAGATATTTAGGATCTTGTCGTGACAGCATTTTGTTGCAATTGAAGAATTGGTCTTTGGTTTCACTGGCATTGTTTGCTGAGGGAGGGATCTAGGGTTTCCATTGCCTACGATCTAATTCTAGTCATTTCCTTTCTCCTCTCTCAATAATGGTATTTCCTTTCTCGACAATATTGTTAATTATTTCTTCTTGCTTAATGCTGAATTATTGAAGGGAATTTGTAAAGGTTTTAGAAATATCTGTTGCTTTTTATAGATAATTAAAAGTACTCAGTTTAGTTTTTTATTGTATAAAGTGTTGTGCAATGTCTAGAGAGTAGATAATGTGAGTGGAGTGTTATTCTAACCGTAATCCTGCCCAGAGAGGCCAACCAAACACTTTGGACATTGTTAGAAACTCATGAAACTGACAATCAAATCAACATTCTGACTTACCGAAAGTAATTTTTGGAACTTATGAATTGGAACATGTGGTAAGTAATCTTTGAACTCGTGATTTGGAACATGTGGTAAGATATGTCAAGGGCTGTAGCCAGAATTCGTAACTGATTTAAATGTATGGAGTGTGTAGCTTGATGATGGTCAGTTGAGCTGAATAATATTTTTTTTATGAGATTCTGTTCGTAGTAGCAGTTATACTTGCTCCAGCCGCTTCCGTGTTTGGGTGGATGCTATTTTTTTTTTTTTTAAATGCTGCTTCATGCTCATAAATGAGACTTTCGTGCTTTACTCACTCGGGTTGATGTTCCGATGAACTGGCAGGCCACACAGGCTGCTCAAGGCAGTTCAATAGTTGGATCTTTTGTTTGGGTGGAGGATCCTGAGGAAGCATGGATGGATGGGGAAGTTGTGGAAGTTAATGGTGAAGATATTACAGTAAACTGTGCATCAGGGAAGATGGTGAGTTCTTTCCAGGAACTTATATCAAGTTTTTATAATAGAATTGAGAATATTCTTGTTTATTAAAAAAGTTTGTTCTTCAAACCCCCTTCCCACCCACCCAATTTATGATTTCTGATCTGATAGATCCAAATGATTTCCTTTCTGCATTCAATGTCTGATCTAAAATATATATGGTTTTATTGACTAGTTCAATCAAATGCTTCCAGAGTGAAGGGTTTGGGAGGTGGCCTTTCTGTTTTGGCTTGTAGCAAGACAAGCTTCATGCTTATATATGTACTCTTATGATTTCAGAAACCTGGCGGCATCATTGCTCTTCTTGACGAAGCTTGGTATGTATGTTATAGAAAACAGCGGACAACAACCATTCATCCTGTTTAATTGATGCAGACATTAAAGAGTATTTTGGTTTGTTAAGAAATTTTCCTTTGATGCTGTAGTGACATATTAGCTTTTGTTTATTGTTTGCAGTATGTTTCCTAGATCAACACATGAAACATTTGCAGAAAAGCTTTATCAGACTTTCAAAGACCACAAACATTTTAGCAAGCCTAAGTCACGCAGTGACTTCACCATTTGTCATTATGCTGGTGATGTAAGTATGCTCTGGTTTTTGGTTCATATGAGAGTGTGCCACAATATTAGTTCTTCATGTAGCTACTAAAAAGTGAAGCACAACCAAATACTCATCCCAGGAGAATTTTGATTGTAGGTGACATACCAAACTGAACCTTTTCTGGATAAGAACAAAGATTATGTTGTTGCGGAGCATCAAGCTCTCCTGAGCGAGTCCAAGTGCTCCTTTGTTTCAGGCCTGTTTCCGCCATTGCCTGAGGAATCTGCCAAAGCATCAAAATTCTCATCAATAGGTTCTAGGTATAAGGTCAGTCTATGTTCTAGTGTGCATAAGTTTAATGTGTGTTATAACATTTTTAACATATTTCTGTTTGAACTCTATCTCTCTACAGCAACAACTACAAGCATTGCTTGAAACACTGAGAGCCACAGAGCCACACTGCATGCATTTTGTAAAGCCAAATAATGTTCTAAAGCCTGCCATCTTTGAGAATAATAATGTTTTACAGCAACTACGTTGTGGGTAATATTCAATATCGTGGCCATTTCATGTGTCATGGCATTTCTTCAGTGATAAAATCAATGTTTGTCATGTATTGTTTATCCGATTCCAGGGAGTGATGGAGGCAATTAGGATTAGCTGTGCTGGATATCCCACAAGAAAGACATTTGGATGAATTCGCCTGTTGTTTTGCCATTCTGGCACCAGATGTGCTGCATGGCAGGTAGCTTTTTAAAATTTTCTCATTTAAATTTGTTTCATACTTCTAGTTTTTTTTTGTTCTTTCTTGAATGTGAATTGCATTTTTTTTTCTTCTCATTTTCTAGTATTTATTCCTTGATAGCTGTGATGAGGTTAGTGCTTGCAAGAGGGAAGGCGAACCTTGAAGGTTATCAGGTATATTTTTGTTAATTCCTTTTAAGTTAATGAATAATTGTAAGATACTATTATAGCCTTCGCAATTCATTTATAATCCATTTACAACTATCTCAATGTCCGTCCATTACATGCTCACATGAATATGTGCATGCGAGGAATGACTATCAGTCAGACAATGAATGCGTGTTGAAATCTTGTTTAATATTATGAGCTCTCTTTGGAATTTATAGCTGTACAGTATTTCTGCTTTTATAAATTGTTGGGCTAAACCATTCAAACACCCTTGAACTATAGGCCATTTTGATTGACACCCCTGAATTATTTTTTTTCTTATGTCAGATCTTGAATTATATGGTGTTTTGATTGACACCCCTTCTGTTATGTTCTGCCCAATTAGTCATTAAATATCACATACAAGGTACATATGTTTTCCTTAAAAACTACAAAAAAGTCAAAAAACTGCCAAGAGTTTTTAATATTGGTGAGGATCGATTTTTCTAATTTTTTTGACCAATTTTTTTATATGATATTTTGATATTTTATAAGAATACATGTGCAGCTAGCATGTTATTTAACAAAAAAATGGATGGACTGTAATGGAAGGGTTGTCAATCAAAATGACCTAGGATGCAGTTTTGATAGTTCAAGGGGTGTTTGTACGGATTATCCCAAACTGTTGTTATTGCATATTTTCTACGTATGGAATAAACTAGGATGCAGTTTTTTTTCTCCCTATCAGTAGATGGGCGAGCCCATTGCATTTTTTCAATGATTTAAAATCTTCCATAATGTATGCTGTAATGTTTTGTTAAAAACTAACAAGAATGAAATGATTCATTGCATGGACCATTGAAATCCATTTTTATGTTAACCATAGATTTTGATTAAGTGTCATCCTCTATTGAGATTTTACTTTTGTTGCTTATCTTGCCATTCCTTTTTCCCTTTGGTTTTCTTTTGTAATTAGATTTGTAGACTTTTCATGTTGTTGCATTGATGTATTCTTATGCAAATGTTTGAAGAAATCTGCTATAGCATTCGGATGTTGGAATACAGATTTGGAAACCAGTTTTTTCCTTGGCTTGAATGCATGTTCTTTTTAATTTTTACTACCAAGAAAAATGACAATGGTAACTGCGAACCTTGGTCAAAAATATCAACTAAGCCTACCCTCCTGCTATTCAGAATTCATCTAACTGCGAACCTTGATCCTAATTTCGTCCCAGACGTTCTAGGTTTATGGTAACTGGTCTATACGTTTGGAGTTTGATATTCTGTAATTTGCTAAAAAATCATTAGTTTTGAGAATGCTAACTTGTTCTTTTGCCTCAGCATTCTTGTCACCTGACACTATAATTTATTACTTTTTCCAGTCCTTTTCCCCATATTTAAGTTGAATTGTACTTTAGTATTTTTATAAACCATCATCCCCTTTGTAAAGTTTAGTTGGGCATATGAAATTCTGCATTAGCTGCTTTTCTGCTATGGTAAAATAGAAATGATTCTTACAATTGTATTTTTTTCTATCCTAGTTCAGCATACCGTTTCCTTCCAGGTTATACACTAGAAATCAAGAATTTCATATGATGAAATTACAAATGACCTTTGCCGGTATGCCTCCCCCTCCCTCCTGTCTCTCACAGAGAGCGCGCGTGCACAGACGCATCTTGAATTGACAAAACATCATAGCTATTGGAGAGCTAGTTATGACAGCAAAATTCAATTAAAAGAACTTGGTGGAAGCAGGCGCATTGTTTGGCAATTTGTCATTAATGAATCAAAGGATAATGATAGCAATACTACACTCTTACTAACTGCTGTGGCGGTGGCAGCCAGTGACAGGTGTTGTGTGGTTCATGATAAAATGTGATAGGTCAATTTAGGGATCACTATGTGTGATTTTAGTGAATGTTGGTAAAATTGTCTTTACATCTTGCATACTATGTGAGCAATTGCCAAGTTATAGTTTTTCTGGTTAATATATCAAGATTGCCATGCTCTGCATCATTCAAACTCTCTCTCTCACATCATTTCTTCCTGGTTTCAGGTCCTGAGTGTCCAACAGTTACACAGAGTATGTACTTTATACTGTGATGACAACTACAGTACTCTTAAGTGTATCTCCCGATGTAAGCTGGATTGGATTGATCATTACTCATTAGATTTTGTAGTTTAAGTTGCCCAGGTATTGATCTAAATACGTTAATTTTTTTATGTGTTGCTGCATCTTGTTTTTGTGTAGGTGATTTCCAGCATGAAAATACTAACAAATGATTTGAATGATCATTACTCATTCAAAAATTTCTTCACTAGAACAACATTAAACAAGATAAAATTGATTTTTATACTGATTAAAGATGCACCAAACAACTTCACAAAAAAATTATCATGTTCCGTCCATGACATACCAATCATTACCTTCTTCTTACTGAATGAGCAGCGGTTGTTGCCGAAGGACAATGCCCTCGGTCTTCAGTACTTGCACGAGGTGATGATGGCAGAATCTTGTTAAATTCAGAGTCAGATGTTATAGAACTAGGCTGTAATTGTACTCAACAGAGACAAGTTGAAGTGTTTTGGTTCGGAAAACATTTTCCACCTCTACATTACATATCTCTGGGAAAAGGAAGGAAAAGAAAAGAAGAAGCAAAGAGTTCTGTTATCTGCCATTGCCGAGTCGTTTCTCTGGTTTAACTTCGATGCATGTCCTCAGCTCTCGTCTCAGTCGAATGTCATGGTAATCGACTCAAATAAAATATTCCCAGTTCGAATAGGAAACTAAACTTTAATTATTGAAATTTATGTCGAGGTTTCATCCGAGGCCAACATTTGAAGGACAATTTCTGTGACAGGATAAAAATTAAACAGTGACCAAGACTTACCGAATGATTAATTTACCCGGGCAGCACATGCCGCTACTGAACTCCGAAAACAATCCCATTAAAGGCCTTGCTTGACCGGTTCTTCTTGGCCAGATTCTTCCACCATTCATGTGCTCACATGGTGCTGCCATGTTTCAGTTTCTGATTCTCTCATTTGGTAGAAGGTTTGACTGAAGATTATTTGTCCGATACTCTTTCAGTTAATACAGTTAGTTGCATGTTGATATACTTAACATATTTCTCTGTTTCTCATAAATAAATGAATTATTCAAACATATATCATCATTTTTCTCGGATCATTCCACATTATAAACCTTTGTTTGGGTACATTTGACTAAATGGATTTGTGTAAATTCATTGAGGTGAGGTTGCTCATGGAAACTGCATTTTTTTTTAATTTAATTTTGGCTTGATCAGGGAAATACAATGGGTTAATTCTACCATGTAAGAAAATCCGGGAGCCTTTCTTAAAATGCATATAAGGAGGAGTTGCCCATGCTTAGGCAGAAATAGGTTACCTCACATGCCTACGAGTGTGAAATAAATTGTATCACACCTATTTCAATAGCAAAACAAAAAGGACATACGTTTGGTTAGTCCACCGCATTTACTTATATCGTTTCTGTATTTCAGTAGCTATTATTTTCTAAAGTTTTTTTTTTGAAAATATATATATAAATAATATTTTTTTATTTTTAATATTAACATATCAATACAATAAAAAAATAAAAAGAAATTCAAAACTTTTGAAAATGGACGGCGAACCGCGTTTTCAAACATATTTTTAAAGTCCATTTGATGTTATGATAGTGATTACTTTTCAAAGTGTTTTTTTTTTAAAATGCATTAAAATAATATTTTTAAAATTTTTTTTTTGACATCAGCACATTAAACGATCTAAAAATAAAAAAAAATAAAATACAAAATACAAAACAAACAGACTCTTAGTTGGAAAGATATATACAACCCAAATTAAAAAAAATAAAAGCTTTTTTTATATTAATCTCAACCTCGAGCAATCACAAGGATCCTGAATCCCTTCCCGACCAATTCTTAATGAACCAAAAAAAAAAAACTCTAACCAATTCAAAAAATATTTTTTTATTACAATCTCCTTTAATAATTAAATTTTAGATGATAATATGGAGAGCAAATCACTTATCAATCTTGATAAATCTCCAATTGGATTAAAAAAAGTTCCAACAACCTCTCTAATTCTTCTTGTATTTTTTTTTTCCTTTTGAAGATTCATCATGGTAGAAGAGAGGGGATTGCTCTTCCCTTTCCAAAACTAAATCTCTGACTCTATTTAACAAGTTAGCTAACAGCCACAATAATTTCTCATATCCTAATTATTAATTGCATATTTCGGCTCAAGCGAATCTCGTATATAATACTTTGGAAGAGTATTTGAATATTGCAGGAGGAGGTCGTTTATGAATTTTAAATTCAAGAAACAATCAAAAGAACGTGGCCGCATCTTCACATACTGACCTTCGCATGATCATCTCTAGCAAGTTTCTGCGTATTTTTCCTAAAGATATAATTGAATCCTGCTCGGCCAAAAAGAGCTCTTGGCTTCTTCTTTTTTTATTATAAACATTCCGCTTTTTTCAAAAAAAAAAAACCTGGTTATAAAATCTTGGATCGACCCAACTAATATAAGCCTTAACAAGTTAGGGTTGAAGAAAAATATGAGTGACTTGACCTGCTACATCAAAAATCTAGATCAACTTGCAAAGTAGAGTAAAATCCAATTCTCATCTTGTTGATTTTTTTTTTAATTTTTTTTTGTTAAAAAAAAAGAGATTGAGTTAAATCTTTTAACCCATGATTAGGCTTTATCTCGAGTAGACACTTCGATTGGATTTTATAGCTATAATAAAAAAAGATATTTGGTAAAATTCTAAAAATGGTTTTGAAAGTTTTTTACAAAATAAAGCTTTTAAGGTTTTCATTCTTATATAACATTAAAGCGTAACTTCACGTATAATTATCAAATGTTTTTCACTAGCCATTGCTATCAACTATATTAACATTAACAAAAAAAAAAAAAAACAAAACAAAAAAAGAGAGTAGGATTTATACCTCTCCTTGCATAACATTATTATTATAATAGTGTTTTTTTTATATAATTTATTTTTTTATTTCAATTATATTTTTTCAAATCAGGTTTATTGAGGATTGAACTTTATAATTTTTTTAAATTTATTTTTTATGAGATTATCTCAATTTTATAAGTCAGACCGCAAGTTTAACGAGTTAACTCGGTTAATTCAAGTTTTTTCTTCTCTTTTAATTGATTTTTTTTCTTCAATTTCATCCATCAACATTGAGTTGATTGAGAAATATACTTCTTGATTTGTTTTGATTTATTTTTTATGAGGTTATTTTTTTCTCATGACTGGGGTTACGGATTTGACAGGTTAACATAGGTTGACTCGAGTCATTTTTTTTATGTCCTTTTTTAATCTATTTTCAATTTCAATTTCATCCTTCAATATTAGGTTTATTAGTAATCGGACTTCATAATTTTATTTTCAAATTATTTTTAATGAGGTTATCCTAATCTTATAATCTAGATCGCAGATTTGACGAGTTAACTCGAGTTTTTTTTTTTCTACTTTTCCTAATTAATCTTTTTTTTTCAATTTTATCATTCAACATTTGATGGTTTGAAAATTAAACTTCATGATATGTTTTGGATTACTTTCTATGAGGTGATCTTCATCTTATGACTTCTTTTTTTTTTTTTCAATTTCATCATTCAATATTGGATGATTTAAGAATTAGACTTTGTGATTTATTTTGGTTTGCTTTCTATGAGATGATCTCCATCTTATGACTTAGATAACGAGTTTAGTGAGTTAACCTATGTTGACTCGAATCGTTTTGGTATGCCTTTTTTAGTCGATTGTTTTTCAACTTCATAATTGAGAATTAAGTTTAATAATTTGTTTCGATTTACTTTCTATTGGATTATCTCGGTCATATAAACTTGATCGCGGGTTTGACAGGTTAACCCGGGTTGACTCGGGTTATTTTTTAATTGAATTATTTTTAATTTTATCCTTCAATATTGAGTTTATTGGAAATTGAGTTTCATAACTTGTTTTGATTTGTTTTTTATTAGGTTATCATGGTTTCATAATCTAATATATGGATTGGTTGGTTAACACAAGTTGACGTGAATTGATCTAATATATTATCGTCTCAGTATTTACCATAAAACTCATCTTGAATATTTATTTTGAATCAAACTATATTTTTACCAGTCATCTAGATTGTTTTTAGATCCGTCAAGTCAACATGGTTATATTGGATTAATCCTCATATAATTTAAAAAAATTTTCTACTAAAAAAAAACATTAACAACACAAATTTTTTATTTATATGTTTTAAAAAATAATTAATCTAGTTGCAACTTGCAACTAATTAGGTAGCATGCACCGTGGATAATGCTCGATCCATCAAAATTAGGATAAATTTTCTTGAATTAATTAACGGGGTTTCACATTGGATTTATTCATAATCTCACTCTTGATGATAGTAATAATCAACTGAGAGCAATTCAAGCGGGCCATCTATCATCATCCCTGGGGTTGCTAGGAGGGAAGGGAAAGGAGGGATGAGGACCGGAAGATCGATGAGATGTTCTCCTTATTTGGTAAGAATGATCGAAATGCAAGAGAGGATTTGAACTATCATCCATCCTTCTTCACTTGAGCTCTATTCTTCGAATGGATCCTAAGTCTTTCATTAAACAATCCACATCCAAACTAATGAACTCATAAAAACTAGTTTTTATGATTAATGTGAAAGCTAAATGTACTTTGCAATTAATATAATAAGCCCGAAAGTTTCTTCAAATCCATTTAATTAATTTCCCTTTGTTTCCTAGCGACCCACATGACCTAGGAGTACCAAATCCTTAACATAACAAGAATATGGACAATATTATCAAAAAAAAAAAACAAGAATATTGACAATAAAATAAAGATGATGGAGCCACAAGAAAGATATATAGTTGAGTAAGAGCAAACCCCATCATGGCATTTGGATCACTTGACCGAAATTAGGCTTCATTCATTAATTCAAACTTCACGACCGACCTCATCATCAATCTAATCCTATCATTGGAGACCGTGCTTTAATATTAATTAGGGAGTGATATTCCGAGAGAAGGAGCCCGCCCCCACGCCCTATAGTGATTTGCCTATAATCCCAATATTAATTAATTTTCCTGGGCTTTTAAACTTGTTTACGATTCCTTAATTCTTAATTATAACTTCTGGTTTGTTCTCTGAGGACTGAGATTTTTTCTGCTAATTTTATTAACTATATTCTTGTCAATTAGATTTAATAGAGAAAAAAAAGAAAACCCATTATTTGAAAATAAAGCAATGATCATCTAACTTACTAATAAAGCTCTCGATCGATTATTATATATATAAAAAACAGTGATTAATTCTTGTGATTCAAATCAGTGATCACAAAGTCAAATAGGAGATGTACATGATTATGCATATGCATGGTTTGTAACATGGGGGCTAATTATAAGTTTAATTATAAGGTCAAGCAATGTGGTTTCCGCTAATGATGCATGCCTTGGCTTATTGACTATACTTAGCAAGAAAATTCTTGAATGAATTAATTATTCCAGTTTTGAACTTCGCAGCTAACTTCTCACTAATCCATGTGAGCCTTGACTAAATTAGTGCGGAGGATCGTATATTAGCTACCCTCTAAGACATTTTATCAAAATATGAAAGCAGTACTGCTAGAGCTTAATTTCACATAATTTACAAGGATACAAATTAAGGAATATAATAGATCCTCTAAAGCTATAATCTTATGGCCGGTCCCTTTCCTAATCATTGTTTAAGCTAAACGATATCGGTTTTTCCTTGCCGAATCTTATTAACCCGATCTTGGACGCACATTTTCGGTCCTCAATTCTGTCGACGATCGAAACGGACAAGGACCTACAATGAAACGTTTTCCATGCTCTCAAGGGAGTGGGAAATTCAGAGGGAAAGGAGTGGGAATCATTAGCTAAGTATTCATTTGGGTAAGAAAATTGTTAAAGATGAAGCGTTTATGGTGTTTTGGAAAAACAAAAAAGTGTAAATAAATGATAATAGCGGAACCAAAATTAGTGTCATAGTCAATATTACATCATTGGCCATATAAACACATGTTTATCTATCCTCTCATGTCCTTTAACCCAAAAGTTTAAATTAAGGAGTAATTATGAGATAATCTACGACATGTCTTTTTTCATATCTTTTTTATGTAGGATAGTTACCACTTTTATGTATACTCAACGACACATAAGTAACGAATACAATATGAGAGATAATCGAAACAACTATACTGGAGTTTGATATTAATGTTATTGACACATTGTCAGTTTGATAAGGTAAAATCTTAGTTTTGGTGTTCAACATACATGTTCTAGATTCAACTTTCGTATAATTAGATTGAATCTTTCTCGTTTTAGGCATTATTAGGCAGATCATTTATATCTAATAATCTAATGTATCCATGAAAAACAATACTTCAACATCTTGTAAAAATAATGACTATAACCAAGTGAGCTCTGAAGGGTGTAGTTCAACTGATTAAATTCTGAGTTTGCTTTTTAGAAATTACTAGTTTAAGTCTTACAAATTTCAGGATCACTGAAGGTTTAAATGATCGTTAATTTTAAGATCTGTAAGATTAGTTAAGGTATATGCAACCTGACCCGGATACCCATATTATTTGAGGCTTAAATGGTCGTTAACTTTAGAATTCATGGGATTAGTCGAGGTATATACAAGCTGACCCGAATACACATATTAATAATAATAATAATAAAACTATAATCAAGTGATGTTGTTAGTGATACAAATTTGCATGCGTGAGTATGCTTAATTGTGCCTTGTTTTTTTTTAGATATCTAAGGATGATGAAGAACAGATATCCCAACAGTTCATACATGTTCTAACTTATGATCGATGATCAGTCATAATCCCTATTAAAGGACCCTACAGCGCATATTTAATGGAAATGGATAGGTACTCAAGGATGGGTCTTGTTGCAGTATCCTCAGCTCATCTTTCTTATTATTATCGCGATGATTCGTGTATGATTGGTAGCTCTATTCTTGATCTGATGTTGCTATCAACGAGCTCAAGCAGCACATCATGAATTAATATAGCTAGCCCACCTAGCTTGAGCATACGCTTCTTGATGCTCTATCAAGAAACTGAAAGTGGTCACCATCAGAAATAAAAGATTTGCGACCCCATGTTGATCGCATATTAATTAGCAACAATATCATAGTCACAAGGTAGGCCATTATCCCAATCTGGCTCAAGCAAAGCTTCCGAGGCATTGGAAATTAATTATGGGAACTCGGAAACTGGGAGTGCGTGATCATCACAACATCCACTCTTCTCTATCACACACCCTCAACTCTCGACGACAAAGGATAAATACTTCTTCTACACCGCCCCCCCCCCCCCCCCCCCCCCCCCCCCCCCCCCCCCCCCCCGATGAGGGACACAATAGGTTTCGAGTACACAACGGGGCCTTTTTAATTTCAAATTCTCTCCCCTTCCCTTCTAACACGGCTTCATCTTGAAATCTCTTCATAGAAATCCCACATTGTACGTAATTGTTTGATCACGACTGCTTTCTTTATTGTGATAATTAATTAACTCACAGTAAATAAATGCATGCATTGCACCAAGACCTCCTTCAAATTTTGGTTTAACCTCTTTCATTAATTGGATCACACATTGAATATTACTGTCTTTGTATTTTGATTTGCTTGGATATATATATATATATATATATATATATATATATATATATAATGAGAAAGCTAGATCACGTCCATGTACATAATTTAATAATTTGGTCCCTTTTCTTTTCATTCTAAATCGTCTAGGGGATGGCATAACAGTTTTGGAATGATGATTTCTGTTCATTTCGAAGCTTATAGAGATATGAACCCAAGAATCCCCAAACGCTAACCCTATCTTTGCATGAAAACAGTGAAGATTATAGATGAAATCAAAGTTCCATGCACATGCAGCTGCCTCTTTTTCCCATGAAAACTCCCTGTATCCGGCCACTTGCCAAAATACTATAAGCGATGTTACATTATTGGTTTATGATTCAATGTCATATTCTTCACAAACATTCGAGAAGTTCAGAGAAATTCTTTAGCTGTATGCCATGATACGCACAACTAAGAAACGTGGCTCGGGTGGTCCAAGGGCCACTTGTTTGCGTGCAAGAACAAAGTATGCAAAGCAAGGGTATGTGGTTCCAGATTCCAATGAAAGAATTGAGTCCTCCGAGTGAAATAATCAAGCTCCTCTTACCCACAAAATCAACTAGCTCACGTGGGCACATTGTGCTAATCCTCCTCGTCGACGTCGGCTTTACTTCTTGGACATTGAAGTTGGTCGATATTTATACAGATGGATGTTCTCTTAAATACTAGAAAGGTACTTCGTCCAAACTCAAATCTCTCCTCTCTAAAATCAGGACAAGAGAATAGTTGTCAAGTTTCGCTTTCCAAGAGTTAATCCCCTCTTGCTTTTGCCAATTTTGGAAGTCAACAATAAATTATTTCGATTCATTGTGTAGAACTTACGCGATATCTTGGTCTATCGAACCATTAATTCCTCGTATATTTACTTTCTGATCTTCACTTGATTTCTTGGTCTTTTATTTTTCTTTGGAAAAAACTATGTGTGTGTGTATATATATATATCCGTGAGTTTGTTACACTTATGTTATTTTTGTTAAATATAATGATGTGTAAGTAACTAGACAACTTAATTATGTGCAATTTAATTATTGACTACGTACTGAGCAATTCCTTCGACATAAATTACTACAAAAATTAGACAACTCCTGTGCACAGATCTTTTAGATTAATATGGGTGTTCGGATCAGCTTACATATACCTTGACTAATTTTACAGGCCATTAAGTTAGTGATTATATAAATCTTTAATAATCCTGAAATTTATGAAACTTAAAATAATGATTTTTATGCATAAATCTCGCTATACTATTAAATAGAATGACTTCAATAGCCATGATATTTAAATATAGGAATTAATTAATATCAATTCTTTTCTTTTAAAAATATATATTATTATCTAAAAAAGCTCTTCTTTTTTTTCTTAATTAAGTAACAGTATAATCTTTTTTTTATTATATTATATATCTTGGATATCTGTCTTTAATTAATTTCCCACCCGCTGTTGATTATAATTACTATATATGTCAAATCTTGGAAATGCGTAGCCGCATCATCGCATGTTTCAAACCCAACCATTAAACTTTCTTGGTACTTGAAGAAGCTTGCATTTTATCCACGCACTAAGCTAATTAACAATTCAAAATAACTGAATCACCATGTATCAAAAATGTAACTTACTCGAACAAGTAGCTTATTTTATCTTTATATTTTAAATATTATTGTAAATAAATACTTACGTTTATAATTATATCTATTATATATTTCATTTTTAAATGACGTGTCGGAAGGAGGATAGATTATTATAAGAATTAAACTTATAGGTCAAGTCCAGTTTAATTGTAACATTTTAATTAATTTAGATGGTATATCACAATTAATTTCAATTAATTTTTACACCCATGTGATATTTTGACAAAAATAAGATATGCAGGAATTATTAGGATTTAAAAATTAATTTCATGTAATGACTAAACATACAAAATAAATTGTTGAATTGTCTTGCATTATTAAGGTATCAGGAGGAGAAACACCTGGTTTTAAAAAAATAAACTTAAGAAGGAAGAAAGATTTGCAACTCGGGCCCACGCTACACCATGAGGCCGGATCATATATTTTATTCTCTCATGAAAAAATGAAGTTTTGGTATTGCTATTGCGTTTTAAAAGATAAATAAAAATTTACGGGTTATAAATCTAATGGGATTAAATAAAATGATTTTATTTTAATCAGAAAAATAAATAAATAACTACAACAAATGAATCAAATAATAATAAAAATGATTGTAATAACCGGAAAAAAAAATTTAGTCTAAAAAATCAAACTAGGATGAAGCAAGAAAATAATTCAATTCTATAAATCATCTCAAAAAAAAATAGTGATAAAAAAGACCATCAACTATGAAGATAAAACAAATTGAAAAACTAGTTTGAAATTCTAAAGTATTATGCATAAAAACTGAGATAAAAATAGAGAAAAAAGTAACATCTTATATGCATCCGTGGAAAGGAGAAGACATCGAGACAAATCAAACTATATTAAGGAAGCATACCATTAACTACCAAAGGCCACAACACGTGCAAGTTGACGGGGCAGAGCGCCTAAGACACTGGCATTTGCTATGCGCACACTAACCAGTTTTTTTTAATATTTTATATTTATTAAAAAAATAAATTGTCCTTACATCAATATGAATATAACAAAAAACATAGTGTGAAAAATGAAATAGCCCATGGATGATAGCTTATCACTTTTGATTTTTAAGAATATTTGCATCATTTAATTGTTTATTTTTTTTAGGGCACTTTAGTAACTTTACTATGATAAAAAAAAAGAAGCAAAACGACTGAGTTATCCCTAGTTAATTGCACAATAACTAATGAATTACTGGAAAAAATTAAATTACTCTCAACACCAAAGCTAATGGGAAGGCCATTGATTTTTTTTAGAATAGCAAAATAATAATTAAACTATAGTGGTGAATAGTAAATTCAGTCTATATGCACATTAAATTTGCCCTTTTTTTAGCCTTTTTTTTTGTTATTTATAAATTTTGAAAACATTAATAACGGCCTATAATAAAAAGATCCATTGGAGATGTAATTAAGAATTAAAAACACATTAGGTATTGCAAGGATTTATCAGAGAATTAATTAATAAAATATTTTAGTCATGGATTAAATTGAAGAATTCTCGTAATATAACTTTGTTTTTCCATTGATAATTAATTATACCTGTATTTATTAAATTTCTTCCAAACATGCATTTAATATATATATAAAGAGAGGCTAGCTAGAACTGGAGATTTTTTTAATAGAAGATGGGATATTATTATTAATGGTAATTTAGCTAGAGCTCATTGGCTGCATTTTGTAGTTAGATGAGCATTATTAATTAATTATGATGAGATTATATTAACCACACATATTCCTAATTAGAGAATTTAATTTTATTACATTTAATGGTTGATTTAAGTGTTGGTAAGATATATATATATATCCATAACGATATATTAATTGTGATAAAATTAAATTAATCCGCAATTAATTAATTCGGCCTTGATTGCATTATTAAAAAATCTACCAAACTTATAATTAGGGTTTCTGATGATTGAACGCATGGTTGGTGAAGTTATAAGGGTGATTGCTTGGAGACCGCTGCTAGTGCTCGCTCGATCATGTGCTCATAATGCAGCCAAAACTCATTAATTTTGTATCGGTTGGCTTCTCCGCAAGAGACATGCCTGGTTGACTTATATAACTTCATTATATATATAAATAACAAAATTTCAGATTTAACATGACCCCGGCTCTCTAATAAAAACAAATATTTAATAACTTATACCCTAACTAACTATTTATTTTACATTTCAAAAAAAAATTAAAAAAATTTAAACTTTTTTACTTCAAATTAATATTTTTAAATTAAGAAGTATTAATACCATACTATTTTAATATTAATATTAATTAGCCGTAAAACCCTATCTTTTACTTTGGTAAGCCAATACACATGGGTATGGACCCCATGAATTATTAAGAGCAAAACAAGCACATTAGTCCACAGTTTCAATGATCAATCTCTGTTTTGTTGTTTTTTAAAGTATATTTTACTTGGAAATATATTAAATATTTATATTTTTTAAAAATTATTTTTGATATCGATGTATTAAAAAAATCTAAAAACAAAAAATATATAAATTTAAAGTAAAAATATTTTTAAAATATAAAAACAAACGGAATTTAAATAAGTAGATTTCTAATAAATAGTTATCCCGTTCAAAGTCTATTTCCACGCATTAAATACAACTGTCCTACTGACAAATTCTGGTGATATAGCAGAGGGTAGATATTGGAATCAAAACGTAGATTTCTGAAATCCACTCTGCTGAATAAGACCTTGTTTTGGAATAGCGAATCCATGAGGAGAGCTGAGGAGCCCTGCGCATCGTACGATTCAAATATATTATATTATATTATATTATATAAAATGAGGATGTGCATTAGAAATGACACCGCACACGCACATTTTCTCACAAAAACACCTTTCACCAATATATATTAAACTAACGGCATATTTGTTTTATTAAAAATAATTTTTTATATTTTTATATATTTATTTAACATTAAAAAAGTTGATAAATAAAAATATTCTACGGTCATATATATATATATATTGGTGAAAAATTTGAGTTGATATCTAAAACAATATTTTTCTTTGATTTTAAGGCTAAACACATGGTTGTGAAAAATTAAAAAATAAAAAGTTATGAAAAATTAAAAATATCTTATTATTTCTTAATTATATAAAATTTAATTTGGTTCTTAATCCTTTAATTGTTGTATATTTTATTTTGAATTTTTTTTTCAATTCTATCTATTTTAATTTGATTTAATTTTATTTTTATACCAACTTTGATTTTTATTCTTTTAATTTTTATTTTTTTCTATTATCTTAATTGAAATTTTTTATTTATTAGATTTTGTACTCATTCCTTTGATTATTATTATATTTAAAATAATTTATGAAATTAGATTTTTTTAATCTTATTTTTTTTAAAAAAATTATGATATTTATTTTTTTAATTATTTTTTATAACGTTATTAAATATTAAAAAATAATTTATCTTTCAGAGATTTATTATTGGTGAAAACTATTTTTCAAAAAGAAGCTACCTTTGCGAGCAAACGGGGCCTGATATTTATAGTGGTATTTTTGTGATTTCATGTAATTTTTAAGGGTAAAAAAGGTTTAGACGATGGTAGCTTATCGACGGTGATCATCAGCTCCCCGGTAATAGGTAAAAGGAGATCAGAGGCCAAGAATGTAAAACCCTGTCCACTGTTCTGTTAGACAGACGTCAACAAATTTAAAGACATAGGACATGAAAAATTTTAGTGTAATAATCCATGGTAGAAAAGGTTTTCTCATTTTTTATTTTAAATTTAAACCATTAAAATTTTACTAATTAAATATAAATCTAGAAGATATGAGTATTTCACTGTGTAGGTGTGCACTATTCTTATTCACACATTATTATGGATGAATTATGTAAAAATTTTAATTTTTTTAATTTGATCTTTAAATTTTTTTTTATGATTTAGTCCTAATCAAAGACCAATTAATTTTGATTTTTTATACAAGGGTGGAATTGAAAGAAGAGAGATCAAAATAAAAAAAGACATCAAACACGGGTGGCATGCCATAAATTTTTTTTAAAAATACATTTTGATCTTCCAACTTAAAAAATAATGCAAACTAAACAATTTTGACACTTCAATATTTTTCAAATTTAATTTTGGTATAAAAATTAATTTTTATTATTTTTTAGTCTTTGGTTGAGAGAAGAGAGAGATATCGCTGAATTTCAACAATAAAAAGAGATATATGTCGCTAACACCGACTTAGATCACCAAAAGAAATGATATTTAGGGCAAATGATTCCATTTGATGAAGGGAGTTCATATTATGTGATTTTTTTTAACATTTAAAGTTCATGAAAAAATGAATATAAGCTCAAGTTGATTTTGGTTGTTGGGATGATTTTTTGGATTTTTTAAGGCCATGGATAAATTTATCATGGTTTTTAAAGTGTTTTATAGGTGTTTTTTTTTGTCAAAATGAGTTGAAAATACATCTTTTGTATGGATGAACTTTATTTTTTAAAATGAAAGAAAATATTTTTAGATTATATTTATAATATATGCAGCCTTACATGATGTTTTTTTCACTTTTTATTTTATTCAATCAATTTAATTTGTATCTCTATTTTTATTATTGTTTGCTTGAATAAACAATTATTTTAATAAACAAATTTAGCAAATATAATTAGGTAAATATTCCGTCTTTCGAGAATATTTTGATCAACACCTGTTTCTCGATTTTTCAAGTTTTATTTTTAGATATTGTTAATGACTTTTTATTTATTTATTAGCACACACGGTTCTTGATTTATTTGATTATATATATTTATAAAAAAATTTATTTGAACTTAAATTTTTTAAATTACCAAAACATGTTGGAAAACTTATATATACAATTTTTTTATATAAAAAATAAAAACATTTAACCCACAATGGTGACATAACTAGTATTTATTCTAATTACCACCGAAAATATGCTTTGAAAATGAAACTGCAGCAACTTGCAGGCGTTTTCTTGTTAGCTCCGGTGAACCTCTCAAATGCTATGTTGCATACCCAATCTCCTGTAGTGTATCCATGTCTGACATTAGACACTTGTATCTTCAGACTTTCAACTTTGGCTCATAGTGAGACTCTCTCACTGAGTGAATGTTTGTTTTCGGGGTAAAAATAGTGTTTTAAAAAATAAAATAAAAATTTTAAATTATTTTAATGTGTTAAAATCAAAAATAAATTTTAAAGAAATAAAAAATATTATCTTAATATATTTCTAAACAATTTTTTTTTAAAAAATAATCCCATTCATAATTCTTTCTTAAACACGAATGAAATCTCACCAGTTGTTGTACTCCATTCAAGCAGCATTAAAGAATGTGTTTTTATTTTGTCTAGTTGTAAAGGGGGAAGGTTCGAATTGAAGATATTTTGAAGAGAGGGGAGACTCTGCTACGCTTTGTGATGAGCACTCATTATGTGTAATTTAAAATACAGAAAAACAAAGTAAAAAACAAAAGAAGCCAAGCCCCCTGAAGCTTATCATTTGGATTTGGGATGGCCTCTGACCCTCCCCTATTTAACCCCTTCCGCCACCTCCTTCTCCCCTACACCCTTCACTTCAAACAAATTACATTTTATTCTCCTCTCGACTCTTCGTCCTATCCATCTTTCCACACAAACTTCGAGCTTGCTAGTTTCTTCATTTGGAAGACAGCATCCCCGTCATTCTTTTCTCCTCTCTCTAATCTTCTATTTCCCACTTTGGAGATTAACTACGTTTTGTTCAAAGACTTGTCCTTTTCTCTTAATCCCTTCTTCCCATTTTAAAGAGCCAACACACACACTCTTCTTAATGAATAACACTTGTCTTAAAATACCAGACATGTTTCAAACTTCTGATCCTAATCATGACTTCTTTGCTCACCGATGTGTATGGGTGAACGGACCTGTCATAGTTGGGGCTGGCCCTTCAGGTCTAGCTGTTGGTGCTGGCCTTAAAAGACAAGGGGTGCCATTCGTTATACTCGAAAGAGCAAACTGCATTGCCTCTCTTTGGCAGAACCGCACCTACGATCGCCTCAAGCTTCACCTCCCTAAGCAATTCTGTCAACTACCGGACTTCCCATTTCCAGAGGAGTTCCCAGAATATCCCACCAAATATCAGTTTATTAGCTATCTTGCATCTTATGCTAAGCATTTCGATATAAATCCACATTTCAATGAGATTGTGCAGTCTGCGAAGTATGATGAGACCTTTGGTTTGTGGCGAGTTAAAACCATTTCAACAAGCAGTTCAGATATTCCTAGTGAAGTCGAATACATTTGCAAATGGCTTGTGGTGGCCACTGGAGAGAATGCAGAGAAAGTTCTGCCAGAGTTTGAAGGCTTGCAGGACTTTGGTGGCCATGTTATGCATGCTTGCGACTACAAATCCGGTGAAAGTTATCATGGAAAGCGTGTGCTTGTTGTTGGCTGTGGCAATTCAGGCATGGAGGTCTCTCTTGATCTATGCAACCATAACGCAAGCCCATCAATGGTTGTTCGCAGCTCGGTGAGTAAGCATGTCTTGTAGAATTTGCTATCCCCATCATTAATAAGCCTTCAGCTTATACAAGTTCAAACTATAATTTGCTCTCAATTAATCACTGTAATGATCTACAGGTTCATGTCTTGCCTAGGAAAGTTCTTGGGAGATCAACATTTGAGTTGGCAGTAACAATGATGAAATGGCTGCCACTTTGGATGGTCGACAAGGTATTATTACTTCTTTCCAGGCTAATCCTCGGAAATGTTGAAAAATATGGTCTGAAAAGGCCATGTTTAGGACCTTTACAGCTCAAGGATACGCAAGGAAAAACCCCAGTATTGGACATTGGTGCACTAGAAAAAATAAGATCTGGTAAGATCAAGGTTGTCCCTGGAATCAAGAGATTCTCTAGTGGCAAAGTGGAGCTTGTTAACAGTGAAATTCTTGAGATCGATTCTGTAATTCTGGCAACTGGGTATCGCAGCAATGTACCTTCATGGCTAAAGGTGAGAAATTGGTTTGCCATTGGTTTTTCTATTTTTAGGATTTTTATTACAGTTATGGAAGTGGGTATTGCTTTAGAATCTATGCCTCTGTTTTTGATTGAGACAGCTTTGTTTCAGAGATTTTGGAACTGTGGTCCGGTTGCTAGTTTTTTCAATGGTTTATGTTTTGTCCTATTCATGGATCAGTAATAATAGTCAATGCTGGGAAGGGTTTTTTCCACTCTTATTCCTCTCTCCACCCATGCATTTATGAGTTAGTGTTGCCTAGTAGTTTTTACCCGGCAGGCATACACAGGAGACATTAATGACTTGGAAATTTCAAAATGAATCAGGGCATGTCAGGTTGCTGCTGCTTCTGATTCTTTTTCTTGGGATCTCTCGGGTCGTTGGATTCTTTTTCATTGACCATTTGTTTGTGGCAACCATTCCTCTCTGGGAAAAATAAGTTTCTGACATTATCTCTGCACAAATTCCACACACTACGGTTTATACAACTGGGCTAATCTAAATATTTGGAATGTTTGTGGTTCTCAGGAGAATGAATTCTTTACCGAAGACGGGATTCCTAAAAATCCATTCCCTAATGGATGGAAAGGCAATGCCGGGCTTTATGCAGTTGGGTTCACAAGGAGGGGTCTATCTGGGGCGTCTCTAGATGCTATGAGCGTAGCACTTGACATTGCCAAAATCTGGAAAGAAGAAACCAAGCAAAAAAAGAAAACTGTGGCAGCTCGTCATAGGAGATGCATTTCACATTTCTGAAGTCACAAGTCTTTTTTTTGTCTCTTCATTTCTTTTGTTCAGGAACTGAGACCGAAAAGAAAAGGAAATGAGATCAGTTTGTGTAGAAAATAATGTAGAGCACAAGAACAATGAACATAGCCGTAGCCCTCTCCTCAAGAAAACCCAAGATTTGAAAATAATTGGGGTTTTTTTTTTGTACAAAGGAAGATGAGGCTTATTGGTATAATAATTTTTTTCCTGGTTCAAAGGAATTTTTTATCACAATTTATTTTAATTTATAATAAATTATCCAAGTCAAATGGTCATAATCAACTGATGGGCCATATCTCATCTCTTGGTCCACCTAGGGACGATCAATAATGTGGGCCCAGGTCCATTACCAAACAGCCTCACAAAATCTCTTCAGAATTAGTTATCCTGACTCCGAACAGGTCTGCATGAGAGAGAGAGTTTTCATGTTGCTTTGCACATGGACAGATAGCCCACAATAGCGAAGGACAAACCATGTAATTGGAAATGGAGGCGTTGTTCTAATCGAAAAGGTGAAGAACAACACGACTTCACAAATCTCAACCAATCCAAACCGTGAAACGTTGCCTTCAATGCCATGTGTTTCCTGCTGGCTTCAATATCCTCTTGGAGGAAGATTCATCCATGTTCAATGCTTCTGATATAAGATGTCAAACACCTTCCGCCGCCGCCCCTCCCCTTTCTGGGGTCAAAATCAGAAATATCTGCGCTTGCCATCGCAAGTTTCGAATTATCTATTCAATGACATGAGAGTCGAGTAGGGGCTTGTGGTTTAGGGATGATTAGAAGCCTAAGTTTCTTACGAACTTGAATGGAGAAATTTATGCATATACTGCCAAATCGGCAAATCTTGCACCACAGCAGCAATACCAGAATCTTGTTGGCTTAATATATTCATACAATTGAGTTGCTGGTTTAGCCAGCATGGCCGCCAGCCATGTGCAAACAAAACTTAGCCTCACCTTTTCAATTCAGGTTTTGCTAGAACAGTTCCCTAAAACATTACAAAGAACTATACCAAAATATTAGAGGACAAAAACAAAATGAAAAGTGAGAGTGAAGACAACCCATGAGTGCCCATGCTTTTGATTCACACGTGCAAAAGCAATACAATGGCCCATTCGAAATCAGCTACCTGTGCTCAACTTTTTTGAAGCTAGAGAAACAAAGATTTGATAGTTTGGAAATTGCACTACTTCTAGACTACAACATTAAAAACTTGAACTGTATTTGTGTCTAATTCCACTAGAATATCTAGGGTGGTTCTCACAGTCCTGTAACCTGTTCTCACAGTCCTGTAACCTCTTACTTAGACATCAAAGTTACCGGGAAAGGAAAACACATGGGGTGGCCACCACCTTATATCCCTTCTTGTTCCACCAATAGCCCATTCCTACTGGTTCTGAATCTTATAGTATATGCCAATGTAATACTACTATCAACAAGTTCTATACAGCAATTATATCCCACGAAAAATTGCAGATCTACAGTCCTGTATGCGTGTGCAACTGTGCATGCATGTATTTCGTGCGAGGGTTTTGAAAGAGTCTGAGACAGGAAGTTACTAACCTATAATCAAAGTAGCATAAAATTTCTCTCATGTCCAGCATGGATAGGCATTTTCTGATGGATTAAAAAATGGGAATGCTTGTATTTACAGAATTATATACTCAATACCTACGCTCTAATATTTAGACATACAATTAAGTGCGTGTACAAAATAAATAAAATATGGCAAGGTCGCATAGCCTAGAATGACCCTAAACCGAGAAAAAAACAGAAGTTGACAAATGGGATCTAGCTTGTGTCTGTAAATTGTTCCAAATCGTTGAACCTAGCTTGCCGACCCTTGCATGCGAGAACTTGCACCTTGGAATATGTATTCCTTTCTTAATCTTTGCCTAATAATTCCAGCTACAAAATTTGTTTTTTTTTTAAGGGGTATGGGTGCGGGGAATTGTTGGATATATGAAACGGGATTTTCATTACTAAGCTAACAAGCCTACAGTCTCTGTCTTTTCAACACCAGGAGTTGTGTTCATTTAGTGCAGTTATGTATTCAGATAATTCAAACTTCATGTTTTATTTTGGTGACATGCACGCCAAGATAGCTAGAGCAACATCAGCCTTGTATCAATTAGCTGATAATAGATTACACAGGAGGTTCCCAATTTTAGCAGCATAAACCATAAAGGACTAGGGTATGTAAACTATCAAAAGAATTAATTTTTTTCAAGGAAAATAGTTAAGGATAAGCTAACAAGCAAGTCAATAGTTATATGGCTTACATGGAAGCACCTGACAGTCACTTGTGAAATTTTAAGCTGCAAGATATACCATGTCATCGCCTAAAAATAACCTTAATACATATACAATACAAGTTCAAAATTTTCACATACATGGAAGCAGCTTCAGCATCACTTGTTCTGTAGCATCAGATCAATCTGACCATTCTTGTTGTATGATTCCACAATTTTCTTCGCGTATGAAGGTGTGTGCCTGTCAGCTCTGCATGTGTTGCAAGTTACAAATATTAAAAGCAATGGCAATGCATTATCAGAAAGTTCATTATTCATTTTACTCAATTACTGTACCTATCTTTTCCCCAAGCACGGTTTGTGTACAAATAGTTTCTGATGGTATGGTAGTCTAGTGAATAACGAGCAAATTCCAGACCCTTTGGACCAACCTGGTTAAAAAGAGGCAAGTCAGAATGAAATATTTTCTCAGTTGCTTTATTACTAATGCATCAGTTAGGGAAATCCTTACCAAGTTTAGTAAAAACGCTATAAAATTTCCAATGAACTTTGGGACAGGTTGAGAAGGACCCTTTCCTGGGGAAAAATGATGAGGATTCAAACAGGTCATCAAATTGCTTTTATTCTTTGATAAATGATAAAGATTTAATTATGAAAGAAAATAATATATATCATCCTAAGCCAAATAAAAGATAAAACAATAAAACATGAAGTTTTATTATGTCTTTCAACTGCAAAGAATTCTAGTACGGTAAGGTATTGGTGTAAATAAATTAAAGGATAATTTCTGATAAGAATATTCAGACTTGCATGAGCACTTGAGCACACATTCCTGAATAGAGTGAAATCTTTTACCACTCATTAAATCCTAGAGATTTTTTCCACAAAACAGTGTGATATGTCCATTAGATCAGATGGCCAACATCGCCACACCATGAATTGTTTTAGAATCCCCATCTAGTGAGCGTCCCACGCAAGGCATTTAAGGAGCTTAAAGCCCATGCTTAGGGTCCCAGACAAAATGGAAAAAGCTTTCATAAAATAAGGAGAAAATGCCACACATACCCAGCTTTGCATTATCATCAGCATTGACAGTCTCCATAACAAATGGTCTCCGGTCACCCTGCAATAATATATTCATATTTGAAAGTCAAGAGTTTCTAGTTTACAGAAGAACTAAAGAAACCTGAATGTGATAGAGCTTAGGGTTTTACACTATTGATTGTTGGGGTAATCTCCAATAGGTTTTTTACCAAACCAATCATTTCTCTTCCTCGTTCATTTCTACAAATGAAAGCATTAAAAAAAGTTGTTATCATTAAAACACTAATAATGTAACTAGTTTCAAGCATACTCCTACATCTGATCTCACCTTACTGTAATATATTGTGGATGTTGTGTCATGCTGACCCCAGGATACTTTGGCACACCCATGTATCCAACCACCAGATCCTGAACTTTGATATATAAAAAAGTATTATGTAAAGTCGAGTCATATTATCCATAAGGAATTGAATATGTTCCCGGTGCTTGTGCAAGTAAATCCTTGTGGTATAATAGTTCCTCAGATTGAAAGCCGAAATAAATGAATGACAGACTGAGGATATTAGATATGTTGGTCACTGTTCAGCTAGAATGTGCAAAACCATAGAAGATGATATGCTGGTGAAAATAATTCATCTCACCGCTAAAGCATTTGTGTAGTCGAAGCAGCTGTAGGAAACCCAAAAAAAACAAGGTAGTTAGAATAATCTAAAACAGAAAAACATGTTTTCTGTCCAACCAAACTTAACCTTCTCCAACTCTAAATGCATTTGACATGATAGACAGGAGTGACCAGGAATTATCAGTTTGAGGGTGAAGTTCTTTCAACATGGTAAAGTCAGCAATGTCTTGTTAAATCAATTTTCGAATGCAATAATACTTCACATTTCAAGCTAGGTGTCTAGAGAGAGAATGTAGCTCATCCTATCAATTTTTTCTCATTGGAGAGAGAGGAAAAAATGGACAATAAATAAAGGCAATAATTGCCATCTAAAACTGGGCATACGTTTCCATCAACCTATGTATATAATTACAATCCCCATGGATAGTTTTTTATTTTTTTTAAAAAAAAAACAATGACATGAAATTTTCTAATCTGCTAGTCTGGTCAATATAAGAATGTTCAATGATACTGTATCTTAAGACAAGTGAATTACCTATAGCATGAAGGTGCAATAACATCAACTAACTCGTTTGCTGGCAGACAGAAATAAGGAACCTGCTTTAGTTAAGATTTGAAAGACATGAAACAGCAAGGATTGTTAGACTTGGACCAAGCAGAAAGCAGAGGGGATGTATTACCTCTTCAATACGGCCATCCAAGTGCTTCAAATGGACCTAAGAAAGGATGAGCAAAGGATCAAGCTTTCGACACAATAAGATGAGGTCACTCTTCTCTCCTTCAGAGACAAGGCTAGTTATAAATGTATGTTTGTGTGTGTGTGTGTGTGTGACTATCATACTTTCCTGCATAACAAATCAGTGTTCTTAGAAAATAGATTGCTGAATGCTCTTTTTCCCTCCTTTTCCCCTCTCTTAGCAAGGGAAAATAGATATTATAATAACAAGATGTCCATCCAATAGCAAAAGGCATGTTGATCCAGTTGTCTTATGCAATATAGCATGCTCGTAAATTGTTTACATTAATATCCTACAGATACAAGAAATCTCTTATTTAAGTTTGTGTTCTGTTTTTTCTCATGAAATGCAACATCATGAAGATTAGAGCTCGTATGAAATCCGTTAGAAGAAGACAAAAGTGTTCAAGTCAAATAATTAATCAGCACAAACCTTGTAGTCTTGCATAAACTCATAATGGAGAACAGTTTCTGGTTCATCACTAGCAGCCTTTAGAAACTTATCAAGCCCTTCTCGGGTTCCGTTATCCACTGTTGAATAAGAAGGTTACATACAATATATATTATATGCTGCTAAGTAAATAGCAAATTGAGATTAGCTACAAGTCAACAATTATCCATCGAGTACCAGAAATCTAAAAGTATTTAAATTGCATCATTTTAGACAAATATCAAAGTGATTAAACCCATTGGATAAGATTTTATCTTAAATCAAAAGGAAACGTTAAGGTCTGCTCCAAAACCAACTCTGAGAAATGCAGTTTTAAATCTTGTAATGTACACTCTTTATTGATCAATTAGGTAATTTACAAACAGGATGCTCACAAGTTTTATTTGCAATTGACTAAGCTGTACCAAATATAATTTCATAGACAGTCCAGATATGCGTAACTTTGTTCCTTGAATAGTAGATAACAGGTTTGGACTTAATGGCCAGAAGGTAAAACAATTTTGACACATTAAAATTATAACTAACTGCATATAAAGCTCTTAATTACCACAGTTGGTGCCCAGTACATAAAGCTTGTCCAAATTCAGATGGTGCTCCACAGATCTTAATGCTGCAGTTCAAGAAACCACTCTGCATTACAATAGTACAAGTCACAAAAAAGAAAAGAATTGAAAGTAGAACCTTCCAGCACATGATGTCAGTCATACCTTGCACTTGGCAACCCACGCCACAGAAAAGAAGACGCTTGACACCAGCAGCCTGTTGTATAAGACAAATGATCATTTGTACCGCTAAATTTTTGAAGTATCATAGTATTATAACCAATTAACTAATATAAAAAACCAGTCATTTGTACACAAACAGAGAAAGCATAAATCATGAACCATGTATTTTACGACTTAATGTTTGAAGTATTGGTCAGGATTTTTTACTCTTACCCAACAATATTTTTAATGTGCTCTTCAAGCAACACAAACATTCAAATCACCTGAATAACTAAAGCTACCAGAAAAGAGCTAAGTTGGCCAACTTCTACAAAAGCAAGCCATCATACCATAGGCCCATCACCTCAAAGTGTTATCCATAGGGAATTTTGGCCTTACATAATTATATCAAGTGTCAGCACATTGCACTATGAAGATCGAGGCATGACAAACTCTCCCTATTCGAGCCATGGAGTGCTCCTTAATCCAAGGACAAGAGAACATAATGAAGCCAAATCTAAAATTGGAATCAAAATAACCACACATCTTATATGATAATCAAATTGGCTCCAATACTTCTTGTAATACCAAATAATACCAAATAACCACGAAATGCAAGAGAGAACTCTTTTCAAAATTAAAGCATCTAAAACATAGCGAAAAAATTGCCTCAATACACCACTGATGTTGGCAAGAATTGTTGGAAGACTGGTAGGCATCACATATAGAGCAAGAATTGCCTCATTATGCTACTGAAGTGGTGATTTAAAATGTTCCTGTCAGGATGACCACTTGTATGGTTTCTATCTTTGCCATGCAGTCCCATTTTTTGTTTCACTGCTGTTTCACTGCTCAAGTTTGCTCAAGCTTAACACGTTTAGTATGTTTTTAATTGTAAGAGCTTCATGAATGACAAACAAGACAGATATCAAATGTCGAAAGAACTGCTTATAAGAATAGTTGCTAAGCACCTCAACCAGTGCAAGGGTATTCAGATTAGGGGATAGTGTTGGCTTGACCCCTTTTGCTGCTAGAACTTCATCTGGTGTCCTATTACAGAAAACGAGGTGGGGAGTGGCAGAGTTGCGGAAATCATCAGAAAAATCAAAGAAATAAATCAAATTAAAAAAAAAAAACATCCAACGAAAATCTGAGAAGGTAATGAACCAAGGTAGAAGATGCAGTTACAAACCTGGCTAAAACAGGCCTGGGAGAGAATCTGTCCTCTGGATCACTGACAAAAAATAAATAGCTAAGAAGGTCATGTAACTTGACAATGGAATAAATCAACAATAGAAGTTTCTCTATTTATTCACACACCTCTGTACACATATAACAGCCTCGACCATGCCAGATTTCAGCATCTCAATTGCAATAGAAGTCACTATTCCGGTCCATTGAGCTCCTGCCATCAAAGAAAGTTACAGACAAAACATAGAGAGCATTTATTAAAACTGAGCAGCAATGGACAACCTAAAACTGTGATAAGCAAAACATCATCTGCTATGGAAGTAAATTACATACGCCTGGTAGAATCTACCTTCAACAGGCTTTGTTTTACGAGCATACAAAAGCTCCTCATGGACCCCAAAGTATGTCTCATCAAAAGAATCTGCCTTCCTCCCTCTGCCATGGACTACAGGTTCCAAACCCTGAATGTCAAAAAAAAAACAAGGAAAATGCTTTGGATTGGATAATCAAGGTGCTAAAGAAAAGTAGTAAAGAAGAAACTTACTTCGATTTTGGCCATTCCATCACCTAGAAAAGCACAAGCATTCTTGACATGGGCTATGTAGTAAGTATCACATAAGCCACATCGACTGCAGTGGTCTTTTGCTGGATAAATGCCACCTGGTGGAATGGGTTTGGAACGTTGCCTCCAGTCCTCTCTTGTTACCTTCGCTGAACACTTCTTTGAGGAATTGGAGTTCGAAGAAGAAGATGATAAGGAAATGATTGGTAGTGAGAGCTTGCATGAGATTGAAGTCATCATTATTATTATTATAATGGATAGCACGGCAGCAACACAGAGTGAGGAGGGAAAGAAAGAAAGCAATGGAAGTGGAGCTTTGAACTTTGTCTCTGCACCACATGTTATATACGGAGGATTTAAAAGAGATTAATTAATGGTTACAGTTTTGTTAACTGAGTAACGACACCGTCTCGAAATTATTGCTAATTTAAAATCTAACGATATTTTAGGATCTTTTTGTAAGCAACCACAATTACAAGTTATGTCCCTATTCGTTTGGAATTTCGACTTAGTTTCTTTTTATTTGTCGAAAAGTAATCTTTTTTAAATGAATTTCAGGAAAATAAATTTTTAAAAAATAAATTATTTTATGATGTTTGGTAGTGTAATTAAAAATAAGTTGAAAAATATTTTTCAGTGTTTAGTAATGTCATGGAAAATGAGTTGGAAAATAACTTATTAATGTTTTATTTTTTTTAAGTTTATTAAAATAATAAGGAATAAATCTTATAAATTAAAAAGTTGAATGGGAATGAAATTAAAAAATATATAATTTCATAAATTATCTCAAATAAAATAAATAATAATCAAAATAATAGAGATCAAATCTAAAAAATAAAAAAATTAAAAGATGAAAAAATTAAAATAATAATAATTAACATTTCATAAATTATTTCAAATAAAATAAGTAACAATCAAAAGAATGAGGATCAAATTTGATAGATAAAAAATTTTAATTAAAAAATGATACGGGAAAGGCAAATAACAATTATAAAAATAAGGACCAAAATTAATATAAAAATTAAATTCTAAGGGATGAAATTAAAAAACAAATATTCAAAACAAAATATATATAGCAATCAAAAGTTTGATGACCAAATTTGATATAATCAATAAATAATATGACATTTCTAAATTTTTCACAACTTCCAGAAAGTGTTTTCCGCCCAAAATAAAAGGAAACACTTTTCTGAAAACCAAGGTAAATTTTCCTTTGACTGAAAAGTGTTTTCCGTTGACCAACTTTATTAATGGCAACAAACACAAGAAAGTTTGGAAAGTGATTTCCCGGAAATCAGTTTTCAGAAAACAAACACAATCTTAAATAAATGTTATGTTGGTCAAATTTAAAAAAAATCTTTAAAATTATTTTTTATATTTTTAAATTGTTTTGTATAAAAAACAAAATTTAAAAAATATATATTATTTTAATATATTTTTATATAAAAAACAAATATTATCATACTCTCAAACATCTCAAAATTCAATTACCTTTAAAATAATTTGTATAAAATAATTATTAAATTTGTAAGATGTTTATTGACAACATAACTATAACTATAACGATGATCATTGTAACTAGGGGTGTTCACAGTCCGGTTTTAACCCAAAAATTCAACCGAATCAGAAAATAGTATTCCTTATTAATATAACCTGAACCGAACCAAGAACTGGTTCAAACCGAACCGGTTTTGTTCGGTTCGGGTTGATTTTTTAGCATAAAAACAAGAAAAACCAGAAAAACTGAATTAATCTTCATTACTAAGCTATTGAGATTTTCTCGCATGAATTTCATTATAATTTTATAAAAGCATCGTTCTCAAGGTGAGAAAATTTCATTGATGGCTACTGAATCCTTGACTCTGCTCAATCCAACATATAAAAATAAAATACTTTTCGGTCCCTTTAGGTTTGAGCATTAAACAATGGTATAGTACGGATCTATTCTGCTCTATATTCTTCTCACATGAATGTCATTGTAATTCTATAAAAGCATTGTTCTCACTGGTGATGAGAACCATTCTTGAATAATGGTTCCCTCGCATCTAGATTATGAAATTGGAAGGGGAAGGCCGGGAAGGGAGAAAGGGAAAGGCTGGGAAGGGAAGGCTTGAGGGGGGGGGGGAAGTGAGTGATTTAGGGTTGTGAAAGAGGAAGGGGAAGGCTAGAGGGGGAGGGGGGTTGGCGACTGGAAGGGAAGGCTTGAGGGGTGGGGGGAGTGGGTGATTTAGGGTTATAGGAAGGGGAAGGGAAAAAGGAAAAGGCTGGAGGGGAAGAGCGGAGGGGGTTGGCGGCTGGAAAGTGAGAAAGTGATTTAGTTAGGGTTAGAGATGATTCTTTTTATAATTTTTTTTAAACCGGTTCAATTTGATTCAGTTTAATCGGTTTAAGCTTTTTTTAACCAAAACCAAATCGGATCAGGTGATTTTTTTTAATTTTTTAATCAATTTATTCAGTTTTTTCTATTAGTTCAATTTTTTCAATTAATTTTGTTATCATTTTTTTCGGTTTAATCGATTAGTCAGTTTTTTTAAACACTTCTAATTGTGACTAATACTCCACAACTGTTGTCCACACCAATGATCATCACTACTACCATTAATGGAGTCGTGTTTTTAGTCATTGTTCTTTCCCTTCCCTAAGAAAATTTAAGTATCATTCCCATTCCGAGTTAATTATTCCCAACACATTAGTGTCCTTTCGAGCATCAAACTAGCATTCGAACCTATGTTTAAATGAAGTTACTTTCAGTACTAAAAAGATGCAAAATCACTTGTTTCATTTCTAGGGCTTTGAGCCTGTAAGTGCTAATGAATACAATAAATGCGGGCAGAAACTGAAGGCCAACAAATTCCCAGTACAGTTTCTCATCATTGTCGGTAACTCTACCGTAATTTTTAACCTTCCATGTATAAAAGACATCCCTCTTTAAAATTTCTCATTAAACAAAATTATAGCCAGAAGAGACTTACTTATTGTCATATGCCAAAGAATGACAAACTGAATTAAGGCCGCCAAAAAACTTAATTTCCACGGGTTACAAAACAATGGATGGCATAACTGACTTGAAATATACAAACTACGACCTCCGTTGAGTTGCCAAAATAAGGGGAGCAGCAGATATAGAAGAAGCACAGGTTGGTCCTCCAGGATGACGCTTGTTGTCCCAGTTTGATGAGTGATCCTGTCTCGCATCAAAGACGCTTGCCAGTTCTTCGTCTGGATGGTCCTCCAGGAAAGAGCTTCATAATCCACCCTAAAACCCTTTCCACCACCTATTTGGGGAAAAAGAAAGAGCGAGATTTATATTTATCAACAACCAATAAATGGGGAGAGAAAAAAAATCTTCTATTTCCGAATGAACATCTCTAACACTCGGTTTGTTGAGGAAGCAGGGAAAATGGATGGGAGAGAGGGGATGAGATGTTTCCTTGTTTCGTTTGGTGGATAGACCCAAGGAAAAGATCCCTTCCTGACATGTACTAATTTTAAATCTGCCCAATTTGGGCAGTTTATTTTCCATCTCCCTCCCTTATTACATCCCATGCGTTAATATTCATCCTTTCTCCTCTCTATCCCATTGTAAACTTTCCTCCTCCCCCTCTCCATCCTTCCTAATGAACAAAGCGTAAATTTTCCCTCACCAAATGGCTGCCACTCCCACGCCTTAGACATGCTCCAGGCATCTTTCCAACCAAATAAGTAAGGCTATGCCATCTGCTCCGCAGGGGATATCAGTGGGTTCAAGTACAAGGATGAAACAGAGATACAAGTCAAGGTTCCAGTGCTGTTAATGTATTTACAAATACTCGGCAGGGTAAAAGTAGAAGTCTATCCTGAATTCATTGAATTTTGCCATCAACCACCAATCAAGTATAGTACTTCATAGGTGGACATAGATTTTCTTCATACAGAATAATCATTGCACGGCAAAAGTGTGATTAGCCCCAAAATCCAGGATCCAAAGAGCCATTTACCTTGTTAAGACATTAAAAAAATGCAATTCCTCCCCTCTAATCAGACATTACCGACTCTACCAATAATTACAACAATAGTTCTAATATTTGGTGTTAGATATCATACCTCATCACCTTCATCTGCATATGTATTGCTGTCCTGCATGGTATGAGAATTGGGCAATCTTGCTGGGATATTTTCATTGGCCATACTTTGAGCAGTCAAAAGCTCTAATCTTTGAGTTTGAACCTCAAGTTTACGTGACAATTCATTGTTCAAATCCTTCATTTATTTGAAAAAAAAAATCCCAACAAATTATATAAGAAAACTAGATGAACATATTGAATACACGTCAGCATCCAGAAATAGAAAATTAATCAATAGTATAAAACATTTGATTATTCAGGAAAAAAAAAATCAACTTAGACTATATCACTAGAATAACACTCCCCAACCTCGTCAATTTCTAATCCATAACCATTTCCTGATCTAGGGAGACACATTGATTCTAAGAATGTATAAAATACACTAGAAACAACTTAACTATACCACCTGTAGTAAAACAATACTCTCCACACATTCTAATATGATGGGAAGTAGGCAGATCTTCACAGGTATTTGTCCTATAAAATACAGTTTTTCAAAATCTTATTTCTAGAAATAAGTTTAAACATCAAAATAAAGTAGGAGGTACCACCTATGTACAAGAAAAAAAATGAGTGCATTAACAACATATTATGCAAAATTTATGATCTATAACATGAACTATTCAGAACAAAAAAAAAAGGAGGAATAGCTGTGTAATAAGAAAAAAATGAGAAGTTTTAATCCAAAAATCTTTCAAATGGCTACAAGCAGACTGTACCCCCTTAAAAGCTCTTTGTTTTGCTCCTTTCATCAAAATTCAAAATCTTACTAAAGTATACACCCCATATATCTTTTTGCCTGTACAGAAACCAAACCCTCGCTGAGCGTTTAATCCCTATTCATCTGAACCTCGAAGAGATCAATGGAAAGAAATGGTACCATGCACCATAAACCATAAGATTCTGACACAAGCACACTCTAAAAGCACACTAGAATCAGCTGCTTCTATACATAAACAAGAATTGACTGAGACCTTCCCCTCTTTTCTCGAGATTAAATATAGTTATAATCCTTTCCCAGGCTGCTTCCCTAAGAGGTTCGCATCCAACAAAATCACTTCACATATGATTGCTAACTCCATTGTTCATTTCAGACTTACCTTTAGCTTGGAGCACTGGGATGACTCAGATGTCAAAGCATGCATCAACTCTTCTTTTTCCAATGCGAGCTGCGCCACAAAAGGGATACTGTTGACTTTACATTTATGTATTCTACTTCAGTCACTTCATAAATTATTTCATTATTTAACAGAAAAGAAGGGGGAAATTTTCTCAAATGCCTAGAGCGCTTAGGCTTGCAAAGAATTGACAGTATATAAAAAACATACCTCGGAAAGTATTGTGTTAATGTTTTGAATCATTCTCATTTGATCTGGTGGAATGTACACAGATGAAGCTTCAAGATTTGACTGACCATTTTCGGGTAGCATGGGAAAATCAGTAGCATCACTTCTAGGAACAGATGAAGTACCATGTGTTTCCTGGCAGGAAGTCACTGGGATGTCATCTGCAATTGAAATGAAGAAAAAACCATGAATAATGGGAAAAGGAAAAGACTTTGAAGAACAAATTGCAAAATGATTCATTGCAGTACAGCAGTAACCAGAGTGAATATTATCTGAGGTTGTGCAATGGTTTTACAGGAAAAAGGGGAAATTGTATATAGCAAGAAACCAATGCCCAACACAAAAATTGAAGCTCAAACATACTCGTTCAGAATAAATGTTGATGAAAACAAGAACAAATAGATAATCCAAGGACACGGGAGATCAATAGGTCTCAAGGAAGCAGTCAAAACGTTTAACAAAAAAGCACACCAATAAAGTGTCTGAATTTTTGTCTCTATAGAGTCTATCAAAGGATTCAAATGTGATAATTAGCTGTCATCTCATACATTATGTAATGTTGTGATTGACAGAAATTAAATAAAGAAAAAACAGGAAAGCAATCACTCGTAATCCAGAAATGTAGAGGATGTATGAATTTGAGGTCCAACTGTACACGCTCCAAGAAATGTACACTGGCATAATGATCCATAGTTGTGGATAATGATCCATAGTTGTGAAATTCCTGAAGTTCCTTAACAGAACAAAAGGCTCAAAGACTGAACCAACAAAAAATGAGCTCAATCATCATCTCCAACAAATCCCCCCTCCCCCTTTTTTTGATGAAGAAACATGTAAGCAACAGCATCATTTCCAACGAATTCCTGAAGTTCCTTAACAGAACAAAAGGCTCAAAGACTGAACCACCAAAAAAGCTCAATCATCATTTCACCCCCCCATCCCCCCTTTTTTTAGTGAAGACACATGTAAGCAACAGCATCCACTATGCAGTAACATTTTGAACAGCACAACATCAATTCCAAGAGAACTATCATTACCTAAATCTTCTGTCGATGTTGCTACATTTTTTTTCTCAGCACTCCTGCTTACACCCGGGGACTTTTCAGTTACAGAAGCTTTACGTAGCTTGGATTGCAATAGTTTCTTCTCTGTGTCATAAAAATGATGATTAGTTAGGTAGAAACATTAAAAGCATATACAATATATGTGAGATAATTAATCATTTCATTTTTAACCCACAATAAAATCACTCATTGATGGAAATGCTTAACAGAACTGGAAAAAAAAAATCAATTGATCTGAAACATGGCCCTAAAAAAGAAATCATAATATGTATATTCTGGAATCATGCAAAATAATTATGTGGACCATATTGGGTTAACAGTTATATGAGTTCTTGAACTTCAAAAGGCCCAATCCTATAGCAGTTTTAAGAAATGTTGTATCTCCATAATCAATATGGAGATGATTACGAGACTCCCATTAAGTAAATATGCTTTCATCAGCATCATTAAATATCAAGACAAAGAAAGCTTGTTGTTAGCAAATCTTTCATTTATCGGCTGGAAGGATGGGTTATGCTTGGAAATGAATACTGCATGCTGTTTGCAAAACTCTCTTCAACCTGTCTCTTTTATAAATGGTACTCATCTGAGTTTTTTAAAGAGGACAATGACAAATTGAAGAACAGAATAAACCAATCAACTGTACTTCTTATTAATGATATAAAGGTCCTTTCAAAGTAGTTTGAGAAAGTTTTAGCAGACTTCTTGATTTTGCTTCTCAAAGCAATGCACACACACTCTGTTAAGTCGGGAGGTTTTTATTTTCAAACTTTTTATAGAGAACTACCAGATGAAGTACACAGCATGTGATAAATTTCTTTCTTAATAGGTTTCATTCATGAATGCAAACATAGGAGGATCTACAGTGGTGTCCCTCTTTTGACACCTTTCCTGATTAAACGACCTTAATGCCCTGATAACTAGTTCAATATTTTTGGGTGTGAAGGGCAAAGATCTCATTACACTGTTCCTGTTCCAGTGAACAATGCAAATAGATCTATGTCTGAAGTGTTTTTCCAGGCCTAAACTTTTCTTAATAATTTTATTGATAAAACAAGTTCTCTAAATTTTCTAACAAGTGGATAATATATCAAACGGTTTAGGAGAAATGACTTCCTCATTGTAATGCTTCTCATCCACAACAGTTACAAAGTTGCATGGCATATGTTTATTTTAGTTTTTAATAGACCAAATATTTCTTTTGCTAATCCATCTTGTTCATCATCCCCCCATTTCCTCACTCCCACTCGTTTCTTAGACCTCATTTTATCATAAAAAAAAACATATATATAGAAGCAATAAGAACTTCGACAGTGAACAAACGCTATTTGTGAATACCTTCTTGGAGAGCATCAATTGTTGACTGCAAATCCTGACGATCTTTCTCCAGGCTGGACATTTTCTTTCTGCAGGATTCAATTTGAATCATAATTGTTAAATGTTGTTTCAATTAAGAAAACATAGAAAAAAAGGCAATTGGAAAGGATAATGTAGGACTAATACAAAAATTGTCCACTAAATGGAGAAGGGAAATATATTGGTATGCACATAGGCATGCACATCATCAGTAAAAAAAATATAGTTCCCTAAAGGCAAAAAACATTGGTTAATTACTGTCATTTCGTCCCTTTGGAACTAAAGATAGAGCCTTCCTTTTTTGGCATCCATATTTCACTCAATCATGGAAATGTTGTTGGTATTCTAATGCAAATCGGTGCTTGCATGACAGAATCCCTCTCTCCCAAAATATGGTTACTGTTCCCTCCCAACAGCTGAACTCCAATTATATGGATAACTGTTCCAAAATCCATGCAAAACAAATCTTGATAGTTGCACAAAATGCTTCTTTATATCAGTTTTTTAAACAAACCCTGTTAAAAGTCCACCAATACAAACACACAAAAAAAGACTACCAGAACATCAAGTTAAACTGAAGATGTACATCTCAAATTCTTCATCTCCAGTCAAGGGAGAGGTAAAGCATACTTGTATGAAGTTATCTCAGCCTGTGAGTTCTCTAATTGCCTCCCCAGCTTTAGCTCACTAGATCTCAGCCTGAGTGCCTACACAAGCAAGTTATAGAACAAACTTAAGGGAAAGAGAGAAGTAGCCAAGCATAACTATATTATATTTGTGACTATTAATGACATTGGTATCAAAAAGTACCACAATATAAACTAACATATGAGGAGATTCTTTTTCATACGTGGATGATACAAAAATTTTAAGCACCCGAATGTAGTGCAGTTTTAGCAGATTCGAACAATGTATCATCATTCCAGCAATTCAATAAAGGATTTCCATGTTAACTTCACAGCAATTTAATTGTTGTGCCTCCGTAAAGAACAATTTTGCATACACAAAAATTTACTTAGTAGATGAAAACTAAGGTTACAAAATTAAGCATAAGACAAAAACCAATGGGTTGAATGTAATTCAAACAATGCTATCATCTATCAAGACTAAATGAAACTTTAGTTGCATTCCTACATTAACATATTCCAATTCAGTCACACATTCTTCACAAATCAAGGGCAAAGTGGGGGATGCTTGGAACTGTCATCTTTGAAGGCGCAAGAAAACAAGACGAACAAGAACCAATAATAAAAAGGCAATTTACTACCTTCTCTTCCAAACTAATAACTTCAGAAGCCAGTAGCTTAGCTCGTTCATCAGCAGCATTACACTCGAGATGTGCATTTGCACATGCAATTTTGACAGACTCGAGTTCCACCTGATAACATCAATAGGCATAAAAACAATGGAAATGGAAATGACCACAAATACCAAGATAGATATAAGCATAACTAGCTATAAGCAAGGGATAATCACTACTAACCAAATGGGTCTTGATTTCTTCCTGTAACTGCTCCATATCAGATTTCAGTTGGTTCACAACACCTCTCTAGAGAAAAAATTCAATGAAAGTATTAACAAATTAAAGACATAGACCAAAGGAAGTGTCGCATAATATAGAAACCACACCACTGCAATTTTTATAACTTCAACTTCTAGACTCTGATCCCAATTCCAACATCCAAACAAATCAACTAGCAACCAAGCAACTTTGATTAATTACTCTATACTTTTTGGAAATATTTTGTGGCTTACATCCATGGGAATGGGAAGTTATATGCAACAATATATGTCGCATTAAAATGCATTTCAAGCGGTGTATTCTTACCAACAAAATTTATACAAAGTGCCAGTAAAATCCGCAATTCAGATTTGAAATATATAAATATCAATGACAGTTCCAATCTCAAGTTCCACAAAAATTGTGCTGTTAGAGTTCAAGTCTCAATGTTAATATGTTGGCACCTTGTAGCCTAAATATTACAAGAACTTTACAGAAACACCTTTGTAGACACAAACAAAAGATGAGAAAAGTGTAGCCCCAACATCCCCAAGAGAGTATGATAAAAATTCTCTTATGTTAAAACTCTGTTTCACCAAAAAGAAAATGCAATTTTCTAAATTAACATAACTTGCTACATAAAAAACAAAAATAAGGAGAATATTTTTGTAGGATTTACTTCATAGTCTCACAAGTCTTATCCAGCGAAAAAATTATCCCATCATTAAGAAAAGATTCAACTTGGCATATTTTTCTTATATATAAGATGTTAATGGCTAATGGGAATTACAGGAATAACAAAAAGGTTGAGAGATATTTATCCTCTTTTAACTATAAAAAGGAAAGAGATCGCAAGGACAGAGAAAGATTCTGTATGCCAACCTGTTGGTTGTAGCTATCTGTCAATGATGAATTTTCAGCAGCCAAGGACTCTGCTAAAGCACGTGAAGCTTCAAGAGCTCGTTGCAAAGAGAATTTTTCTTGTGTCAAGTCTTCAATATGCTGCAATAACAGAACCAACATAAACAAGAATGTGACTGTAATGAGAAGAATTTTTGGCAACTATCTCAGAGAAGTGACAGCAAAAATATGTTGAAGTGAAATTTGATAGTTTCCTCTTGGTTCACAGGGAAAAAAAAGGAAAAGAAATGATCAAAAGGGATGTATGCATCACAGAACATACCCCGACAACAATTCCTAAATATAATCCCAATCAAGTTTAATATTAACATCCCCACCACTCTCCTCACAGCAGATGCTATGTGTTGTGATGTTATGTACGCTATTCCATTTGGATAAAATTTTAAAGGACCCAAAATCTAGTACTGAGGAATTCTTATGTGTGCATCACAATACCAACAAGTCCTTGACAGACATATATTTTAATAAATTGTGAAAAACACTTAATTTTATAATATTCAAAACATTGCACTTGCAGAGCTAAATTCACAAATTTCCAAGGAAATGCTAAAAAGAGACTAGTAAAGCAAGAACTATACAACAAATATTAAATAACAGAAAACAGGGTACCTGTTCCAGAGCAGAAAAATCTTCATTTTGCTTGGGTTGATAAAACTCGTGTTTTCTCTCCATAATGTTCTCATTAGTATTAGTGTTCATTATACCAACCCCATTAGTAAGAGAAACTGAAAATTTTGTTGCATTATCAAATGAACTAGGCATATTTGAAGAAGCCATCTCTGATAAACTCCTGTCAGTTTTGGTCTCCACGGGAAGCTTCTGGAAAGCAGATGATCCTAAAGCATCAATGCCGTTTGATTTGGAAGTATTGATTATAAATGAATCCTCTGGTTCTGTCCGTTGGACAGAACTACTAGATGACGATCTAGACACGTTAAGAGAGTCAAGGAAAGATGGACGAGATCTCCTAGAACTATTTGAGTTGAAACCTGTGGATTCAGATGTCTGCACAGCTGTATCGTGCACAGTGCGCAAATTGCTAGTGGAGCTACTAAAATTTCTTTCACCAAAATCCAAATTCATGGGATAATTGAAACGCATGTCCTGCTCAACTTCAGAATCAGAATCTCTCAGCTTCATATTTGGCGGGGTAGAGTCCACTGTAAAACCCCAAAACATGACTGTATACTTAGTTTTTTTTCTGGAAAATTAAAGATAGGACAAAGTAAAACCTCATAATGTGTTGTTTATACAAACAGACAGACATGGAAATCCAGGAAAAAAAATATACAATCTAGATAGGAGAGGGACATACCAACAGTGGCAGGGAAGCTACTATAACTGGGCTTAAAGGTTTGCTGTTCAGAGCTGGCAGAACTTGGATATGAAGTAAGGAAATGAGTGCTATCATTATTAACCACAGAATGCTTTAAAGATATGTTATTTTCATTGGATTGGAGCAACTCCCTTCCATAAAGGCTGGATTGACTAGAACTGCCATAAAAACCACTAACAATAGAATGGTCAGATGAACTCCTGTCCCCTTGGCTCCCTGTATATATTCCAGATTCATTATTCATTTTTTCTGTCTCTTGGCCATACTTAACATTGGCTGATCCAGCGAATCCTGAAGCATCATGCCTGTTTGAATCAAAATGATTTGTGTATTTCTGTGTTATTCCTGAAGTACTATAATCACTCAATGAAGGACGACTAGGATCTGAATCTTTCAAAGAACTTTGTTCAACTTTCTCGGTAATATAAATTTTGTTGCCATTGTTCATAGATGCACCAATGGGTTCAACAGGTCTGCCAGGTCCATCAGATGTGCCAACTCCATCTGAATCTGCTAGCCGTGCATGTTCAGTCTCCAACAGTTGCTTCTGATCTAGGCTCACATCCAAAGCATGAGGTTGGCTGGTGGGTGCGGCTTTCTTGGCTCGCTCTGCTGCCTTTTTCTTGCGGAACTCCTCCAACTGCAAAAGAACACATAGACATGGGGAATATGATCTTACAAACCAGATTTTTCCATGCTTTAATCAGATAAAAAAGCAAAAGAACTAAAATGGAAGGAGCCAAGGAGCAGGAGGCTATGAGCGTGAGGGACATGTTACTTAATTACCAGGTGTATAGTCTAAAATCTCTAAAGAAACGCAAACAGAGACGCACAAGGGCAACAAACAATTGCTGCTTCTTGACCTGAGAAGGCGATCAAAGACCTGCCAAAGCAGAATCTCAAAAAGAAATTGGATGTACACAATGCACGTTTTTTGTTATTGCAATGGAGGTGTTTGGAAAATTGTTTTTCAGATGAAAAGGCACACTGCCAAAAGCATTAAAAAGCACCCTAATTGGCTTTTACCACAAAGGAACAACCAATTGGAATTCTAGTGGACCACAAGAATCCTCTAAAATAGAGTTGCATGAAGAGAATCATGCCTTAAATCGAATTAAATTTACTTTTTAACTCTTTCAGCTCCGAGTCAGAATTACAAGGATGGTTTCAAGTCTTTCTTGATTGCTTCCACTTGTTTCTGTGTAGAGTACTAATCATAGAAATATCCAAACATTTCATCTTTAAAGAGTTGCATTTTATTTCTAGCTCACCAACGGACATGCTTAAAGTCATAACTGGATCCTCAAAAACAATAAAACCAGTATGTAATTCTGAGTTCTTTCTCTAGTCCAATAATCTCACACTTGACAAAAATTATACACATTCACTCCCCCGTCCGGCAAGAAAAAAGGCGATTGCAGCAATATGTTTAACTTGGATCAGGAGCGCAAAGGTAATAAGAACTAAAAAATCTATTTGATTACCACCCTGAAATACACAATTCGCCAAAAAAAATTAAAACTCGATTATCTAATTTGAATCACAGATCGTTGACAGTGGAACCACATGCATGTTTCTCGCTACACATTTTGCAAAAGAAAATTGATGATATCAAAATAAACTTAATAAGTTGCATGAACTGAAACAAATCAATCAATCAAATAATTGAACATACCCGTCGCTTTCCTGCTTCGAGATGCTCCTGTTTCCGTGAGCCTGGCAACGCCTGAGCCGACGCCATTTACCCCTCTAGAAGTTGATACCCTCAAATTCCCATCCAATTAAACTACTTATCCACAAACCAATCACAATCACACAAAAAATAATCCAGATCAAGAAATAAAAAACGAAGGAAATATTGTAATTTTGAAAGGTATAATGGTGAGTTAAATTCGGATTTTGAAATTTAATTTAATAGAATCTTGATTTTGTACGGACCAAAAAAGGAAAAAAAAAAAAAAGAGGTCCGATCTGATCGGGTGAGAGTGAGAAGGGAGGAGAGCTGTTTGTTGTGCGCAAAAATAAATCGTGGGTGCACTTCAGGCAGATCTCCTTTGTTTTCTCTCTCTGTTTTTTTTTTTTTTTTGGGTTTCGTGTTTTACGTTTTGAGTTTAAATTTGGGGTGGATGCGAGGGACAAAATTACGTGCTGCTGCGTTTAAAATCAGGGGCGTTGGATCTTTTGTGTTGTACTCCAACAGTAAGATATTTTTTTTTAAAGGAAAATTGTTATTGTTATTATTATTATTTTTAATATGTGCAAATAGTTATTAATTCGTAATATTTGAAAATTAACTTTTTTTTATGGAAACGTAGTAATATTTCCTTTTTGTGATAATTTTTTATCAAAATTATATTTAATCATTTGTAATTATCGCAATTTTAATGTAATTAATTAAATATAATATGATAAGATGCATTTTTATGACATAATAGGTAAATATATTTTTATGTTACATGCATTGGATAATATTCTTTTCCTTTTCTAAGATAATTATACCGTATGATTTGCATGGAGAATTTTTTTACCGCGAACACTGCAGTCATTATTATTTTAAATTATGGAATATCGAGGGTATTTACTTATTGTTGTTATAAAAATTTGCTTCATCTCTCTATAAATTAATAAATTACTCCATAGAATAATACAGTGTAACTGTGATTTAATAAATATTGTTACTTAAATGTAGAAGAGAGTTGTTTTAGGTCGTAATATTATAAATTGTTAAATACATTTACATGTAATATCGTAAAAATTTATCTTATGATTTTGTATTTTAACTAATTGTACCTTAATTGTGATGGTTAAAGATGATTAAGCGTGATTTCGAAAAAAGAATACCTTGTTATTTTAAAAGAGGGAAAAGGTGTTATACTTGACAAAAAAAAAATATTTTAAATAATTATGAATTAATAACTTTTATTTTAGAAGAAATACAAATTACATTAAAAAAACTGAAAACCTTCAGTAAAAAACTATGATGCAAGATACATTATATTGTTTAATAGAATAGTGAAATAATGGTTTTACCCTTCTAAAAAATAAAAAAAACTTGCAATTTTGGGCAAAATCATCTTTTCATGGGAATACATTAGGTATTACAAGATTGATTAAGGATAAATTGGTCCACACAAATTTTTAGAGCATAGAGGAATGACTTTTACTTACTGTTGTTTTGTTATTTTGTGGTTGACCTAAATGTTATATGGTAATTTTACAAAGTTAAATATTATTTTAAAAAAGTTATTGATGCATGTAACACACGTGAAGGCCCCCGCACCATTCTAAAGACGCGTGTAGGATCGTCCAGGTACCAAAATCAGCTGTTCACAATAGTGTTTGAAGCGACACATCATTCTCTTTGTATTGGGCTTAGATGATATAAACCTCATGATCATGTGGTTACGCAACCCACAATAAAAATGATAACTTCCATGAGAAAGCCAAGTAATCAAGTTTGGTTGAACATTGACTCAGAGTTAACTTGTAACTAAAAACCAGAGATATTGGATGATTGCGAATAACGCTACAATATCAGTTATACCTTGACAAGTCTGATTTACTCCTTGTCCCAACAAAGAAGAAGAAGTTTGTTTAGCAAAATTGAATTTCATTAATATTTAAAGGTTACCAAATTTACAGCAAAACAAAATATAATATAGTTTTAAGATAATAATCATAATGGTCCTATATTGAGCTGTAAACCAATTGGCCTTAACTAAAACTTGGCTAAGCATAAATCTAATACCTAAAACAAGCCTAAAATTTGATTTTGAGCCAAAACAAACTCAATAAAAATAAAAGTCCTATACCTGAAATATAATTATCTCGTATATTAATTAAAACAAAAAACAAACCTTAAGAAATATTAAGAATAATACAAGTTATCAAAACATCTCCGAAATCATATCTCCTTGCATTAGATTCCTTGTAGTTAATCTAAAACTTGTAGAAGAAAGAGTGTTTCTTTGTTTGTCCATTAATTCTTTTACCTTGCTTGAAAGATGTTGTCTTGGATGTTAAAATTTCTCTCTTTTTTTAGCTGAAAATATGCTTTAAAAATAGGAAGGAATCTCTATTTTAAATAAGAAAATCTTGTAAGAGAAAGGAAGAAAACAAAAGGAAAAGTTCTTTGATTATGGTCTTTCCTTATACTCCATGTTAAGGCAGGATTCCTTGCATTTAAAGGACAAATATATGATGGGAAATATTTCTTATATGTTATCGCCTTTCTCTTTCCGTGCTAGGTATGAAATCATTGCCCAACATAAAAAAAAAAAAAAACAATATTTCCTCTTCAAATCAGCCTTTGTCATTTCTTTGCTTCTCATTTTAGCATTAGGAAACTTCCTCTCACAAATAACTAAGTAACCATCATTCATGCATCCTAATCTAGCTAGGATATTTGATAGATCATTGTAGAAAAAAGGTCTTAACATTCTAATTAATCCAAGCCAACTTTGGATTCCATGTGACCCAAACTTATACACGTTAACATAACCCAAATTAGACCTAATACAAACTCTTAACAAGCCTACTTTGTTGCTCGAATCAGACCCATACATGGGTTGCTCAAATCTTGTCGAATGCAACATCATACATAATCTAAGGTTGATCAAACTCACTCTATGCTAAAACCTTAATGTAGCCAAATGGTTTCCAGGCTAGAAACCTTTCATGGTTAATTGCATTCCAACAAAAAAACTTATGGCAAGAAACAATGTTGGCCGAATGGCCTTCCATCCAAACTTAAACACATAAACGAATGTTCAACATGAAAAATCCAACCCTGAATTGTATCATCCTCCCCTTATTTAGAAAGCTTCGATCTCGAATCCAAAACATGAAAATCATATACTAGAGGCACGTCATCATCATAAGATCAAAACAATGTTTCATCATCAAAACATTGTAAAACTTTGTCGACAAGGAAGATGTTCTAAATAACCCTCACTTACACATATAAATTCTCATTTTCAACCTTTTTATGCCTTTTAAGTTTTAACTGGTCCTTATAAACCTGCTTATAAGATAAAGAAATAAGAACTACAAACTTCATATCCTTCACAAATGAATATATATTTTTGAATTCATCATGCATAACTTTCCTATCATACTATCAAGGTCTACCCAATAATAAGTGACCAGCATATATAAAGACTACATCACATAACATTTCATTACAGTACTTCCCAATGAAAAAAGATAGAAGGATTTTTTTAAACATCTTTACCTCGCTACAATCATCTAACCATTGTAATTTATAAAAAAAATATGATGTTTAGTAGTATGCAGGTTCAATTTATCAACCAAACCTATACTAGTTACACTAGTACAATTATCATTATCAATTATCATGCTACATATCATTTATACACATGACATCTCATATGGAAGATGTTTTCTCTTTGCTATTTCAAACCTCCTACTTTAACTTGCATATTAAGTGTTTGTTTCACCACAAGAATCTTCTCTTTAATAGAATACTCAATACATTCATCGCTAACATCCTTTGATGATGGCATCTCCTCTTCCTCATTATCTTCCTTATTGGTCAGAATCTCACCTTGAGCCTTCATAACTATAACTCGCTTGTTTGAGCACTATAAAACAACAAGACAAAAAAAATCATTTAATGTCACGATTACGAGAAGTGTGAGTCTCAACCTTACCTTTATTATCAGCAGAGCCATCTTTCTTCTTTTTAGAAGTCCCGGAACCCCCTCCAATATTAGTTAGACTTGGACAACCCTCTCTTTCCTCAAATTAGGTTGCCAAGAAGAAAAGGAAGTGATCAAATTGAATGGTTCTCGTGACCTCTTTTCCTTTTAAATTATCTTTCCACTTTGGTGGTCATATACATCATATCCTCCAACTCTATATAATGTTGCAGCTCTATAATATTCACAATCTTGCGATTCAGCCCATTCAAAAACCTAGTCATAGTGGCCTCCCTATCCTCCAATATATAGCCCGAAATATCATGATTTTCATCTTCTTATGATACTCATTAACACTCCTAATATGTTGACTCAAAGCCTGTAATTTTTTATACAAATCCCTATAGTGGTGATTAGGCACAAAATGCTTTCTTATCAAAGCCTTCATCCATATCATCTAATGTAGCAATAGGTCTCTTCCCATTTCACCTTCAAGAAGTCATAACCTAATCCCACCATATAACTATGTAATCAACAAACTCAATTATCACAAGTTTCACCTTCTTCTGCTTAGAATAATAATGATAATTAAAAGTTCAATCTACCTTTTTTTCTTACTCCAAATAACCCTTAAGGTTGTTTTTACCTTGAAAACTGGGTATTTTCATTTTAATAAAATCAATATCACCATCCACATCGTTACGGTATCCATAGTTTTAGAAACCCCCCTTGAGGCTAAACCCATCATCCATTTAGTATTTAAGCTGCCGAAAACCTTTATTATGTCATATAGCCTCATCCTCAAAGTCATCATCCCTAACATCGTCATCTTTATCATCAAAGTCATTCAAGTTATGGTTTACATGTTGTTCAGGTCTTCTATTAAAGTTACATCTTCGATGAACCTCATTTCTTCTTTCATCATTCTTATTATCATGCCTTTTCACCCTATCGAACCTATCGTGTACATTACCAATCACCATGTTAAACCTCTTTAGCATTTACGATAGTTATTGAATATAAAGTTTGAGGTTGTTCATTTCTATAGGTGATAGTGTTTCACCCTTTTCTTTAGCCATCACAAATCTGCAAAATTCATTAATGGTAAAAAAAAATTATGTTTCCTCATTTATTCTCTCACATGGTTACACTCCTCTCGTGTTTCATTTAAAGCCTTCAATTACAAGTAGTTTTAATGCTAAAAAAGTCTATATTAATGGCGTTTGCATAGATAATGTCAAGACGAGATAAAAACACGACAAGAAAAAATTTACGATAAAAAATATTGATTTAGAGCTAAATTGCAATCTGACCTTCTAGATTAGATCTGACCAAAAGCAAATAAAGGTGTTTTTGGCATAGTAACCAACCCAAAATAATTGAATACACTATTTCAATATTACCAGCCTAAAATTACAAGGCCTTTCAATTAATGAATGCAATAGACCCTTTTAAACCCAAAATTTGACCCTAAAATAAATGTCATTCAAATGACCTGAAATTTTATATTTAGTGTGATTTCACCCAAAATAACCTTAATATCAATTTTGAGTTAATTCCGATGTGTTTTGGTACGTAGACGCGAAACAGATGCGAATCAACCCCTTTTAACTCAAAAATATGTTTTCTAATATGTAACTATTTTTTTTACTAAGAAGAAACACAATTACCATAAATAAACAAAGAAAAATGTAAGAAGAAAAAGAAAACTGATAAAAACTAATTTAAGCAATTCTGACTGAAACAAAGAATAATGAAGAAGAAACAAACACAAAAACAAATAGATAACGACAACAAGAAATATATAACCTGATTTTGGAGCCTAACTCTGATACCAACTGATGAAAACCTCATGATCATGTGTTCAGACAACCCACAACAAAGATGATAACTTTCTAAATAAAGTTGAGTAATTAGGTTTGGTTGAACTTTGACATAGAGTTTGGAGTGGCGTGTTATTGTTTTGTGTGTTGGTGTGGCACATGTTCATGGAGGAGGTGCGGTTGGGCTCATATAATTATTTTTTTCTTTTCTCTTTCTTTTTTCTCCTAACCTAGAAATTTGTGTTGGCCCTTTTAAAAATTAGATAAAATCCTTCAGTTTTTATTTTTATCAATTTTGGTCCTCATTATTTTGATTACTCTTTGTTTTGCTTTAATGCCTTTTGAAGTTTACTTTCTTTTTTCAATTTCATCCTTAGGTATTTTTTTTATCCAGTTCGGTCCTCATTTTTTTTATTTCTCTTTTTTATGTTTTACCCTTTTTATTATTATTTTTTAATTTCATCCCTCATCATTTTATTTATTTTTATTTTTTTATCTAATTTTGGCCCTCATTCTTTTGATTGTTATTTCCTTATCCTTCTATTGATTTTTTTTCATCTTGTCCCTCAATATTTTATTTAATTTTTTCTTTTTATTGAATCTTGATCTTCATTCTTTTAATTGCTCTTTTTATTTTGTTTTTAAATTTGTTTTTTTTCAATTTAGTCCCTCAACATTTTATTTTATTTTATTTATTTATTATCCAATTCTAGTCTTCATTCTTTTAATTGATTTGTTCTTATCCTTTTTATTAATTTGTTTTTTTTTCAAATTTGTCCCTCAACTTTTTATTTTATTTATTTTTTATTCAATTTTGGTTCTTATTCTTTTAATTGCTCTTTTTTTTACCATTTTTCTTATTTCTGGGGTTATCTTGGGTTAGTTAAGTTAACTCGGGGTAACTTGAGTTTTTTTCATGTGTTTTTTATATATAATTTAACCCTGATCCTTTTTTCTAGGTCATTTTTTTAAAATAATTTTTTTAATCCGGATCCCATGTTGTAAGTGATGGGTTAGTAGAGTGAGCTCAGGTTGACTCATGTTTTTTTCTTTGATATTTTTTTTTAAATTGATTTTTTTTAATTTCATCATTTGAGATCAAGTTATTGGACCTTAAACTTAGTTTTTTTTCCCGCTTTCCATTATATAGGGTATATTAATCTCATATACCATGTGTTCGTCAAATTAACACGGGTTAACTCAGGTTATCATCGTCATAATTTTTTTATGTTTGAAAAAGTAACTCGACATGTGGAGTAGGGCGGAAAAAAAAGTTAATAACTATTTCAAAGTGGATTTTATTTCTAGAAAGATAAAAATATAGAAATATTTGGTGCATATTTTCCAGCTAGTGAAGAAGAGCAAGAGAAGGCAATAAAAGACTTATTGGAAGAGCTAAATGAGCAAGGGCTAGGAGACAAGACGTTTTTTAGTGGCAACACCATAAAATATGATTGACATTTCTCATGGTGCATTAACTTGTTTGTTCGAAGCCATGGAAGAAGCAGCGGGTGTAGAGGTATTGGAACCTAGCGCATTCCCTCGTTTGCATACTTGGGCTAAAAATTTTGAAGGACGTAGCTGTGATCAAAGAAAGTGTTCCTATTAATTATTTAATAAAATTAATTTTTTAAAAAAATTAGATATGAATGAAAATAAGAATAAAATTCATGACCTACTAAGCTAAGAGTGATAAAATTTATTATTCTTGATAGGTGATTTTATTCTCTCTACGACTTGACTTATTTTTGGATCAAAAAATTTATATTTTTAATTTAATAATAAGGAGAATCATAATTAACAAATTAAATTTATCAATAATATTGATGGGCCAGTCACGTAAAATATTTGACCAGCAATAGCTACATCACCATTATTATTAGCATGTCAACGAGAAATACAAGGTTTACACACACACGAAACAGAAACCATACATGAAGAAGAAAGATGAGACAAGACAAGCATGGAATTGGGATTCAGAAGCATTATAAAGGCTAGCTCTTGGCTAGTCTCTTCATGGAGTCAGTCCTGTAGGCCAGCATCTTATCGTAGGCAGGGATGTTTTCTTTAACCACAGGAAGTTCGACGAAATTCTTAGCCCAGGCGTGCAACCGAGGCAAAGTGGCTGGTTCCAACACTTTCACACCTTTTGCTTCTTCCAAGGCTGCAAACCAATAACCCAACACTCCAAATGAGATGTCTACGAGATTTATACTTTCACCGCCGAAAAACTTCTTATCTCCAAGACCTTGCTCCTCCAAGATTTTCAGCCACTCCACCAATTCTTTTGCTGCCTTCTCGAGCTCTTCTCCGCTACCATGGTAAAATTCTCTAAAGGAAGCACCCTAAATAACCAAAGCGTTTGATTATTTCTTGAATATAATAAAACAAAAAAATAGAATAATAAAAATTAAAAGTTTTTAAGAAAGCTAGTGAAGAGAAATCAATCCGATTTAATTACCAGTAACTAAAATAATGATTGGTTCTGGCTTTCGACTTGATAACAAATATATGTTTTACATGTAACCAGTAATTCTTTCACCCAATTACTAGGACTAAATTGAAATCTTGGAATCAATTTCTCTTTCCTTAGGACTGCAGCCTACCAAGTAGCAGATAAAACTAAAAGATTTCAGGAAACAGAAACAGTTGAATGAAAAATATACGATGAGACCTGTAACTAGATCGATACCCTCACCTTGATAACTCCATACTGGATCCAGAACCGAGCCATGGCCCTCTCATAAGGGTCCTTGGGAAGCAATGGGTTTTCAGGCCATGTTTCTTCGATGTATTCAAGGATAACAAGAGACTCCGCAATTGGTTTGCCACCATGAACAAGAACTGGGATCTTCTTGTAAACCGGGTTGTACTTCAAGAGCGATTCACTCTTGTTAGAAAGGTCTTCTTCTATGTATTCATACTCCACACCTTTTAATTTCAGAGCCCATATGATTCTGTGACTAAATGGGCTCGGCCAAAAGCCATATAGCTTCACTTCTGCCATTGTTTTGATGAGGTCAGGATGCAAGGTCTGCTGCTATGGAAACCCATTTTATAAGTTGTTCTACGAATTTAATTTAATTTAATGTGTTGATATTTTTAAATTATTTTGATGTATTAATATTAAAAATAAATTAAATAAAATAAAAAATTATTTAAATAAAAAATACTTTAAATAATAACATTTCCTGCAATTCATACTCGCTCCCCACATCTGTTAGAAACTTTATAGGCTGTGGATTTTGACTCTGAACATATACATGCATGTCTTGTCTTCGGATTAGGTGGTGGATATGGAGTTGTGGACACATCACTTATGAACCCGTGTGATTTTCGTAGAAATTTCGATGCCCTGCTCCAAGAACTTACATCATTATCAAGATATTAATTATTTAAAAATTTGGAAAAGCAGAGAAATTAACTATTCCCACGTTGACTGCTCTTTTTATTTTGTTAACCTTCTGCTAAGAATCTATTGACTGTTGAAACAATCTTAATTTACCAAAATAAACCGTTGATTTAGACACATAAGGCAGCTGCCTTTAATTTCTAGTGGTGATGGTAGCAAGCATGAGGTGATTTGACGGACATGCCACTGTTTTTTTTTTAAAAAAAATATTTTAGTATTTGTTTTTTAAAGTATTTTTTATTTAAAAATATATTAAAATAATATATATTTTTTATTTTTAAAATTTATTTTTAATATTAACATATTAAAAAATCTAAAATTATATATAAAAAATATCTTTAAAACATAAAAATAAACAAAAAGAATTAAAGTAGTCAAAAAGCTTGATCATGGTCAGGGAAGGTTGTGTAAAAAATTACTAGTAATCTGAACCAAATGTAAATGCTATTTTTTTTTTTTTTTGCCTTTGCCTAGACCCAAGTCTGAGCTTCTCTTAGGACCTCTTTTCTTTAAAGATTTGGATTGCCTCGCAGAGTTTATACTTAACTCTTTTAACTTTTTACTGTATATGTTCCCATAAAATCTTGTGATCTTTCGAATGAGATTAAGAGTTTTTGAGATAACAAAATACGATAATTAAAGGTTATTTAAAATTATTTTTTCATTCACTCGTAACTTGGAAGTTGATGTTTTATGGTAAAAAAAACTTCTTGGAGAATAAATTCTAACATATTTTTAACTTAAAAGTAAATAGATCTCATTTTTAATTTTATCTTAAATGTGTATATTAACTATATTTTAAAACAAAATTTTTAAGACTTTATACATGTATGCAAGTGAGGAAAAGTGTGTTTATTTTTATGTTAAAAAAATATTTTTGAAATTTATTTGAGTTTTTGTTTTGAAAGATTGTATGATATTGAAGAGGCTGAAAATTTTATAATAAAAGTTAAAAATGCTTTATTAAGGTTGTTTGATTATTATATGAATGTTTATGAGAATATTAAAGGTATTTATAGTGTTATACCTAGCATAAATAAGGATGTTAATGTGATTTAATAGTGGTAGATGATGATATGTTAGATGACTTAGTTATAAAATACAAGATTCTTTCTAAAATGGCACAATACGTATTGGTATTTATAGTTGTTTTTGAATTAGCATTCAATACTATTTTAATATATTAAATCCATTTCGAAGTTTTTTTATCTTTATCAAAAGTGCAAATATTTTTTTGTTGTCAAAATTGATTGAGTTTAACATCAATTTCAATTAATATTAGAATTTTTATGGATTATATTAAAATTATTGTTATCCCAATTATAAACCAACAAAAATAGATTTTGGAGCATATGTTAACTTCCAATCCCTCGTGATTATTATGCTTATCAAAACGTTACTGAAATTATTGTTTTATGATTTTGGTTAATTAAATTAAACATTTGTCAATCTCCATTCTAAGAAATAGAGGTAGGTTAACGAGTTCTTTTATTCCTTCATTACTTCCTTCACTCATGGAAGGTAACAAAACGAGTACACGGGACTCGAAGACGGGCCCAGGCCTATCACAACGACCAGCTGAAAGACGACACGAATGCAATAAAGAGACAGACAAGACACGAAACAAGAGGTCCTGAACACTGAAAAACGCACCACAGTTCCCGTTATTATCTGTATCGCCGCAGCGATCAGGCAGATGCAGCCAATATTGCTTCTCTGCGACGCTTAAAGAAGGTAACCGACCAGCCCCTATCTGGAAGGTTTTCTTTAATTATAGGCGCTTGCTTGAAGTTTTGAATCCAGGCATGCAGGCGAGGAAACTTGTGGGCTTCAAATATTACTCCTTCTCCTACTACTTCTTCAATGAGTTCCAACCAATAAATAACAGAACCAAAGGCTATATCTGCTATCCCTATACTGTCTCCACCAAAAAATTTCTTCTCCCCTAACCCGTGTTCTTCAACGTTTTGCAACATTTCCAGGGTTTCCTTCCTTGTCTTCTCAAGCTCTTCCCCTTTAGCAAGAAACATTCTCCGCACTGATGTGCCCTGAAGCCAGAATAAACCACGACATTAATCACTGGAAACTAAATGGAGTACCAAAGAAAATTAAGCTTAACAAGTCCAGTTTTTTAGTATTGTACGAATCATGAAATATATAATAATGTCTGCACGCTGTACCTTATCCTCGGCAAATTTGACCCAGAAACGAGCCAGAGCTCTCTCGTAGGGGTCATTTGGCAGAAATGGATTTTGGGGCCACATCTCATCGATGTATTCGACAATGATCATGGACTCGCAAACTGGCTTATCGCCATGGAGAAGCACCGGCATCTGCTTGTGAACAGGGTTATACTTGAGAAGCAGCGGGCTTTTATTGGTGAGATCTTCTTCTATAAACTCATATGGAATAGCCTTTAATTTTAGAGCCCATATCACTCGGTAAACAAATGGGCTGGGCAATGCTCCAAGCAGCTTCACTCTTTCCGCCATGACTGAGAGGTTTGTGGTGATCCTTCATCGTTACCTTCCACGCTCCTTTACAGTGTTAACTAGTTACATGTCCCGCGCGATGTTACGGGTTAATTATTTTTTGTATTTTAAAAATAGTTAAGATCTAAAAATATTAGATTTTTTTACAAAGTTATACTCAAGAGTCTCAGGTTTGGTTGCAACGCCTGATCCAAGAGTAATGTTTATAATATTAATAATAACATTAAACTTGGGTTAACTCTTAAAATAAAAGTGTCTGGATTGCAATACCAGATCCAATAACATTGGACATGGATCTGGCTGCAAGGTTGTGTCATAAAAGTATGATAATTTAATAAATTAGTTTAAAAAAACCAACATGAAGAAAAAAACTAATGAAAAAAAAATATGAATTAATTGGGTTAACCCTTTAAACCAGATTAACCCGTCATACCTCGAATTTGCATCGTGAAAGCTTGATAGTTAAAAAGAAAAAAACAAATTAATGGGTTAACCCAGAATTAACTGGGCTAACTCGTCAAACCAGGTTAACCTGTCAAACCCAGAATCCGTGTAATGAAAGTTTGATAACTAAATAGAAAAAAATTTAACATTAACAATTTAAATTAAACAAAAAAATTAATTAAAAAAAGCATCAGCTTTTTCACAGTGGATTGCATTGTGCAGTTCACAGTCAAAGGCATAGAAAAAAACTAAAGGCATCAGTCGAGAACTACTTAGAAAAAAATTTAATATTAATAAACTAAATTAATTAAATAAAATTAATTAAAAATAAAAAAGAAAAGAAAAAAAACCTCTAAGAAGAAAAAAACTAAATAGAAAGAAATTTAACATTAACAAACTAAACTAAACGAAACGAAAAAAATAATTAAAAAGCAAAAAAAAGCAAAAAATAAAATAAAATTCATGTTAACTCGTCAAACCAAGTTAACCCGTTAAACCCGGGATCTGTATCATGAATGTCTGGTAACTAAATAAAAAAAAGTGAATATTAACAAACTGAACTAAACAAAAAAAAATAATTAAAAAAAAAAAATCCGGGTTAACTCGTCAAACCATGTTAATCTGTTAAACCCAGTATTTGTGTCATGAAAGTCTGATAACTAAATAAAAAAAATTAACATTAACAAACTAAATTAAACAAAAATATTTATGAAAATAATAATAATAAAAAATTGACGGGTCAACCCGGAATTAACTGGGTTCACCCGTGAAACCAGGTTAACCCGTAAAACTTGGGATATGTGTCATGAAAGTCTAATAACTAAATAGAAAGAAATTTAACATTAACAAACTAAACTAAGCGAAAAAAATTAATTAAAAAAATAAAAAAGCATAAAAAAATCTCAAAAAGCATAAAAAAACAACAAAAAAAAGTTAGATAACCTTAAAAAAAATAAAAAAAAAACTAAAGAAGAAGTCAGTGTTTTATTGTGGACTGCACAGTGCAATCCACAGTAAAAACACTCACTCCTTGTAGTTATACTTAAATTCAATGGAAGGGGCTTGCTTGGGCAGCAATTCAACTTTGCCTCTCAAGGAGTTTTTCTATTCCATGTTGATGTATTTGCTTACGTGATCATATTCATAAAAAATGTATTTATATAATCTATTCGCCAAAATCAGAGATTGAAGATGCTAAAACATTATCTAATTAAATTAAATATATTATATTTCTCCTCTTTTCTTTATGCTCAAGTTCAATCATGTTTTAAGTTTAATTATATTTTTTCTGGGAATTTTCCTCAAATAAAATATTGAGCCCGTTCACGTTACCGTTTACGTTTCTTCAAAAATACACTAAGTAAACATTTGGTTAATAAAAAAAAGTTGCTTAATGTGCATGGATCCTACAACAAATTACATGCGAAATGCTGGGAGATGAAAAATAGCAAACTATTGCTTTTTTTTGCGCGACTAAGAAATTTAACCATGCTACACTGTTTAGTGAACAGTAGAGTATGGTTTAGTGAACAGGGAAGGCATGCTTTACTATTCACTGAACAATAGAGCAGTGAACAGTGCAGCATAGCTACACTGTTCCAGCCGGACCAGTTCCGGTCCAACGCGTAAAATGCATTAAACCGTGTCCGATCTAGTAAAATAAAAAAAATATTTTTTATTTTTTAATTATGTTTTATTCACTTAATGATGAAATATTTGTAGAATTTGATCACAATTCTAATTTGTTCCTGATTATATTTTACAAGTTATGTTATTGCGTGTTAAAGAAACCAAGAAAATTATCGGATGTATTTCAGACGTGATGAAATTATAGATAGTTCAATGGAATAATAAAAAAATATTTTATATAAAGTATTATTTATTTCATAATGTAATAACAATAGTTAAATCTACAATATTTAAATTAAAAACAATTAATATTAATATATATATTTTTAAATTATTTTATAATCTCAATTTCAAAAGCATTATTAACTAAATATATTAAACTACTTTTCATTTAACCTTAATTTTAACCATAATTTTAACCAAATATATATTTTTTCAAACCAACTTCAACTAAAAATATTTTTTATTAAATATTTTTTTTAAATCATAACCACAATACAAAACACACTCTTAGGTTACGTTTGTTTTAAAAAATATCAGTAACTTCACGGCAATAATCTCGTCCGTAGCTGCTAACGGATGAAAGTTCCATCCCAAGGAAATATCTGCGAGCAATTCTGTCACAGCGGAAATTTTGTCCTCCTAGTCCTAGCCCCTGTACTTCTACGGTTCTCAAGGTCCGCAGGGTGTCATTTATTAGCTTTTCTTTGGGTATATAGAATGTCGGAAATATTATTTTTTAATTTTTTTAAATATATTAAAATAATATAAAATTTATTTTTTTAATTATTTTCTTATCAATACATAAAAACAATTTAAAAATATTAAAAAATAAATTCAATCTCAATTTTAAACGGGAGATAAGCTAATAAAAGTACTGCTTGCACTTGAGTTCATTTTCAAAGACAACCTATTTTAAAAAAGATAAAAAAAATAGTAAAATACATGCTAGACGAGATTTTCATTCTAAAAAAAATATCAATAAGTTTACTTTTAAGAAATAATTAAAAATAATTAATAATTAAATTTCATGATTGATTTTTTTAATATCAATAAGTTAATTTTTATAATTCATATTCCAAACAAGTTTATCTTTAATTATGATATATATATTATCCTCTATATATTCTTTAAAAAATCACCACTCAAGTGGTTTTTATTCTCTTTCTTTTTAGTTTTCTTAAAAAAATTAAATTATTTTAATATTTTTTTCCTCACCTTTAAAATAGTTAATTTTTGTAATCAATTCTTCTTGTATTACTATTATTTTAAAACTTTCAAAAAAAATATATAATTATGATGGTGATTTATTTTTTTAAAATAAATTTATGTGTACCTTTTTCTCAATTGTACATATATATAAAGAACTCATGTTTAAGTTTAAATAATTTAGATTAGAGGTTAGAAAAAAAATTAAAAAATTGATTAAATTGATAAAACAAAAAATTAATAAAAAATTTAATTAAAATATTTTAAAAATATTTGGTTTGATTCGGTTTTATAAGTTTAAAATTAAAAAACCAAATAAAATTTTTTTTTTATCTTAAATGTGTATAGTAATTATATTTTAAAACAAAATGTTTAAGACTTCATACGTGTATGCAAGTGAGGAAAAGTGTGTTTATTTTTATGTTCAAAAAATATAAAAAATATTTTTTATATTTTTGTATCATCAATGCACTCAAGAATCACCGTAGACTCCGCTAATGGGTTTCCATCATTAACAAGCACTGGGATATTTTTTACTGGGTTGCACTGCGAAATCGAGTTGCTCTTGTAGTCTTGTTAGAGAGATCGTCTTCTTCACACTCATAGCTAACGCCCTTTAGTTTTACAGCCCAGATAACCCGCTGGCTGAATGTGGGTATTGATCATTGCAGGATTTTCTTCTTGCAAAGTAATGGAGAATTAGAAGATCAATAATCAAAGTTAGGCTCCATGATTTGATGAAGTATTTTTTTTTATCCATGGGAGATTCTGTTCAAGTTGAGATTGCATTTGAAAATTCTAAATAAGTTGGAGGGTTATTGGCTTTCTTTCATATAGATCACAGAGAATTTATTCTAGGATGCAAGTACTGGGGCTTTCCAGCTGAAAAGAAGAAATTGAAAGGAAAAAAAAAAACGATCACAAGGTTCATGGATATCTCCAAGATAATAGATCAGGTACAATAATTTAACGTCACTGGATAATCTTAGCTTGTAATCTAGTCTCCACAACATAAAGGTCTTGCTTGGTGATCCTGATCAGGATAAATATATATCCAGATTTCCCCTGGTTCCTGCATGGATCACACATTGGGCTACTAGACTTCTAGTGATCATGACCTACATAGACGGGTCCGAGAGAAACATCTGCCTTAAGCGTCTAAAATGCACCAGCACTCTCTCACGATCAGGAAGGTTCTCTTTTATCACCGGAATTTCTTTAAGGCGCTGAATCCAGGCATGTAAGCGAGGCAAAGTGCTTGGTTCCACCAATTTCACACCAACCATTTCTTCCGAGGCTTCAAACCAGTGAGCCAGCCACCCATATGCTATATCTACCATCCCAATGTTTTCCCCTCCGAAAAACTCTTGTCTCCGAGGCACTGCTCTTCCAGGATTTTTAGCACTTCTTCTTTTGCTGCCTTCTCTTTCTCTTCTTCAGTTGCTCGGAAAAATGCAAAAAATGTCATGCCCTGGATAATCAAGGATATGTTTTCTCTCAGCTTGATCTTAAAGGCCAAAAATATAAGAAGATTGGAGCTATAATCAATGAAAAACTGGAACTTTGTGTTCCGAATAAGATCCAGAAAATAACTACCATACTGATGAATTCTTGCACAAAGAACTCGAAAAATTATTGAACTTTCATGTTTTTTTACTATTACGCAAATAATTCATAGCAAAAAAGAAATGAATAGAGCAAGCAAGGATTACCTTGTCTATTCCAAATTGAATCCAGAATCGAGCTGTGGCCCTCTCGTAAGCATCTTTTGGTAGCAAAGGATGATCCGGCCACGTTTCTTCTATGTATTCAAGAATAACCATGGACTCCACAATTGGTTTTCCGCCATGAACAAGTACCGGAACCTTCTTATGAATCGGGTTGTACTGCAATAGTGCTTGACTTTTGTTGGAAAGGTCTTCTTCTACGTACTCATATCTGATACCCTTTAGTTTCAGTGCCCATATCACTCTGTAGCAGTACGGGCTAGGCCAGAAACTATGCAGCTTCACTTCTTCCATTGTTTTTGAGAGATCTGGGCCAAAAAAGTCTAGTTGCAGAGCAAGTCAAAGTCTACAAGCAAACTAGATAGGTGGCACACGGCTGTCGGTTTCTTTCCTAACCCAAAAACATAATGTTAAAGCGTTCCCCACGTATTTAAAGCAAAATAAAATATTATGACTCGGTTATAGATTTTAATATCGAAGGACGAAGAGAAATTGAAAAAAAAAAAAAAACCCAACCTAACCAGGGTTGGTATAACAACCTTGTGATAAAAAAAATAATTAAAAATTGAAAAGTAAATTTAATATATATATATATATATATATATATATATATATATATATATATATGATGTAAAAACTCTAAATTAATCTAAGCAACCATAACAAATGTGTTACCTCATGGTAGAAAGAAAAAAATGTTTATTTTTTTAATGAATTTAATGTTAAATGAAAAAATAAAAAAATAACAGAAATAAAAACATATGAAAATAATTAATATTAATCCGAGTTAAAATTTCATATTCGTGATCCGGATCATGAGATCGGAATCAATGCAAAAAAATTAACGGAGCTCAATTTTAAATAAATTAAATGTTGAAGGATGAAATTTTAAAAAAAATTAATTTTAAAAAAGGAACCAATGAAAAAGAAATAATTAAAAGAATAAGAGTCAAGTCTCACATAAAAATCAAATGATTATGAATGAAATTGAAAAAATATATTTTTTAAAAAATAAAAATTAAAAGAATGAAGATCAAATTTGATATAAATATCAAATGGAACGAAATATTAAGGGATAAAATTGAAAAAAAATCAAAACAAATAAAAAACAATCACAAAAATAAGAATTATAATTAAAATAAAAAGAAAATAGAGTATTACTCTTAATTTTGGCTCGACTTGTATGTTTTTCAAGGAAAAAAAAAGAGAAAATAAGAGGGAATTCGACCACAAGTTAACGCATCGCTTTAGTGGACGTGCCTCAACATTATTCTTTAAAAGAGACAGTATTCGATGTTTTTTGACAACTGGAAGACACTACCCACATTGACAGGTGCATTGCATGCACTATTAATTTTTCTCTGTTTTTTTAATTTAATTTATGTAAATACCATCCTTGACCCCATATGATATTAACTAAAAAATCATAATAAAAAAAACCAAAAAGCCTCTCAATCTTAGTTACAAATTATTTTATTGAAATGGTAATTTATGCCAAGAAAGAGAAAAATTTGAATACACCCATGTCCTAACGGTTAAGCAAAATCAATTTTGAGTATATTTTAGAAATTATATTGTGTAAATAAAAGGTTAAAAGATTTTTTTTCCTTCACTAAATCTGTGACAACAAGTGTATTTTGTGACAATATCATACTGCCCTTGAAAAGCTTAAATTATTAAGGATAAAATAATAATTTTATTATGGAAATTCATTATGAAATATGAGTGTATACACGGTTTGAAAATGACTTTTTTTAGAATTTATTTTACTAGTTTATCACCTACACTTTCTTAACTCTGAAAAGTAAAATGCACAAAGAACTAGTAAATTAGTCCTCGTGATTTTAAAAGCTAATATTTCCTCCATTTTTTTTAAAAAATATTTTATAACTTAATGGGAAAACTACTTATTTGATGCCAAATATTTATTATTTTCTCTTTGAGTACCTTTTCTTTAAAAATATTTACATATTCGAGTAAACTCACTCTCTCTCTATATTTTTTTTATTTGGGTACATGTTGTTGAGGTGTCTGTTATTTTGTAACAAATGGCAAAAATTACAAAATTATATTTTGGTCCTTGATTTGAAAAAATTATAGTTTGGATAGTGATTTTGGAAAAATTTGATATGGCTCCTGATTGCAAGAGATAGTTTTCTTTTAGATCCTAACATTAAATTTAGATTTATTCATGACTGAATAAAATTTTTATCGCTTCTATTTAAATTTTAAATTAACTATACTTCGCGTTGAAATATATTCAGGTATTTCAAATACAGCACATGCCACTTCTTTATAAAAGCAGTGGTTGAAATATATTCAGGTATAATTCTAAGTAATTGATGTAAACATATCCTTAAAAATATTTATAAAGTAGCATGTTGATTTGTGCTAATTTGCTTCTTTTTTCTTTCGCGGAAACTTTTTTTTGGCTTTTTATACTTTGAGCTGGATAAATACATGATGCAGGGATCTATAATTACTATAGAGTCGAGGGTGTTTTCAGAAATTTGTACAGAAATATGGATATTTTATAGGAATATACATAATGATCAGTTTGATTAAGTTCTCTTGTTCGAGAGATTTTCTAATCTGACAATTTGATGCTTAAAATGATTAAAATAGCCATTATATATAATTTATACCATAAGTCAATCACGTTTTCGGCCGGAGTAAATGTTTTCTTATGACTGTGTTTAACGCATACCTTGTTTTCGGTCAGTTTAACATGCACACCTTGTTCGCTACTGCATACATGTTACATTGTTCATGCTTAACAATGCAGTTTGGCTACACTGTTAATATAAACAGTGTTGTAATCCATTTTTGGATCCCCCACAAAATATATATATATATATATATATATATATATATAAAATATATATATAGCCAAAGGAGGTTAAGAAAAAATAACAGGAGGCAGAAGCGCTCAGAAAATAGTCGGAAAATTGGTCAATAAGGTTAAAAATACAAAGTTGGGATTTTTGACAATATATTCTTGGAGAAAGAGAGCCATGTTGAGAAGGAAAATTTGGAATTTGAGGAGGAAAGCCCAAATTTGGATGTTTATGGACTTGATTGGATTTTTAAATGAATTTATAGGGGATTTGATTGCAAGAAAAATTGATTTTTAAGTCAATTTGGGCTTTAATTAGAAGAAATTTAAGTTCTGGGGCCAAAATATATTTTTTAGGAATTTATTAGGTCAAATCAGGGGTTTAATTGCATAAATATTGAAGTTTAAGGGCCAATTAGGGACTTAATGGAAGAAATCCGAAACCAGGGACCAAATTGGAGAAGGCGCCCAAGTAGGGGGGCTGAAATTAATTGATTCAGGGGCCTAATTGAAGAAATTGGAAGTTATTTGATCAATTAAGGGCTCAATTGCATAATTCAGAGGCCAAAGACCAAAGTGAAAAACGCGGCCAAATATAGGGACGAGGTTCGAATTCGGCAGGGATACAATTGAAGGGACAAAAGATGATTGAGGGCTGCTTTGCAAATTGACGCGTTTTGGCGTCTTGCAGGACTTAAATGAAACGGCGCGTTTTGCCTAAAACGACGCCGTTTCATGTAAAAAAAAAAAAAAAAGAAGGACGGAACGGTGTCGTTTTGAACGACACTGTTCCTCTTTCTTCGTCCCCTGGACATGCAGCATGGGGGGGAGAAAAAAACATGGTTTCCTTTGTTATTTCTTTATAAAAAAAACACATTCCCTCTCTCCCTAGACCACACACCTCACCGACCCGAAGCCCCACGCCCTGGACCACCGACCGAAGCCATTGGCCGACCGGCCGTTCACACTGCCGAAAGCAAGGGAACGGCGCATGGCTGTCGCGGGTGGTGGCCGACCAGCCACCGCGAAACCCGCTCCCCATGGCGCACTAATGAAGGGCCCAACGCCCTTTCGCTCCTATAAATATAGAGCAAAAACGTAGAAAGGAGGGGAGGAGAAAAAACGGAAAAACAGAGGGGGAAAAGGAGAAGACCGAAAGAGAAAAGAGAGAGGGGAGAACGAAGGAGAGAAAAGAAAAAAGGACCCGAAGCAGGAAGAAAAAAAAACCAGAGGGAGGAGAGGACTAACCGAAAGGGAGAGGAACTGAAATTTGAGAAGAGAAAGCTAGAAACGGGTAGAAAAAATTGGAGAAGAAACAACCCCTGCACACCGTCCGAAAGGGTAGCGCCACCGCTTGACACCACCAGCCTCCGCCGCAGCACCGCCAGCGACGCACAACCTCCTCCGCGCCAGGTAATTCTTCTTCCTCCCTTCATCCCTGCATTTTTATTTCATGCCCTGCATGCAGAACGAATAACGTTCTGCATGCAGGAGGGCGGGGGGGAAATAATTCCCCCCGCCAGCGTAGCTGCTGGGCCAGGCTAGTCCTGGCCCAGCCCAGTCTTCTGGGCCGGGTCTGGCCCAGAAGAGAATAATAGTGTTGGGCCGAAATCGGCCCAACACCTTTGGGGCTGAGTCTGGCCTAGCCCAATTGGGTGGGCCGGACCAGCCCAGCCCATTTAATATTATATATTATATATATTATTTTGTTTTTGTTTTATATATATATATATATATATATATATATATATATATATATAAATTTTAAGAAAATTCTGAAAAAATTATTTCAAAACATATGTGATTTTCTGTAATTTTATTATTATTATTATTATTATTTTTTTATTAATATCGGTTGGTATTTTTATACTGTAAAGATACAATTCCGGTATTAAAATACCCGGTTTTCGTCAAAGCGTCAAAGATTTTCAAAAAAAAATGTCTTTTGCTTTCCAAAAATTTTCTAAATACATTTAAAAATATTTTCGATTTTTCTGCATATTTTTATCAAAGTGGATTAATATTTGGTTGTATTTTTATACTGTAAGAATACCAACCCAGTATTAAAAGACCTGATTTGCGTCAAAACATCAAAAAATACATAATTAAAAAAAAATGTTTTGTTTTAAAAATACAGCCTAGTATCTCCAATATATATATATATATATATATATTATAACATCATATTTTCATACAACAAAGAAAGATTAAAAAAAAACAATATATGTATTAACATGTATTTTGGGCTTTAATAACCAGTTTATTCAAGCCATGAGAACTAGGCCAATATTTCAAAAATTCTAAAAAAATCTTTTTGTCTTCTTTTAGTATTTGGGATTGCGAATTTATACGTAAAACGTATTCTTGTTATTAAAAATATGAGTTTTTTACATTGACGTTAGAATGGTTAGGCTTTACCCGATAAGATAAGGATCTCCTTATTGAGGAGGACTTTTCTTGAACCATAGACGGACCAACAACTAGGAAACACAACGAGACCTTAAATTTTATCAGGCAAATAAACAATGCAGCTTACCTTAGGTAGGGCGTATTTGGGGTGCTAATACCTTCCCTTTACGCAACCAGTCCCCGTACCCAATCTCTGAGACCAGTTAGGGTTCCTAGTGATCAAAATACTAGGTGGCGACTCCCATTCCATTTTCTACCAACAAAAGACAATATTTTTGTCTCCCCACATTTGCCAAATAGATACCATATACACTTTCCTAGATTTTAAAAAGTGGAATTTCGCCGCGACGCCGCGCACCCGCGACAAACAGTGTAGTCAGCTATACTGTTCCAGTCGGACTGGTTCCGGCTAGACCGGTTCCGGTTCAAAGTTTAAAATGCATAGAATCAGGTCCGACTCAGTAAATAAAAATTACTTTTTTTTAATTGTGTTTTATTTGAAAAACTAGTGTTTAACATTATTCAATGACACTATATAAATTTGACAGAGATCGTTTGATGACGTAACATTTGCAGAATTTGATCGCAATCTCAATTTTGTTCCTGATTATATTTTACCTAATGTTATTGCGCGCTTAAGAAACCAAAAAAATTGTAGTCCTTATCGGATATATTTCATACGTGATGGAATTGTAGATATTTCAATAGAATAATAAAAAATATTTTATATAAAGTATTATTTATTTCATGATGTAATAACAATAGTTAAATCTATAATATTTAAATTAAAAACCATCAATATTAATATATATTTTTTAAAATTATTTTATAACCTCAATTTCAAAAGCATTCTTAACCAAATACTTTAAACTACTTTTTGTTCAACCTCAATTTCAACCACAGTTTTAACTAAACATCTATTTTTTCAAACTAATCTCAACTAAAAGTACTTTTTATAAAATAATTTTTTTCAAATTACAACCATAACAGCTACCGCAATACCAAACACACTCTACAATAATTTCCATTCAAGATTACTGCATGACATTAATTTCCATTCAATCTTTATTCAATCACAAACACGTACTCGTGTCAAATTCATCACAGAAAAACAGGGATATCACTTGAGAAGAGGCGTGAGGTCGGGAAGGTTTTCTTTGATCACAGGATCTTCCTTGAAATCTTTGGTCCAGGAATGCAGACGAGGGAAGTTATGGCCTTCAAGCATCTTCAAGCCCTTTTTTGAATCAATGGCAACAAACCAGTGAGCAATTGCACCCAATGCTAAATCCACCAGGCCAATCTTCTGACCACCGAAAAACTTCTCGCTTATTCCATGTTCTTCGATCATTTTTAGCATCTCAGAGGCATCCTTGATGGCTTGCTTTTCTTCTTCTCCATTGGTACGAGCTATTCTCCATAGCATTGGGATCTCCTAACAGAGCAAAAGTCAGGAAACAGAGCAGCATCGGAGCAATCACACATCATTGCCCCCGTACGATACCCCGCTCTCATCTCATCACTTACTCATGAGCAGGTGCTGGATTGTGATTTAGATTTGAAGAATTTTCTGGGGGATTTTGTTATCCCTCTAATAGAAAATTCGTTACGCACGTGTTAACCAAATTTGACAGCTGATAAATAAATTGTCAGGAACAAGAATCAAAGCATACCTTATCCTCTGCAAACCTGAGCCAGAACCGAGCTACAGATTTCTCATAAGGGTCGGTGGGCAGCATGGGGTTCTGTGGCCAAGTCTCTTCAATGTATTCGAGGATTACCATGGATTCACAAATTGGTTTCCCATCATGAACAAGCACTGGGATCTTCTTGTGGACAGGGTTATGCTGTAGAAGCATGGGACTTTTATTGCGCAAATCTTCCTCTATGTATTCATACGGTATGCCCTTCAGTTTCAGCGCCCAAATCACTCTCCAACTATATGGGCTATTCCATGTCCCGTGCAGCTTCTTCACATCACCCATTATCAGGTGATTCTCAGAGGATCTTGAGTGATGAACTGATCAATTATGTATAATAGTGTATTAATTCTGTGGAGAAACTGGCTTAGTTTAGAGTTTGTGACTTTAAACAATGTAGCAATTATTGTTGATATATTACAACTGGTTTTTGTTTCCTTTGTTTGCCATATCTCGGAATTCAAAAATCAATTTAGCTGTCTAATCTTGGATTCTCCGATTAATTACAAGGAATCTCCGGACTCTACGAAGGGAAAACTATAGAGTACAGTGGTTTATGAAAGCAACCGGTGGATTTTCCTTCAGAAAATGTCGAGCTCTGCCGAACAAATCCATAATTTAACTGAGGTCACGAGACAATCATCAAATCAAGAGAATGTTTGTTTTTTTAATTCAAAAAATAATTTTAATTTTTTTAAATTAATTTTAAATAATTTTAATATGTTGATGTCAAAAATAAATTTTTAAAATTAAAAAATATTATTTTAATATATTTCTAAATAAAAATATTTTAAAAAACAACCACTATAATAATTTAAAAAACTACAAAACTCAACCTAAAGTGTTACCTTCGAAATATAACAATTTAGACGAGAAACTTGTTTTTACTTACATACTGCACAGATCAAATCTTTTTAATCTTTAAAAGCAGCATATATAACAGCATATATAACAGGACTTAATTTATGCCTAAACATCGGTCCAAGATACATATTGATCTGTGGATCAATAATATTTTTTTTTTAATATTTTAAATATCTTGAATTTAACAGAAAAAAAACTTTATATTTAATATTCTTGAATTTAACGATAATATCAAACCCAATAACATCGGGTTTTGTAATTGAGTGAGACCCAATAATTTTTGGTTTGGTAGTCAAGTCATACCTAATATTATTGGATCTAACTATCAAACCAGACTCAATAGCATTGTATTTAGCGGTTGAGTCAGACCCAACATCCATGGTTTTGGTATCTAAGCCAAGTCATTCCCCAACGCTTAGGACAAAATATTATGTTTCTAATTATTTTTTTAATTTCAAATATATCTCATATAAAGGATAATTTCACTTTAACTACATGCTTAACAAGTTTTTTTAATAAAGATAATTACATTATTATTTTATTGTGAATACACATTATTCTAATTCACAATTATTTATATCTTGATAAACATCCAAAGATGAACAGTAAAACTACCAGCAGTTTTAGTTTATAGTTAATATAAAAAAAAGTTGTAATTCAAGGACCCATATCCCTCCCGCGTCCTGATTGCTGGATAAATTAGCGTCATGGTGCCCTTCCTCCGAGAGGTTTAAAGTAGACCAGCATCTCGTCATGCCCTGGCAGATTTTCCTTGATTATGGGCTCGTCCTTGAAATTTTTTATCCATGTATGCAGGCGAGGAAATTTCTGAGGTTCAATCAGTTTTATTCTTGCCACTTCTTCCAAGTCTTCCAACCACTGGGCAATCCAGCCACAGGCTATGTCCACCAAGCTAATCTTGTCTCCGCAGAAAAATCTCTTCTTTCCCAGAGCATGTTCTTCAATGGTTTTTAGCATTTCCAAGCTGTCCTTCACTGCCTTTTCTTGCTCTTCTCCGCTGCTATGGAACATAATCCATACCGCAACACCCTATCACAACCAGTACAAAAAAAATAATAATCAGAATCTCTTTCATCGGGCATAGCTATCTCGTAACGAATCAAATGTTTGGTAGATTTCTAGGGGGGGAAAGAGGAAAAATAAACTAGCAGAAAGTTTTTTTTGGGGGGGGGGGGGGGTTATCGTATCTTCAACAAATTTAACCCAAAACCTGGCTATAGCTCTCTCATAAGGATCATCGGGCATCAGTGGAATTTGGGGCCAGGTTTGATTCGTAAACTGTTTTTCCCCCATGGATGAGAACTGGAATCTTTTGGTGGACTGGGTTTCATTGAAGAAGCAAGGGGCTTTTGTTGGAAAGATCTTCTTCTAAGTACTCGTATGGTATGCCCTTAAGTTTCAGAGCCGTTAACTATTACTAAAACTCATAAGTATTTCACTATAGCTTGAGCTACTATACACTATGAATAAATTTATTATGAATTGTATTGTTCTACACTACAACGTAAGTATTGTATACTATAAATACTTTCATTATAAACTGCACTGTTTGATAGGGCATATATGAGGTTACAGCCAACAAACTCTAAACGCTAAGTTAGAGGCACACTGTTAGGGCTCTAGGCGCGGGGACGCGCCAACGAAGGCACACTGCCTAGAATTCGGCAGCGATGGACAGCGGCAGCCTTGCATAGGCAGAAATGAATTCGGCAAGCAGCGTGCAATGATCTATGCGAGTCTTTGAGCTACGACTTGGCATGGATGTGGGGGCTTAGATACTGGACCTTCTAAGTCAGCAGCTGACGCAGCAGAACAGGCAGTTGGGACTGCCAAGTAGACAGCCAGGAAATGGGGGAAGTGGCAGCTTCATGGGAGGCAAAACGTGGGAGCATAACTGGGGTGTTCTCCATGCCACTAAGTCCTGGAAACATGGGATCATGGGTAAGAGGTAGTGCTCCACTATGTCCTGAAAACATGGGATCATGGGATGGAGGAAGTGCTCCACTAGGTCCCGAAAATGGGGGATAATGGGGGGGAGCCTGCAGCTCATGTATGTCTATAAATAGGCTTGCCAAGCCTCTGTTGTGGGGGGCATGCGATTTTGTGCATAGCACACACACTCTTGTTGTATATTCCTTTGTTGATGAGATAAATAAAGGTTGAGAGGGATTCTTGTAATCTTGTTGTGCTTGTTTGTGTTGGTTTCCTTGTTTGCGACGAAGCTATTGTGAGAACCTCTTTGGGTGAGCGAAACACATAGTCGTAGGGAAACACGAGCGAAAAGAGTGAGGCAAGGCTGAGTCTAGTCGGGACTAGACTGCCGCATTGGGTTGAATTTCGTTGCGAAAAATTTAACCCCGTGACAATTGGTATCAGAGCACGATTGATTCTAACAACGTGCAGCAGAAGTCATGGAAGCTATTCGGGAACGGTTGACGCGTCTTGAGACTTTGATAGGGTTGGATGAAGAAGACGAAGAACGTTCTATTATGGATCGCTTGAAGGAAGCTATGGAAAGCGCTGAAAGGGCTGAGAGCCTGTATATATCTCTTGCGGCAGAATCAAGTGAAAGATTGGCTGCTGCCGAAGAGACGATTGCCATTCTAAAGAGGGCAGTGACAAACGCTCCTATTGGGGTAAGTAATTCGAAACCTAAAGTGCCTGAACCAAAGTGTTTTGGTGGAGCAAGAAGTTCCAAAGAGCTGGAGAATTTCTTGTGGGATATGGAACAATACTTTAGTGTTGCGAAGATTGGCGCGGCTGAACAAGTGGATCTTACCGTGATGTATCTCACGGGTGATGCGAAGCTTTGGTGGCGAACGAGAACCAAAGAGGACTTAAGTGCTGGACGTCTAAAGATTGAGACGTGGGATTGTCTCAAGCAAGAGCTGAAAGAGCAGTTCCTTCCGAACAACACGTCGTGGATTGCGCGGGAGGAACTTAAAAGACTCAAACATGACAGGTCAGTTCGTGATTATGTTAAGTCTTTCAGTTCTTTGATTCTCGACATCGAGAATATGTCCGAGGAGGACAGGCTATTCAACTTCATGTCCGGATTGCAAACTTGGGCGCAAGCGGAACTAAGGCGACAGAATGTAAAGGATCTGTCCTCCGCTATTGCTGCTGCGGACAGCTTGATTGATTTTAAATCAACTACTAGAGAGGGCTATACATCAACCTCCTTCAAGTCTAAAGGAAGAAACAAGGAGGAAAGAACAAGGAAGAAGTTCGGTGGGGGTGCATCGAGGGCTACTGCCGCGGAGAAGGGCAAGGCCAAGTTTATGGGTGCACAAGGTAAGAGTACTAAACCGAACTTTACTTGCTTCATTTGTGATGGTCCTCACTTTGCGAGGGAATGTCCAAAGAGGGAGAAGTTGAATGCTATTCGGGCTGGGGATAGCGATGAGGGGGAAGGGGTAGTTACGCATGTCAATCCTATGCGTGTGATAAACTGCCTGGTAGCTAAATCAGGGGATGGGGCTGCCGAAACCCGCCCTGTCGATAAAGACTTGGCAAGGATTGATGCACTGCGGAAAGGGAAGTCAGGGGCTACGGACAATCTAATGTATGTGAAGATTGTGGTAAATGGCAAAGACGTGAATGCTATGCTGGATTCAGGTGCAACGCACACGTTTGTGGCAGATCGGCTGGTGAAAGAACTTGGCCTGCGGCTGAGTGACAGCCACACATCCATGAAGGCAGTAAACTCAAAGGCACAGAGGATTGCTGGGATGTCTTACGATGTGCCGATAACGCTGGATCAGTGGAGAGGTAAGCATGATGTGCTGGTCGTAAATCTTGACGATTACGATATTATTCTTGGCCTAGATTTCTTAAGAAAAGCCAAGGTTGTCTTGATGCCTTATCTCAATGGAATGATGATTGCAAGTGAGGGATGCCCTTGTTTCGTCCCATGTTGTAATGTCGCAGCTGCGAATGTGGTGAAAAAGGGGAAGAGCTTGGTCTCGGCAATTGCTATTGATAAAGCATTGCGGAAAGGAGGGGAAGTGTTTCTGGCAACAATAGTTGACGAGAAGGCAGACCATTGTGGTGAGGTGCCGAAAGAAATTGCTAGCGTGCTGCAGCAATTCGAAGATGTGATGCCGCCTCAGCTACCCAAGAAACTCCCGCCTAGGAGGGCCATTGACCATCGAATTGAGCTGGTGCCAGGGGCAAAGCCACCATCTCAAGCCCCTTACCGAATGTCGCCAAGGGAATTGGCAGAATTGAGGAAACAATTGGAAGAGCTGATTGACTCAGGGTTTGTCCGGCCTTCCAAGGCTCCGTATGGTGCTCCGGTTTTGTTTCAAAAGAAGGCGGATGGAAGCCTTCGCATGTGTGTGGACTACCGAGCACTTAACAAGGTAACAATCAAAAACAAATATCCTGTTCCTTTAATTCAGGATTTGATGGACAGATTGTGTGGAGCCTCAATCTTTACAAAATTGGACTTGCGATCGGGGTATTGGCAAGTGCGGGTTGCTGATGGTGATGAGCATAAAACTACTTGTGTGACAAGGTATGGCTCCTATGAGTTTCTAGTTATGCCATTTGGCCTAACAAATGCTCCAGCAACATTTTGTAATCTAATGAATGACGTGTTATATGATTTCTTAGACAATTTTGTTGTAGTCTACTTAGATGACATTGTAATCTATAGTAGAGGCATTGAAGATCATGTAACTCGTCTCTCTAAAGTCCTAAGTAGGTTGAGAGAATATGAATTGTATGTAAAGAGAGAAAAGTGTGAGTTTGCAAAAGCTGAAATTATGTTCCTAGGCCACTTGATTGGGGAAGGACAAGTGAAGATGGATCCAATGAAGATTCAAGCCATTGTTGAATGGGCAGCACCAAAATCTGTCCCGGAATTGAGATCATTTTTGGGGCTTGCAAACTACTACAGACGATTCATTGAGGGTTATAGCAAGAAGACAACTCCTTTCTCGGATCTTCTCAAGAAGAGTCGGAGATGGGAATGGACGGTTGACTGTCAGCAAGCTTTTGAGAAGCTGAAGACAGCGGTAGCGTCAGCTCCAGTCTTGGGGCTGCCTGATTTTGAGAAGCCATTTGAAGTGCATACGGATGCTTCGGATAGGGCTATTGGTGGAGTGCTGGTGCAAGATGGACATCCGGTTGCTTTCGAGAGTCGGAAGCTAAATGATGCGGAACAGAATTACTCGACGCATGAGAAAGAAATGACGGCAGTAGTGCACTGCCTTGGCATATGGAGAGTATATCTGTTGGGGCCGAAATTTGTTGTCAAGACTGACAATGTTGCCAACACATTCTTCTGGACGCAGAAGAAATTGTCGCAGCGACAAGCTCGGTGGCAGGAATTCTTGGCCGAATATGATTTTGTATGGAAGCACAAACCAGGAAGCCACAATCAGGTTGCGGATGCACTTAGCAGACGCGAAGTAATCGCTACTGTTCTTGCTATTGTTCAGGTGGAGTCGGACATGCTGTGTCGACTTCGTCAAGCTGCGGGGGAGGATGCAGCGTACAAGAAATTGGTTGAGCTTGTACAAGAAGGGATAATACGGAGGTATTGGTTGGAACAAGACTTACTCTATGCAAAGGGGGGTCGAATCTTCGTGCCAAAGTGAGAGCTGCGGAAACACTTATTGATGGAGACTCATGATCCGCAGTGGGCTGGACATCCAGGTAGAGAAAGGATGGTTGCTCTTCTGTCGCAGACTTATTATTGGCCGAAGATGGAGGAAGATGTAGAACTTTATGTCAGGACTTGTCTAGTGTGCCAACAAGACAAGACGTTACGGCAGCGTGAGGCAGGCTTGTTACAGCCGCTGCCGATTCCAGAAAGGCCTTGGGTATCGGTCTCAATGGATTTCGTTGTTGGTTTTCCAAAGGTGGATGGCATGAACACAATCATGGTTGTTGTGGACAGATTCACTAAGTATGCGGTGTTTGTCGCTGCCCCGACGGTGTGTACAGCCGAAGTGGCCGCTGAATTATTCTATCGCAACGTGGTGAAATACTTTGGAGTACCTTCAGACATTGTAAGTGATCGTGATGTGAGATTCACGGGCAGATTCTGGACAGCATTGTTCAACATGATGGGAACAAAGCTGAAGTTTTCGACTGCCAATCACCCGCAAACTGATGGACAAACGGAAAGGATAAATGCTTTGCTGGAGGAGTATTTGAGACACTACGTGACAGCGACGCAGCGAAACTGGCTGGAGTTGCTGGATAGTGCGCAATTTTGCTATAATCTTCAAAAATCCTCGGCAACGGAAGCAAGTCCGTTTGAGCTAGTTTTGGGAGCCCAACCCCAAACTCCTGCGGAGATTGCAGTGCAGATATCGGGTGGGAAGAGTCTAGCGGCGTACAGGTTTGCGATGGAACGGCAGGAACTGTTTGAGCAAGCCCAAGATAGCTTGCGTAAGGCAAGGAAAAGGATGCTCAAATATGCCAATCAAAAGCGAAGATTGCTGGAATTCAGTGTGGGTGACAAGGTGTTACTCAAGTTAACTCCGCAAATTTGGAAGAAAATTGTGGGGACGACGAAGCACCGAGGGTTGGTGCCAAGGTATGACGGGCCTTTTGAGGTCATTGAAAAGGTAGGGGCTGTGGCATACAGATTGGAGCTGCCCGAACGGCTTAAGCTTCATCCTACTTTTCACGTAAGTTACTTGCGGCCTTTTTATGAAGATCATGAGGATCCGAAAAGAAGTAAGTCGCAACGAGCTCCTCCTACGATTCATAAACAATTTGACGATGGTATTGTCAAGATTATGGATCATCGTAGACTCGGCCAACATCGAAAGAATTGGCGGACAGAATTCTTGATAGAATGGAAGAAAAATGAGGAGGTTTCGTGGGAAAAGGACACAGACTTATGGCAATTTGAGGACCAAATACAAGACTACCTCACATCTATTCCGACGAGGGCGTCCGACTCTTCTAGTGGGGGTGGTTTGTTAGGGCTCTAGGCGCGGGGACGCGCCAACGAAGGCACACTGCCTAGAATTCGGCAGCGATGGACAGCGGCAGCCTTGCATAGGCAGAAATGAATTCGGCAAGCAGCGTGCAATGATCTATGCGAGTCTTTGAGCTACGACTTGGCATGGATGTGGGGGCTTAGATACTGGACCTTCTAAGTCAGCAGCTGACGCAGCAGAACAGGCAGTTGGGACTGCCAAGTAGACAGCCAGGAAATGGGGGAAGTGGCAGCTTCATGGGAGGCAAAACGTGGGAGCATAACTGGGGTGTTCTCCATGCCACTAAGTCCTGGAAACATGGGATCATGGGTAAGAGGTAGTGCTCCACTATGTCCTGAAAACATGGGATCATGGGATGGAGGAAGTGCTCCACTAGGTCCCGAAAATGGGGGATAATGGGGGGGAGCCTGCAGCTCATGTATGTCTATAAATAGGCTTGCCAAGCCTCTGTTGTGGGGGGCATGCGATTTTGTGCATAGCACACACACTCTTGTTGTATATTCCTTTGTTGATGAGATAAATAAAGGTTGAGAGGGATTCTTGTAATCTTGTTGTGCTTGCTTGTGTTGGTTTCCTTGTTTGCGACGAAGCTATTGTGAGAACCTCTTTGGGTGAGCGAAACACATAGTCGTAGGGAAACACGAGCGAAAAGAGTGAGGCAAGGCTGAGTCTAGTCGGGACTAGACTGCCGCATTGGGTTGAATTTCGTTGCGAAAAATTTAACCCCGTGACACACACCCTATAGGATTGCGGATACCTGGCCCTTGGTTGCCAGGCCTAGGCACTGGGCAAACCATGCCTGCTAGCCCCACCCAAAGCTGCAGCCACCTGGGACTCGGTTTGCCTCGTCTTGAATGCTTGGATGGCTTGCCAGTGTGTTGGGCAGACCAAGCACAAACGTGGTGCTTGGACCGATGCCCGTGTGAGAAATATAATTATTTTTATAATTAATATAATTAATAAATTTTCTAGAAGAGTGATAAAAATATAGAAATATTTGGTGCATATTTTCTAGCTAGTGAAGAAGAGCACGAGAAGGCAATAAAAGACTTAATGGAAGAGCTAAGAGTCATAGAAGAGCAAGGGCCTGGAGACAAGACGTTTTTTGGTGGCAACACCATAAAATATGATTGACATTTCTCATGGTGCATTAACTTGTTTGTTCGAAGCCATGGAAGTAGCAGCGGTTGCAGAAGTTTTGGAACCTAGCGCATCCCCTCGTTTGCATACCTGGGCTACAAATTTCAAGGACGTTGCTGTGATCAAAGAAAGTGTTCCTATTAGTTATTTAATAAAATTAAATTTTTAAAGAAATTAGATATGAGTGGGAAAAAAAAAGTCTATGATGTGCGAAGAATGATAAAATTTATTACTTTTGATAGGTCATGGATTTTATTTTCTCACTTGATTTTTTCTCGGATCAAGGAATTGATTTTTTTTTTATTTTTAATTTAATAATAAGGAGAATCATGATTAACAAATTAAAATTATAAATAATATTGATGGGTCCGTCACTTAAAATATTTGAACAGCAATAGCTGTATCACCATTATTATTATTAGCATGTCAACGAGAAATACAAGGTTTACACACACGCGCGCGCGCCCGCGCGAGAAACAGAAACCATACATGAAGAAGAAAGATGAGACAAGACAAGCATGGAATAGGGATTCAAAGCATTATAAAGGCTAGTTCTTGGCTAGTCTCTTCATGGAGCCAGTCAGATAGGCCAGCATCTTATCATAGGCAGGGATGTTTTCTTTAACCACAGGAAGTTCGACGAAATTCTTAGCCCAGGCGTACAACCGAGGGAAAGTGCTTGGTTCCAACACTTTCACACCTTTTGCTTCTTCCAAGGCTGCAAACCAATAACCCAACGCTCCATATGAGATGTCTACGAGATTTATGCTTTCACCGCCGAAAAACTTCTTATCTCCAAGACCTTGCTCCTCTAAGATTTTCAGCCACTCGGACATTTCTTTTGCTGCCTTCTTGAGCTCTTCTCCGCTACCGTGGTAAAATGCACTAAAGGCAGCACCCTAAATAACCAAAGGGTTTGATTATTTCTTGAATATAATAAAACTACAAAATCGAGTAATAAAAATTTAAGAGTTTTTGAGAAAGCTAGAGAAGAGAAATCAATCCAATTTACCAACTAAAATAACGATTTAGTTTTGGAATCAATTACTAGGACTAAATTGAAATCTTGGAACCAATTTCTCTTTCCTTAGGACTGCAACCTACCAAGTAGCAGATAAATGTAAAACATTTCAGGAATCAGAAACGGTTGAATGAAAAATAGACGATGAGACCTGTAACTAGATGGATACCCTCACCTTGATAACTCCAGACTGGATCCAGAACCGAGCCATGGCCCTCTCATAAGGGTCCTTGGGGAGCAATGGATTTTCAGGCCATGTTTCTTCGATGTATTCAAGGATAACAAGAGACTCCGCAATTGGTTTGCCACCATGAACAAGAACTGGGATCTTCTTGTAAACTGGGTTGTACTTCAAGAGCGATTCACTCTTGTTAGAAAGGTCTTCTTCTATGTATTCATACTCCACACCTTTTAATTTCAGAGCCCATATGATTCTGTGACTAAAAGGGCTCGGCCAACAACCATATAGCTTCACTTCTGCCATTGTTTTGATGAGGTCAGGATGCAAGGTCTGCTGCTATGAAAACCCATTTTATAGTTACTTTTCGCTTGGGCATCAAGTTTCAGTTGGAAAATTCGGACTCAAAACATTTTTTTACTAGTGTTGACTTGACTTGCTGCAGAGCTTTAGACACTAATTTACTATAAAGAAACAAAAAAGAGCTCACCCTGCTACAAACCATGGATCAGAATTCATGAAAACAAATTACAACAGCCGTTGCTAAAAATAGCAGAAAAAACATGTCTATCAGAGATATCGGTTAACATCCCAAGATTTGTACAATCTATAACGAATATCTTGATAAATACTGCTACACTCTCTGTCTGGTGTGGTAGAGGTAACAAAAACAAATCTTGATCTATTGCAATGGAGGAATCCAAGCATGTTTTTTATTTGAATTTGTTTTCAAAATTGAAAACATTGTGGGTCTTTGGTCTTCAATTATTTGTTCAGGGTCGAATTGTTGCTTTCATAATATAACCCAGCGAGGGAGGCAGGCTCAATTGATCTGAGCAGAAAGCATATACATAGCCGTGCAGGAAATTAAAATGACCGCAACAACAGAGTTTTGATAAAGAATGCTATATCATTGAATTCACGCCACGCCACTTGTTTTTTTTTTTTTTTGACGGTATGCAGTTTATTTTCTGTGCAAGAAACATGGACTAATCTACAAGGTGTTTAACAGGGTGGGTTTCAATTTATTTTTTATTAAAATTTAATTTTTTAATTTTAAATTAATTTTTTATTTTTTTTTAATGTTCTAATATAAAAAAAAATCAAAAAAATATTTTAATATTTTTTTAAATAAAAAATACTTTAAATAACAATTACCCCACTAAATACTCACTCCCCACATCTGATAGAAACTTGCTAGATGCCATGCTTGCGCTCTGCTATAGGTTTATGATATACTTGTGTGTTTTTATGAGTTTGTGGAAAAAATTATTAAAAAATAAAAAAAATATATAATGAAAGAATGTTGCAATTCACATTGTTTTTAATAAAAAAACTACAAAGCTAAATTTATAACTAACTTAATATTAAAGAAATAAAATCGACAAAAATAATTTTGAAAAAAATCATTAAAAAAACAAAAGGAAAAAAAACCATGTAGGAAAACACTGTAACAATCTATAGTGTTTTATGAAAAAAATCTACAGTTGTAATTCTCAATCAGCTTAATATTAAAAATAATAAAATCGATAAAGATAATTTTTTTTAAAAAAATCATGTGGGGGAACACTGTAGCAATCAACAGTGTTTTAAAGAAAAAAACTACAAAAATAAATTTTCAACCAGCTCAATATGAAAAAAAAATCGACAAAGACAATTCTGGAAAAAAATAAAAAAACCATGTGAGAGAACATTGTAGCAATCCACAGTGTTTTAAAGAAAAAAACTATGAAGAAAAATTCTCAACCAGCTCAATATTAAAAAAAAAATCGATAGAAAACAATTCTGAAAAAAAAAACAACAAAAACAAAAAATAAATGAAAAAAAGAAGATAATTTTGGAAAAAAAAAAAGCAAAAGAAAATAGAAAAAAAATTATGGAGTAAGTTAAAGCTAAATTTTCAATTAGGTAAATATTAAAAAAAATCGATAAAGATAATTTAAAAAAAAAAACTAAATTCTCAATCAGTTTAATATTAAAAAAATTGATAAAAATAATTTAAAAAAAAACACAAAAACATAAAAAAATTGAAAATCTTGGGGAAAAAATAAAAGAAAAGAAAAAAAATATGTAAAACCCAAAAAATAGAAAAGGGGAAAAAACACGTTTTAGAGTATTACTTAATTAATTAATGGATTTTGACTTTGAACATATACATGCATGTCTTGTCTTCGGATTAGGTGGTGGATATGGAGTTGTGGACACATCACTTGTGAACCCGCGTGATTTTCGTAGAAATTTCGATGCCCTGCTCCAAGATCTTACATCATTATCAAGATATTAATTATTTAAAAATTTGGAAAAGCAGAGAAATTAACTATTCCCACGTTGACCGCTCTTTTTATTTTGTTAACCTTCTGCTAAGAATCTATTGACTGTTGAAATAATTTTATTATAGATTGCTTGAGAGTGTGGTTGTTTACTATAGATTGCATAGATCACACATTGGGCTACTAGACTTCTAGTGATCATGACCTCCATAGACGGGTCCGAGAGAAACATCTGCCTTAAGCGTCTAAACTGCACCAGCAGTCTCTCACGATCAGGAAGGTTCTCTTTTATCACCGGAATTTCTTAAAGGCGCTGAATCCAGGCATGTAAGCGAGGCAAAGTGCTTGGTTCCACCAATTTCACACCAACCACTTCTTCCGAGGCTTCAAACCAGTGAGCCAGCCACCCATATGCTATATCTACCATCCCAATGTTTTCCCCTCCGAAAAACTTCTTGTCTCCGAGGCATTGCTCTTCCAGGATTTTTAGCACTTCTAATGCTTCTTTTGCTGCCTTCTCTTTCTCTTCTTCAGTTACTCGGAACAATGCAAAAAATGTCATGCCCTGGATAATCAAGGATATGTTTTCTCTCAGCTTGATCTTAGAGGCCAAAAATATAAAAAGATTGGAGCTATAATCAATGAAAAACTGGAACTTTGTGTTCCGAATAAGATCCAGAAAATAACTACCATACTGATGAATTCTTGCACAAAGAACTCGAAAAATTATTGAACTTTCATGTTTTTTTACTAGTACGCAAATAATTCATAGCAAAAAAGAAATCAATAGAGCAAGCAAGGATTACCTTGTCTATTCCAAATTGAATCCAGAATCGAGCTGTGGCCCTCTCGTAAGCATCTTTTGGTAGCAAAGGATGATCCGGCCACGTTTTTTCTATGTATTCAAGAATAACCATGGACTCCACAATTGGTTTGCCGCCATGAACAAGTACCGGAACCTTCTTATGAATCGGGCTGTACTGCAATAGTGCTTGACTTTTGTTGGAAAGGTCTTCTTGTACTTACTCATATCTGATACCCTTTAGTTTCGGTGCCCATATCACTCTGTAACAGTACGGGCTAGGCCAGAAACTATGCAGCTTCACATCTTCCATTGTTTTTGAGAGATCTGGGCCAAAAAAGTCTAGTTGCAGAGCAAGACAAAGTCTACAAACAAACTAGATAGGTGGCACGCGGCTGTCGATTTCTTTCCTAACCTAAAAACACAATGTTAAAGCGTTCCCCACGTATTATTTAAAGCAAAATAAAATATTATGACTCTGTTATAGATTTTAATATCAAAGGAAGGAAAAATTGAAAAAAAAAAAACCCAACCTAACCAGGGTTGGTATGAGAACCTTGTGATAAAAAAAAATAAAAAACAAAAAGCAAATTTAATATATAAATAAAATATAATAAAATAATGTAAAAACTGAACTGATCTGAGCTAGCATAACAAATATATGACCCCAACTATGAGGCTAAGACATCATCGTAGAAAGAAAAAAAATGTTTAATCTTTAATGAATTTAATGTTGAATGAAAAAATAAAAAAAAAGAAAAAAAAACACATAAAAAATATCAATATTAATTTGAGTTAAAATTTCATACTCGTGACTTAGTTAATGAGACCGGAATCAATACAAAAAATTTAATGAAGCCTAATTCTAAATAAATTAATGTTGAAGGGTAAAATTAAAAAAAAAAATTCAAGAAAGGAACCAAGGAAAAAAGTAATAATTGAAAGAATAAGGGTCAAGTCTCACATAAAAATCAAATGACTGTGAATGAAATTGAAAATATATTTTTTTAAAATAACAATAAAAAAAATAGAGAACAAATTTGATATAGAATACCAAATGAAACAAAATGCCAAGGGATAAAATTAAAAGAAATTAAAAAAAAAATCATAAGAATGAGAGCCATAATTAAAACAAGATAAAATAGAGTATTAACCTTAATTTTGACTGGACTTGCATGTTTTCCAAGGAAAAAAAAAAGAAAATAAAGGGGAATTCAACCACCATTCAACTATCATGATATTGATGACACGCGTCGCACTAGTGAATATGCCTCAGCATTATCCTTCAGAAAAGATAGTGTTCGACTTTTTTAGGCAGTTGAAAGACGCTGTATGCACCACCCAAAAAGTGTTAGCGTCTCCCACATGCTGGCAGATACATTGCATGCACCCATAGCTTTTCTCTGTTTTTTAATTTAATTTATGCAAATATCCAAGTATCCATAATCCCAAGTAATGTTAACTAAAAAATCATAACAAAAGAACCAAAAAAACTCCTTAATCTTAGTTATAAATTTTTTTTATTCAAATAGTATTTTAGTAATTATACTACGCAAAGAAAGAGAAAAATTTAAATACACCCATGTCCGGTTAAGCAAATTCAATTTTAAATGGTATTTTAGATATTATATTATATAAATAAAATGTTAAAAGACTTCTTTATCTTATTCAACCTTATAACAACAAATGTGTCCCATACAAAAAATCATCCTTGAAAGCATGCTATAAAACTTAAATTATTAAAGATAAAACGGTAATCTTATTATGGAAATCTACTGTGAAATATGAGTTTATACACGGTTCAAAGAATGAGTTTTATAACTTAATGGGAAAACTACGTATTTGATGCCAAATATTTATTATTTTCTATTTGAGTACCTTTTCTTTAAAAATATTTACATATTGGAGTAAACTCACTCTCTCTCTCTATATATTTTTTTATGTGGGTACATGTTGTTGATAGGAGTTGAAGTGTCTGTTATTTTGTAACAAATGGCAAAAATTACAAAATTGTATTTTGGTACTTGATTTGAAAAAATTATAGTTTGGATCGTGGATTTTGGAAAAATATGATATGGCTCCTGATAGCAAGAGATAGTTTTCTTTTAGATCCTAACCTGAAATTTAGATTTATTTATGACTGATTAAAATTTTTGTTGCTTCTATTTAAATTTAAAATTAACTATACTTCGCGTTGAAATATACTTTGGTATTTCAAACACAGCACATGCACTTCTTTATAAAAGCAGTGGTTGAAGACAGCAATTTACATGCTCGTTGTATAATTCTAAGTAATTGATGTAAACATATCCTTAAAAATATTTATAAAGTAGCATGTTGGTTTGTGCTAATTTGCTTCCTTTTTCTTTCACGGAAACTTTTTTTGGCTTTTTATACTTTGAGCTGGATAACTACATGATGTAGGGATCTATAATTACTATAGATTCGAGGGTGTTTTCAGAAATTTGTACAGAAATATGGATATTTTATAGGAATATACATAATGATCAGTTTGATTAAGTTCTCTTGTTCGAGAGATTTTCTAATCTGACAATTTGATGCTTAAAATGATTAAAATAGCCAATATATATATTTTATACCATGTGTCAATCACGTTTTCGGTCGGAGTAAATGTTTTCTTATGACATTAATTTTCTTCAATCTTTATTCAATCACAAACACGTACTCTTGTCAAATTCATCACAGAAAAACAGGGATATCACTTGAGAAGAGGCGTGAGGTCGGGAAGGTTTTCTTTGATCACAGGATCTTCCTTGAAATCTTTGGTCCAGGAATGCAGACGAGGGAAGTTATGGCCTTCAAGCATCTTCAAGCCCTTTTTTGAATCAATGGCAACAAACCAGTGAGCAATTGCACCCAATGCTAAATCCACCAGGCCAATCTTCTGACCACCAAAAAACTTCTCGCTTATTCCATGTTCTTCGATCATTTTTAGCATCTCGGAGGCATCCTTGATGGCTTGCTTTTCTTCTTCTCCATTGGTACGAGCTATTCTCCACAGCATTGGGATCTGCTAACAGAGCATAAGTCAGGAAACAGAGCAGCATCGGAGCAATCACACATCATTGCCCCTGTACAATATCCCGTTCTCATATGATCACTTACTCATGAGCAGGTGCTGAATGTGATTTAGATTTGAAGAATTTTCTGGGGGATTTTGGTATCCCTCTAATAGAAAATTCGTTACGCACGTATTAACCAAAATTGACAGCTGATAAATAAATTGTCAGGAACAAAAGTCAAAGCATACCTTATCCTCTGCAAACCTAAGCCAGAACCGAGCTACAGCTTTCTCATAGGGGTCGGTGGGCAGCATGGGGTACTGTGGCCAAGTCTCTTCAATGTATTCGAGGATTACCATGGATTCACAAATTGGTTTCCCATCATGAACAAGCACTGGGATCTTCTTGTGGACAGGGTTATGCTGTAGAAGCATGGAACTTTTATTGCGCAAATCTTCTTCTATGTATTCATACGGTATGCCCTTCAGTTTCAGCGCCCAAATCACTCTCCAACTATATGGGCTATTCCATGTCCCGTGCAGCTTCACTTCACCCATTAAGAGGTATTCTCAGAGGATCTTGAGTGATGAACTAATCAATTATGTATGATAGTGTAATAATTCTTTGCTGAGAAACTGGCTTAGTTTAGAGTTTGTGACTTCAAACAATGTAGCAATTATTGTTGATATATTACAACTGGTTTTTGTTTCTTTTGTTTGCCATTTCTCGGAATTCAAAAATCAATCTAGCTGTCTAATATTGGATTCTCCGATTAATTACAAGGAATCTTCGGACTCTACGAAGAGAAAACTATAGAGTACATTGGTTTATGAAAGCAACCGGTGGATTTTCCTTCAGAAAATGTCAAGCTCTGCCGAACAAATCCATAATTTAACTGAGTTCACGAGACAATCATCAAATCAAGAGAATGTTTGTTTTTTTATTCAAAAAATTATTTTAATTTTTTTAAAATTAAAATTTTTATATACTTTTAATATTTTGATGTTGAAAATAAAATTTTAAAAATAAAAAAATATTATTTTAATATATTTCTAAATAAAAATATTTTTAAAAAACCACCATAATAATTTAAAAAGCTACAAAACTCAACCTAAAATGTTATCTTGGAAATATAACAATTTAGACGAGAAACTTGTTTTTACTTGCATACTGCACAGATCAAATCTTATTAATCTTTAAAAGCAGCATGTATAATAGCATGTATAACAGGACCTAATTTATGCCTGAACATTGTTCCAAGATATCATTAATTTTAAAATATACTAGCGATCTACGCTGATAGTGGATTAATAAAATAATTTTTAAAAAATCTTAAATATCTTGAATTTGATGGTCAAGAAAGACTTTATACCCAATATTTTTTGGATCTGGTGATAATGTCAGACCCAATAACATCGGGTTTTGTAGTTGAGCGAGACCCAATAATATTTGGTCTGGTAATCGAGCTAGACCTGATATTTTTAGGTCTAGCTATCAAACCAGACCAAATAGCATTTCGTTTAGCGGTCGAGTCAGATCTAATATTTACGGGTCTGGTGCCCAAGCCAAGTCATTCCCTAGCATCTTGGACAAAATATTATATCCCTGCTCATTTTTTTAATGTCAAATGTATCTCATGTAAAAAACAATTTCACTCCAACTACATGCTTAACAAGTTTTTTTAACAAAGATAATTATATCATTTAATTATTGAAATACATTATTCTAATTCACAATGATTTATATTTTGATAAACATCAAAAGATGAACAGTAAAACTACTAGCAGTTCTAGTTTATAGTTAATATAAAAATAGTTGTAATTCAAGGACCGATATCCCTCCCGTGTCCTGATTGCTGGATAAATTAGCGTGATAGTGCCCTTCCTCCGAGAGGTTTGAAGTTGACCAGCATCTCGTCATGCCCTGGCAGATTTTCCTTGATTATGGGCTCGTCCTTGAAATTTTTTATCCATGTATGCAGGCGAGGAAATTTCTGAGGTTCAATCAGTTTTATTCCTGCCACTTCTTCCAAGACTTCCAACCACTGGGCAATCCAGCCACAGGCTATGTCCACCAAGCTAATCTTGTCTCCGCAGAAAAATCTCTTCTTTCCCAGAGCATGTTCTTCAATGGTTTTTAGCATTTCCAAGCTGTCCTTCACTGCCTTTTCTTGCTCTTCTCCGCTGCTATGGAACATAATCCATACCGCAACACCCTATCACAACCAGTACAAAAAAAATAAAAATCAGAATCTCTTTCATCGGGCATAGCACTCTCGTAACGAATCAAATGTTTGGTAGATTTCTAGGGGGGGAAGGAGGAAAAATAAACTAGCAGAAAGTTGTGTGTGTGTGTGTGGGGGGGGGGGGGGGGGGGGGGGTTGCACGTACCGTATCTTCAACAAATTTAACCCAAAACCTGGCTATAGCTCTCTCATAAGGATCATCGGGCATCAGTGGAATTTGGGGCCAGGTCTCTTCCATGTATTCTAGAATTACCATGGATTCGCAAATTGATTTACCCCCATGGATGAGAACTGGAATCTATTGGTGGACTGGGTTACATTGAAGAAGCAAGGGGCTTTTGTTGGAAAGATCTTCTTCAACGTACTCGTATGATATGCCCTTAAGTTTAGAGCCGTTAACCATTACTAAAACCGATCAGTATTTTATTATAACTCGAGCTATGAGTAAATTTATTACGAATTGCGTTGTTATACACTCTAGCATAAATACTATACAATATAAATACTTTTATTATGGACTGCATTGTTTGGTAGGAACATGTTTGAGGCTGCAGCCAACAAGCCCCAAACACTAAGCTGGAGGCACGCCTCTTGGAGCTGCGAACACATGACATTTGGTTGTCAGACGTGGGTGTTGGGCAAACCACGTCCACTAGCCACACCCTAAGCTGCAGCTACTTGGCACTCTGTCTGCTCCGTCTTGAGTGCTTGGGCAGACCAAGCACACATATGGTGCTTGGGGACTGATACTTGTGTGGGAAATAATATTATTTTTATTATAATTAATAAATTTTCTAGAAGAGCGATAAAAATATAGAAATATTTGGTGCATGTTTTCTAGCTAGTGAAGAAGAGCAAGAGAAGGCAATAACAGACTTATTGGAAGAGCTAAAAGTCTTAGAAGAGCAAGGGCATGGAGACGGATGTTTTTTGGTGGCAACACCATAAAATATGATTGACATTTCTCATGGTGCATTAACTTGTTTGTTCGAAGCCATGGGAGTAGCAGCGGTTGTAGAAGTATTGGAACCTAGCGCATTCCCTCGTTTGCATACCTGGGCTAAAAATTTCAAGGACGTTGCTGTGATCAAAGAAAGTGTTCCTATTAATTATTTAATAAAATTAATTTTTTAAAAAAATTAGATATGAGTGGAAAAAAAAAGAGTCTATGATGTACCAAAAATGATAAAATTTATTACTTTTGATAGCTCATGGATTTTATTCTCTCTCCGACTTGATTTTTTTTCGGATCAAGGAATTTAATTTTTTTTCATTTTTAATTTAATAATAAGGAGAATCATGATTAACAAATTAAATTTATAAATAATATTGATGGGCCAGTCACTTAAAATATTTGAGCAGCAATAGCTACATCACCATTATTATTAGCATGTCAACGAGAAATACAAGGTTTACACACACACGAAACAGAAACCATACATGAAGAAGAAAGATGAGGTAAGACAAGCATGGAATTGGATTCAGACGCAATATAAAGGCTAGTTCTTGGCTAGTCTCTTCATGGAGCCAGTCACATAGGCCAGCATCTTATCATAGGCAGGGATGTTTTCTTTAACCACAGGAAGTTCGACGAAATTCTTAGCCCAGGCGTACAACCGAGGGAAAGTGCTTGGTTCCAACACTTTCACACCTTTTGCTTCTTCCAAGGCTGCAAACCAATAACCCAACGCTCCATATGAGATGTCTACGAGATTTATGCTTTCACCGCCGAAAAACTTCTTATCTCCAAGACCTTGCTCCTCCAAGATTTTCAGCCACTCGGACATTTCTTTTGCTGCCTTCTCGAGCTCTTCTCCGCTACCGTTGTAAAATGCACTAAAGGCAGCACCCTAAATAACCAAAGAGTTTGATTATTTTATGAATATAATAAAACAAAAATAAAAATTTAGAAGTTTTCAAGAAAGCTGGTGAAGAGAAATCAATCCAATTTAATTACCACTTAACTAAAATAATGATTTGGTTCTGGCTTTCGACTTGATAACAAATATATGTTTTATATGTAACCAATTACTAGGACTAAATTGAAATCTTGGAATCAATTTCTCTTTCTTAGGACTGCAAACTACCAAGTATCAGATAAAGCTAAAAGAATTCAGGAATCAGAAACAGTTGAATGAAAAATAGACGATGAGACCTGTAACTAGATCGATACCCTCACCTTGATAACTGCATACTGGATCCAGAACCGAGCCATGGCTCTCTCATAAGGGTCTTTGGGGAGCAATGGATTTTCAGGCCATGTTTCTTCGATGTATTCAAGGATAACAAGAGACTCCGCAATTGGTTTGCCACCATGAACAAGAACTGGGATCTTCTTGTAAACTGGGTTGTACTTCAAGAGCGATTCACTCTTGTTAGAAAGGTCTTCTTCTATGTATTCAGACTCCACACCTTTTAATTTCAGAGCCGATATGATTCTGTGACTAATGGGCTCGGCCGAAAGCCATATAGCTTCACTTCTGCCATTGTTTTGATGAGGTCAGGATGCAAGGTCTGCTGCTATGGAAACCCATTTTATAAGTTGTTATACGAATTTAATGTGTTGATATTTTTAAATTATTTTGATGTATTAATACTAAAAATAAATTAAAAAAATAAAATATTATTTAAATATTTTTAAAATAAAAAATATTTTAAATAATAACATTTCCTGCCATTCATACCTCCCCACATCTGTTAGAAACTTTACATGCTGTGGATTTTGACTTTGAACATATACTCGGGATCCTGGTATCTGGCAGCCATATCATTTTCCGGCGCTCGGGCAAAACATTATGTCCCTAATCATTAAATCAAATGTATCTAATAAAAAAAAACAATTTTACTTTAATTGCATGTTTAACAAGTTTTTATGACAAAAATAATTATATCATTATCCTGTTTCAATCCACAATAATTTATATCTTTATAAACATTAAAGGATAAATAATTACATTATTTCAATCCACGATCATCTGTATAGATATAAAAATAAAAGGTCAAAGGTGAACAGTAAAACTAACAGCAGTTTTATTTTATAGATATAAAAATAGTTGTAATTCAAGGACCGATATCCCTCTTCGTGTCCTGATTGCTGTGTTGGGTATACAACCAAAGTCCCACATTGGCTAGAAATGGGGAGGATCATGGGTATATAAGGATGGACAAATATCTCCATTGGTATGAGGCCTTTTGGGTATAGCCCAAGAGCAAATCCATGAGGGCTTAGGCCCAAAGTGGACAATATCATACCAATGTGGAGATAAGTGGTGTCCATAGTCCTTACAAGTGGTATCAAAGCCAGGCCCCGGAGTTAGCCATGATGGATGAATCCTCGGAATGCCGAACAGAAGGTGGTGGGCCCCCAATCACGATGTAATCCATGGATCAGCTCTATTGGATAGGCGGTGTGCTCCCTTCATGGACGTGTCCTGATCCCAACACGGTGAAGAGGAGTTGACCTAGAAAGAGCAAACTCTCAAGTCAGGTAGTGCTCTCCGGATGCTTCATGGACGTGTCCTAACCCCAACACGGTGAAGTAGAGAATGAAGAATCCTGGTTGGTTGAGAGTGGACGGATGAATGATCGGTTTGAGGGGAGGCTCGGTGGTCCTTTGTTTGAGGGGAGGATTGGTATACACTTCTGCCCCATGATGTGTTTCTCCCATTAATACAAACATGTTTGCAACTGTCTTTCTCGCCTTTAAAACCACCAGCGCGGGTGGAACTTGAATCTGAAAAGAAGATCAAGTGTTTGAGGACTGACAATGGAGGAGAATATACCAGTGATGAATTTGATAACTTCTGTCAACATGAAGGTATCAAAAGGCAGTTCACAACGGCATACACTCCACAACAAAATGGAGTGGCAGAGCGGATGAACAGAACTCTATTAGAAAGAACAAGAGCAATGTTGAAGGCTGCAGGTCTAGAAAAGTCATTTTGGGCAGAAGCAGTCAATACCGCCTGTTATGTGATAAATCGATCTCCATCAATTGCAATTGAGCTGAAGACACCAATGGAGATGTGGACTGGAAAACCAGCAGATTATTCTCGATTGCATATATTTGGAAGTCCTGTGTACGTGATGTACAATACTCAAGAAGTCAGCAAGCTGGATTCAAAATCCAGAAAATGTATATTCTTGGGATATGCTGATGGAGTGAAGGGGTATCGCTTGTGGGATCCCACTGCCCACAAAGTAGTCATCAGCAGGGATGTCATATTTGCAGAAGGTAAAATGCAAATGGAAGAACATAATAGCATTCTAAAGGAGACTACAGCAGTCCAGATTGAAAATACTCAGAATCATACTTCTTCTGAAGCTGTACCAGAGCATGAAGAGCAAGAACAAATAGAGACTGAAACTCCTGAAGTTCGGCGGTCGACTCGTGAAAGAAGGCCACCGGCTTGGCACTCAGAATATGTTACTGAGAGTAACATTGCATACTGTCTTCTAACAGAGGATGGAGAGCCTTCAACTTTCCATGAGGCTATCAAAAGCACAGATGTATCTATGTGGATGACAGCAATGCAAGAGGAGATTGAAGCTCTACACAAGAATAACACTTGGGATCTTGTTCCGCTACCACAAGGAAGAAAGGCCATTGGCAACAAATGGGTTTACAAGATAAAGCGTGATGGCAATGATCAAGTGGAGCGGTATCGTGCAAGATTGGTGGTGAAAGGATATGCTCAGAAAGAAGGAATAGACTTCAATGAGATATTTTCTCCGGTGGTACGACTTACTACAATCAGAGTAGTCTTGGCAATGTGTGCTATATTTGATCTTCATCTAGAGCAGTTAGATGTGAAAACTGCATTTCTTCATGGAGAACTTGAAGAAGAAATTTATATGCTCCAACCAGAGGGTTTTGCTGAAACAGGCAAGGAGAACTTGGTTTGCAGGTTGAACAAATCTCTATACGGTCTCAAACAGGCGCCGAGGTGTTGGTACAAGAGATTTGATTCCTTCATAATTAGCCTTGGGTACAACAGACTCAGTTCAGACCATTGTACGTATTACAAGAGGTTTGAAGAAGATTTCATCATTTTGTTGTTGTACGTGGATGACATGTTGGTGATAGGCCCCAACAAAGATCGAGTCCAAGAATTGAAGGCACAGTTGGCTAGGGAGTTTGATATGAAGGACTTGGGACCAGCAAACAAGATTCTAGGGATGCAAATTCACCGAGACAGAAGTAAGAGGAAGATTTGGCTTTCTCAGAAGAATTATTTGAAGAAGATCTTGCGACGCTTCAACATGCAAGATTGTAAGCCAATTTCTACCCCACTTCCTGTTAACTTCAAATTATCCTCAAGTATGTCTCCTAGCAATGAAGCAGAGAGGATGGAGATGTCTCGAGTACCGTATGCATCAGCAGTGGGAAGTTTAATGTTTGCCATGATATGTACAAGACCAGACATTGCACAAGCAGTGGGAGCAGCTAGTCGATACATGGCAAATCCTGGTAGAGAGCATTGGAATACTATTAAGAGGATCTTGAGATACATCAAAGGTACCTCAAATGCTGCATTATGTTATGGAGGATCAGAATTTACTGTCAGAGGTTATGTTGACTCAGATTTTGCTGGTGACCTTGAGAAAAGAAAATCCACTACAGGCTATGTGTTCATAATTGCAGGAGGAGCTGTGAGCTGGGTCTCTAAACTTCAGACTGTTGTAGCATTGTCCACAACAGAAGCTGAGTACATGGCAGCTACACAAGCTTGTAAAGAAGCAATATGGATGAAGAAACTTATGGAGGAGCTCGGACACAAACAAGAGAAGATTCTTTTGTATTGTGATAGTCAGAGTGCTTTGCATATTGCAAGGAATCCATCATTTCATTCAAGAACAAAACACATAGATGTTCAGTATCACTTTGTTCGTGAAGTGGTGGAAGATGGAAGTGTGGATTTTCAGAAGGTTCACACAAAGGAAAACCCAGCAGATGCTTTGACCAAACCAGTCAACACTGACAAGTATATATGGTGCAGATCCTCTTATGGCCTAGCAGAAACGTAAGCAGCATGAAGATGGCAAGTATAGAAAGGATAGAAGAATCACAAATGATCAAGTGTGAAGACTTGATTAAATCATCAAAGTCTTCAAGTGGGAGAATGTAAAGCCACTTTAATTAGTTGGCATAATTGATGGGATTTGAGTGGGAGATGAGTTGTAATTGGTGGAGTGTGAGTGGAGGATGAGTTGGTATAATTGGTGGAGTATGAGTGGAGGATGAGTTGTTAGGCATATATTCCTCCTAAATTTATGACCATTATACCCTCACTCTTACCTATAAATAGGCAATGCATTCAAGCCTATATGCACACCAAGATAGAGAAGAGAAGAGTAGAGTGAAGAGAGAGTAATCCCACAAAATTGTGAGGTATTTGTAAGAGAGTAAGTGAGGTGTTTTCTCCTAATAATAGAGAGATTCTTAGTTGTTCTCCTATTATTTGAGAGAGGTTGTAATTCCCACATTACTTAGTAAAATCCTTCTATACTTGCCTGTGGACGTAGCCCAATTGGGTGAACCACGTAAATTCTTGTGTGTCTCATTTCTCATTTTATCTTATTCCTTGCCTTTTGTCTTGTCGGGTTCGCATGCCAGTATCCTAACATGCTGGATAAATTAGCGTGATGATGCCCTTCCTCCGAGAGTTTTAAAGTAGACCAGCATCTCGTCATGCCCTGGCAGATTTTCCTTGATTATGGGCTCGTCCTTGAAATTTTTTATCCATGTATGCAGGCGAGGAAATTTCTGAGGTTCAATCAGTTTTATTCCTGCCACTTCTTCCAAGACTTCCAACCACTGGGAAATCCAGCCACAGGCTATGTCCACCAAGCTAATCTTGTCTCCGCAGAAAAATCTCTTCTTTCCCAGAGCATGTTCTTCAATGGTTTTTAGCATTTCCAAGCTGTCCTTCACTGCCTTTTCATGCTCTTCTCCGCTGCTATGGAACATAATCCAAACCGCAAAACCCTATCACAACCAGTACAAAAATAAATAAATCAGAATCTCTTTCATCGGGCATAGCTCTCTCGTAAAGAATCATATGTTTGGTAGATTTCTAGGGGGTCAAGAAGGAAAAATAAACTAGCAGAAAGTTGGGGGGGGAGTACCGTATCATCAACAAATTTAACCCAAAACCTGGCTATAGCTCTCTCATAAGGATCATCGGGCATCAGCGGAATTTGGGGCCAGGTCTCTTCCATGTATTCTAGAATTACCATGGATTCGCAAATTGATTTTCCCCCATGGATGAGAACTGGAATCTTTTTGTGGACTGGGTTGCATTGAAGAAGCAAGGGGCTTTTGTTGGAAAGATCTTCTTCAAGGTACTCGTATGGTATGCCCTTAAGTTTTAGACCCCATATGACTCTATAACTGAAAGGACTAGACCAGTTTCCTAGCAGCTTAACTTCAGCCATGTTTTGAGAGATCAGTGTGTGGGATTTCGTTGACTGTCACTGTGGTTCTTATAGCGATAATCAATGTCCTTTTGCTTGAGCAGTAAGTTAACTACAATTAATTAATCAATTAAAGGTTGAATTCAAAGAAGCTTTATCATTGATTCACTTTTAAAACTTTTTCATGGATACGGTGATGTCCACAATCTTGACTTACAGAAACGTCTTTGCAACTCTTTCTTTTTCTTTCCTTTTTTGTTTTGTTTTGAAAGATGAAGAAGATATGATAATTAATGAACCAGCAAAAGCTAATTACTCCAACAATGTCCAAAGTTTGACGTTGTCGTTTTTTTTACAGTCACATCCACGCCAAAGACGATTTCTCATTCATTAAAGAAAGAAAGAGAAAGAAAAGTTCCTTCCCTTGTCACTATTTTATATTTTTTTTAGGGCCTGGCAACGTTTTTCCACTGTTTTATAATAGAATAGTGAGAGTTGAATTTGTTATCTTTTGATTATCGTATCATATTAAATAATTAATTCAGTTTAAAATTTAAAATTATTAAATATCAAGCCTATTTCTTCATCTTTCGTGTTTAAGTCGATGTGATTGGTTTTCTCAAAAGGAAATTGTTTATTCTTTTGTCACTCAAATAAAATTTTACAATAATTTAACTGTTTATTAAATTTAAATTATCAAATTCAAATTGAATTATCAGAATTTAATACATGATAAAAATGTAAACAATTTAACTCTAAAAAATCCTAATGCCTCAAAATAAGATGTGCTATACGAAAAAACCAAACGATCACGAATTAATTCTATCATATTTTTAACTCTAAAAATAAATAGATTTTATTTTTAATTTTATGTTAAATGTATTTATTAATTATATTTTAAAATAAAATTTTTAAGACTTCATACATGTAAAGTGAGGAAAAATGTGTTTATTTTTGCATTCAAAAAATATTTTTGAAATTTATTTTTGTTTTAAATTATTTTTTTATAATTTTGATGTATTGATGTTAAAGATTAATTTAAAAAAAAAACATATTATATTAATATATTTTTAAATAAAAAATATTTTAAAAAATATCATCCCAGCCAATGAATCTCGTCTGTAGCTGCTTATGCATGAAAGTTCCATCCCAAGGAAATATCTGCGAGTTCAATTTCTGTCACAGCGGAAAAATTGTTTGTCCTCCTAGCCCCCGTTCTTCTATGGTTCTCAAGGTCCGGAGGGTGTCATTTATTACCTTTTCTTGTTGTTCTCCAACATCCGTGAAAAAAAGGGTCGTTGGGCAGCATGGGGTACTGTGGCCAAGTCTCTTCAATGTATTCGAGGATTACCATGGATTCACAAATTGGTTTACCATCATGAGCAAGCACTGGGATCTTCTTGTGGACAGGGTTATGCTGTAGATGCATAGGACTTTTATTGCGCAAATCTTCTTCTATGTATTCATACGGTATGCCCTTCAGTTTCAGCGCCCAAATCACTCTCCAACTATATGGGCTATTCGATGTCCCGTGCAGCTTCACTTCACCCATTGTTAGGTGGATTCTCAGAGGATCTTGAGTGATGAACTAATCAATTATGTATGATAGTGTAATAATTCTTTGCTGAGAAACTGGCTTAGTTTAGAGTTTGTGACTTCAAACAATGTAGCAATTATTGTTGATATATTACAACTGGTTTTTGTTTCTTTTGTTTGCCATTTCTCGGAATTCAAAAATCAATCTAGCTGTCTAATATTGGATTCTCCGATTAATTACAAGGAATCTTCGGACTCCGCGAAGATAAAACTATAGAGTACAGTGGTTTATGAAAACAACCTATGTTTTTAAGTTGTCTTTCAAATTGTTTTGTTGTGCTGATGTTAAAAATAATTTTTAAATAATAAAAAATATTTTATTTTGATGTATTTCTAAGCAAAAACCACTTTAAACCGCTACCACTATCATAATCTCAAACACACCCTAATTTATACCTGAACATTGGCCCAAGATACCATTAATTTTAGAATATACTAGCATATAGATCTATGCTTCACAGTGAATTAATTATAGTTTTTTTAAAATATTTTAATTATCTTGAATCTGACAATCGAGCCACACTCAATAACTTTGGGTCTGGTAGCTGAGCCAGGCCTAATAACATTGTGTCTGGCTGCCTCTAGCGACCAAGCTATTGGGTCTGACTATCAAGTCAGATCCAATAACCTTGGGTCTAATAATCATACATAACCCGAGTACGATTGTGCGACTGTATTGCCAAACCAGAGTACCTGGTGTCCGGCAACCATTTCATTTACCGGAGTCTAGGGCAAAACATTATATCTCTAGTGATTCTTTGAATGTCAAATATATCTAATAGAAAAGATAATTTCACTTTGACTGCATGCTTAACAAATTGCTTTGGCAAGAATAATTTATATTATTATACCGTATCAATTCACAATAATCTAAATCTTTATAAACATTAAAAGATAAATAATTATACTATTTCATAATCTATATCTTTATAAAAGGTAAAAGATGAACAGTAAAACTAACAGCAGTTTTTTTTTATAGATATAAAAATAGTTGTAATTCAAGGACCCTATCCCTCCCGTGTCCTGATTGCTGGATAAATTAGCGTGATAGTGCCCTTCCTCTGAGAGGTTTAAAGTAGACCAGCATCTCGTCATGTCCTGGCAGATTTTCCTTGATTATGGGCTCGTCCTTGAAGTTTTTTATCCATGTATGCAGGCGAGGAAATTTCTGAGGTTCCATCAGTTTTATTCCTGCCACTTCTTCCAAGACTTCCAACCACTGGGCAATCCAGCCATAGGCTATGTCCACCAAGCTAATCTTGTCTCCGCAGAAAAATCTCTTCTTTCCCAGAGCATGTTCTTCAATGGTTTTTAGCATTTCCAAGCTGTCCTTCACTGCCTTTTCTTGCTCTTCTCCGCTGCTGTGGAACATAATCCATACCGCAACACCCTATCAAAACCAGTACAAAAAACAAATTTCAGAATCTCTTTCATCGGGCATAGCTCTCTCGAAACGAATCACATGTTTGGTAGATTTCTAGGCGGGAAAGGAGGAAAAATAAACTAGCAGAAAGTTGGGGGGGAAAATGTACCTTATCTTCAACAAATTTAACCCAAAACCTGGCTATAGCTCTCTCATAAGGATCATCGGGCATCAGTGGAATTTGGGGCCAGGTCTCTTCTATGTACTCTAGAATTACCATGGATTCGCAAATTGATTTTCCCCCATGGATGAGAACTGGAATCTTTTTGTGGACTGGGTTACATTGAAGAAGCAAGGCGCTTTTGTTGGAAAGATCTTCTTCAAGGTACTCGTATGGTATGCCCTTAAGTTTTAGAGCCCATATGACTCTATAACTGAAAGGACTTGGCCTTGTTCCTAGCAGCTTAACTTCAGCCATGTTTTGAGAGATCAGAGCGTGGGATTTCGTTGACTGTCACTGTGGTCTCTTATAGAGATCATCAATGTCCTCTCGCTTGAGCAGTAAGTTAACTACTCTTAATTAATCAATTAAAGGTTGAATTCAAAGAAGCTTTATCATTGATTCACTTTTAAAACTTTTTCATGGATACGGTGATGTCCACAATCTTGACTTACAGATCTCTGCAACTCTTTCTATTTCTTTCCTTTTGTTTTTGTTTTGAAAGATGAAGAAGATATGATAATTAATCAACCTGCAAAAGCTGATTACTCCAACAATGTCCAAAGTTTGACGTTGTCGTGTTTTTTTAACAGTCATATCCACGGCAAAGGTGATTTCTCATTCATTAAAGAAAGAAAGAGAAAGAAAAGTTCCTTCCCTTGTCACTATTTTATAATTTTTTTAGGGCCGGGCAACGTTTTTCCACTGTTTTATAATAGAATAGTGAGAATTGATTTTGTTATCTTTTGATTATCTTATTATATTAAATAATTAATTCAGTTTAAAATTTTAAATTATTAAATATACTTGATATAATTTATATTATTTTTAAATATAGAGTCTGTTTCTCCATCTTTCGTGTAAATTAATATGTTTATTTTTGCGTTTAAAAAATACTTCTAAAAAAATTTGAATTTTTTTTTAATTAATATTTTTTAATAATTTTATATTATTTTAATATACTGATTTAATATACGAAAACCAAACCATCACGAATTAATGCTACACATATACAAAGAAGAGTTTATCTTATTTCAGCACAATCAAATAATGTTTATGTAAACCAATCAGTTTACCTGTCTTGGCTATCAAGAGGCATAGCAATGTAATTATAGCCTGTTTAATATTATAATAAGAATTATTTTAAAAATATTTTTTATTTTTTTAAATTTATTTTTAATATCAATAAATTAAAATAAAAAAATATCTTAGCATTGATACCATCATGCAAGACGGCTATCATGTAGTAACATCCAGAAGATGATGTACAGTCGACATCAACAACATCGAGTATGTTCCGGGAAATTGAAACTTTCGTAGAACAAGCGACACGTCATTATTCACTACTGGACATGGTTTTAATTAATATTTTATTTCTTATCTTCGTAGTTTTGTCTCTTTGCACACATAATTAAAAAGAATAAAGAGAGAAAGAGGAAAATCCATACTTTTTTCCCCAGAAAAAATATAATTAAACCTAAAACATGATTAAACTTGAGCATAAAGAAAAGACAAGAGAAATAGAATATATTTAATTTAATTAGATCATGTTCTAGCATCTTCAATCTCTGATTTTAGCGAATAGATTATATAAATACATTTGTTTATGAATATGATCACGTAAGCAAATACATCAATATTATGGAATAGAAAAACTCCTTCAAAGGCAAAGTTGAATTGCTGCCCACGCAAGACTCTTCCATTGAATTAACACTATAAAGGAGCGTGGAAGGTAACGATGAAGAATCACCACAAACCTCTCAGTCATGGCGGAAAGAGTGAAGCTGTTTGGAGCATTGCTCAGCCCATTTGTTTACCGAGTGATATGGGCACTAAAATTAAAGGCTATTCCATACGAGTTTATCGAAGAAGATCTCACCAATAAAAGTCCGCTGCTTCTCAAGTATAACCCTGTTCACAAGAAGATCCCGGTGCTTCTCCATGGCGATAAGCCAGTTTGCGAGTCCATGATCATTGTCGAATACATCGATGAGATGTGGCCCCAAAATCCATTGCTGCCAAATGACCCCTACGAGAGAGCTCTGGCTCGTTTCTGGGTCAAATTTGCCGAAGATAAGGTACAGCGTGCAGACATTATTATACATTTCATGATTCATACAATACTATAAAACTGGACTTGTTAAGCTTAATTTTCTTTGGTACTCCATTTAGTTTCCAGTGATTAATGTCATGGTTAATTCTGGTTTCAGAGTCCATCAGTGTGGAGACTGTTTCGTGCTAAAGGGGAAGAGCTTGAGAATACAACGAAGGAAACCCTGGAAATGTTGCAGAACGTTGAAGAACACGGGTTAGGGGAGAAGAAATTTTTTGGTGGAGACAGTGTAGGGATGGCAGATATAGCCTTTGGTTCTGTTGTTTATTGGTTGGAAGTCGTTGAAGAAGTACTAGGGGGAGGAGTAATATTTGAAGCCCACAAGTTTCCTCGCCTGCATGCCTGGATGAAAAACTTCAAGCAAGCCCCTATAATTAAAGAAAACCTTCCAGATAGGGACTGGTTGGTTACCTTCTTTAAGCGTCGCAGAGAAGCAATGGCTGCATCTGTCTGATCGGACCGGTGATACAGATAATAACGGGATCTGTGCTGTGTTTTTCAGTGTTCAGGACCTCTTGTTTCGTGTCTAGTCCGTCTCTTTATTGCATTCGTGTCGTCTTTCAGCTGGTCGTTGTGATAGGCCTAGGCCCGTCTTCGAGTCCCGTGTACTCGTTTTGTTACCTTCCATGAGTGAAGGAAGTAATAAAGGAATAAAAGAACTCGTTAACCTACCTCTATTTCTTATAATGGAGATTGACAAATGTTTAATTTAATTAACCAAAATCATAAAACAATAATTTCAGTAACGTTTTGATAGCATAATAATCACGAGGGATAGTTGGCATATGCTCCAATATCTATTTTTGTTGGTTTTTAAAATGGATTCAAATTTCACCAACGTTTTGATAAAATAAAATTATTGGGTTTTTAGTTAAATCAAACAAATAATTTACTTGGCAAACCTAGTTGACATTGCTTGATGTTTATAATATCTCAATTGTCCGATCAAATTTAGATTAATTAAGTTAATGTTTTATAAAAATAAAATTATTTTATTTTAATAAAAATATTTTATCCAAATTAATTTTATAACTTAACCATCTTGAACCATTTTCAAATTAAATTTAAAAACTATTTGATATTGTGTTAGTTTTTGTTTTTTTTGCTCAACCATAGAGAAAAAACCATTTTGTTAATCAAATAGCTTTCACCTTTTATATTAGATATTATGTATAATTGTGTTTTAAATTTTGATTTTATAAATGTTAAAATAACATGTTTTTTTATTCATTAAAATCTACTTTTTTTATTGTACTTATAAAAATTTATTTCAAAACAATTTTAATCAAAAACATATTTTTTAAAAATTTATTTTTTAAAAATCATAACTAAAAATATTTTTTTAGAATCTATTATTTAAAAACATAATTGCAAAAGCTATTATTATTATTGGTATACACTTTAAGGCATAATAGAGCATAAAAAGAAAATTCAATTTGCCACGTCATTTTGATAAGGGTAAGAGAATTGGAGGTGAATTTGTCACAGTTTGTTGATTGAATTTGAAGGGCTTGATTGAAATATATCAAGGACGGGATGGGTTAGAGAGAGCAGAGGAATATGACCTAGCAGCGACTGCTTAAGTGGCGGTTCATAACCTTAAGGGATTTTTATTTTTAAAAGTTTTCACATTAAATTAAAAAAATTTGATAAAATAATATATTTTTATTTTACTATGCTTTTAAATATATCCATTAGTTGACAATCAAATATAATTGTATAACTGATCGATCGTTTCATACAAAAACGATAAATGTATGGATTTTTTTTCAAATATGTTTTATAAGTAAAAATATATATTTTTATTCAATTTGTATATTAAAAAACATATTTCAATTAAAATCGTAAAAGGTTATTGCTCGTGTGGTAATTTTCACATGTGATTCTGAATAGCTAATTATGAATTTATTATAATAAATAAAGATTTGTTACAGATAAATTACGTGGATGACTTAGTAGATACATGAAAAGATCTAATCACTCCAAATCATAATGATAATTCAAAATAATCTTAACTTTTGTTTCGACCGTTGAGTTATTTTCAAATCATTACAAGATTTTTTTATTTTTTTTTTCAGAATAGCATATAATCACTACTTTTACTGTTGGATATTTAGATTTTAAAAATCTTATTTGGAATCCTAATTTTAACAATTTTATAAAAAATTTTAATATTAATTAAAAATTTATTGTAATTTCCAACTATAATATATAACAGGTGTCATGTTTGATAATTATAATATTTTAAATATTTAATTAAATATCATATTTTCCAATCAAAACATACAAAAATATACTATTTCACTGAAAAAAAATATTATTTTTATATTATTTCCTTTTTATTTTCATTTTTCATGTTAATTACCGAATTTATCCACCCTTAACTAAAACTAAATCCGCCCTCGTAAGACTTCCCAAGATGATCCCCTCTACTCTAGTTACACTGTATTCAGACAGAATCCCAATCTCACAAAACGACAACAGAGTAAAGAAAAAGGCCAAAGGAAAGAAACGATAAAAAATGCAAAGCCAAACTTGATTCACATTCCTTCTTTCTTCACTTCTCTGTCTCTGATCTCCTCTTCAATGGCACAGACCAACGAGCAAGAATTATAGGAGAACCAGAGCAAGGACATGGAAGAGGGCTTAGCTTTAGTAGTGGAGAGGAAAGGAAAGAAAAGGAAAAGAAAGAAGATGAGAGAGGATCGAGGTCGTCCTTTTTGTCAAGACCCTTTGGATGTGCTTGGTAGGGACTTGATGTTGAGGGTTTTGAGCAACCTTGACGCACGCAGCTTGGCACTATGTCTCGTCGTTTCTCGTACCTGGAACCGTGTTGCTTCTAGTGATCTTCTTTGGACCTCCAAGGTCAGTTTTTTTATTCCCTTTTCTTTTTTAATTGATGTTTGTTATGATACCGGATGATGGGATTGGTTATGATTTAATTACCTGAGGGATTTTGGTGTTTTGGCTATGTCTTTGATTAATTAATTTTTTGGGGTTTGCTTGCTTTTGATCCTTTTGCAGGGAATTGTATTGTTTTTACTTTTTAATTTGGTTCTAAAGGATGGATGCTAAAACAACAAGTCAATAGTTTATGCTAAAAAACAAAAGATTAATGTGTTATTTAAGTTATTTTCATATTCATTCAGTGGAAAAAGAATTAGTGGTTTGATCAAGGTTAATAGAGCTGGAAGTTATGCAGTTATTATCCTATAATTAAATAATTTGCAAACGTATATTGATGAAGTTCGAAAAACTTCACACGGACCTTTCCACGGCTGCTTAATGGGATTGGAAAAAAAAATGTGCATGGGTTAATAATCCATTTTCTCCTGTGAAACAAGTACTTCATAGGACCCTCCAATGCCTAAGCATAATTTATAGAATAACGGAAATGAAAATGTAGGAGAATGCAAGCATAATTTATAGAAGAAGCGAAATGAAAATGTAGGAGAATGTGTTGTGTTCTATATTTGTGGATATATAATGTTATGCAGTTCTCTTTTATACCTGTTGGTCATTGGTATTAATATACCTAGCATCACTTGTATTTTCTGTATTTTCATTATAGCATCACTTGTATTTTCTGTATTTTCATTATAGGTTGTAGGTTCGCACACCTACTTGTAGGAATCAAAGAATATTTAATTCACCGTGAATGTCTGCACAAACAACTTGTTAGGACAAGTTGTTCATGCTATCATGTTAACTTGTGAGACAAGGCTTTTAGGTAGGCATCGTATTGATAATTTAGAGAGTTCAAGTGGGCATCGTATTAATAACCTTGTAAGAAGAAAATTCAAGTGTGAGAGTTCAAGTGGGCAACGTATTAATAACCTTGTAAGAAGAAAATTCAAGTGTGACTGATAACTTGTAAAACAGAGAATTCAAAGTGGTGAATATATTGGGCATGCCTTGAACCTTGTGTCATGTCCAATTTGAAATTTGCTCAATATGAAAAGAGCCAATGTGTTTGTCGCTAGTTTGGGTTGGCCACCTTTTCCCTCTCTTTCTCTCTTCTTTTTTCTTCTTCTCCCTCACTTTTTGAGGTGAGTTCGGTTGGGTTAGGGTTTTTTTTTGCCTAGTTGAGCCAAAACAAGTTCTCCTTTCCTCTCCCTTCCGGGGTTTAGTTGGATCGGGTTAGGTGTTGAATTGAAGAGTTATTAAATGATCAGGGACTGAAATGGAAGAAGGGGTAGAACATTGTTTAGCACGTCATACATGCTCTATGTCGTCTTCAAGCTGCATGGCTGGATGCTTTCGGCCTCCAATGGTGGTCTTCCATGGAATCGTTAGCTTTGTCTTGGTGAGGGATGTGTTCCTAGCGGGTGTGTCAACGGCAAGTTACTAGTGTAGCTCTGGCATCCTATTGTCCCCCCCCCCCTCTTTTTCTTCTCTCTTCTTTCCTAGGTCGGTTGGGCTGTTATTATGTCTAGTTGGGCCTTTTTGTTTCTTTCTTCCCTCTTCTTTTCTCTTCTTTCCTTCTCTTCTCTCTTTTCTCCTTCTATCTTCTCCTCTCTTTTTGAGCTCGATTGGGTGTTTTTCCTTCTCCCCTTTTTTCATATTCTTCTTCTCTTCCTCTCTTTTCTTTCCTTCCCAATCAGGCTCGGCTGGCCTGAATTTTTATCTCTCTTCTTTTTCTATTTTTTCTTTTTTTCTCTCTCTTCACGGGCCCAGTTGGGCTTTTTTATTTTGACCCCATCATGTATGAAGATGCATTTATCTCTGCTAATGTGGAGCATATGTTGGAAATATCAAGCATACGAATGTTGTTTTCAACCTTTGAGCCTTGTAGCTAAGAAATCTCTTCGGTGTTTTGAGCTTGTCGCTGTGGGATTAGGCATGTGCTATGAATGTATCTTGCTTGAGATGGGTTTTAAAAGAATTCAAGTTATTTTTGAACTAGAATTACGATCTATCTCTCTAGTTTGTACTTAAGTAACAAGAATGCTGCTCTTAAAGGCACCTAACTACGATGAGCAAAAAATAGAATATTTAAAGGACATCCTAGAGCAGAGTGGTAGATAGAGAGAATGTTTAAGGTAAGGTAAGATGACACGAATATAGTGTTACAGAATGAAGTTATTGACAATGGAAGGAGACCTTGAGGTGAGCGCCTTGTTGCAGGTTTGAGGTTGCTATCATGTGCAATTAAATTTTGATGGGTTCCAGTGCTTTTCACCAACCCCGAGAAGTGAATGTTATGAGTGCCCTTTCCTTTCTGAGCAAATAATTTTATTGTGCAATCATGAAGCTTCCATTCTTTTTCTATGGTCAATGTTACTTTACGTGTTCATGAGAACAGCTGCTGTGGTATTAATTTAGGATAATTTTGCATTATAAAATTTGACTCTACTTTTGCTGTCCGTTTTAGTGTGAGGAATTGTGGTGTGGGAAGGCACACATACCACGCTTGTCTCTTGTCCGGGGAATTTCTAAGTTGGATGCTTATTCACTATCTGTTATGGATGGCAAACGCGTGAGTATCGTGTAACCTGTGCCCCTATTCCCAACTCTCTGTCTCCTTTTCCAATTCAGACAGTCCTCATTAATTCAGAAACTTGTGCATGCGTGTGTTTTACTTGCGAATGTGCTGGGGGAAGCCCCAACCAAAGTGATTATTTTGTTTGTTGTTTATGTCAGAATCGTATCATGAGGGATGATCTATGTGATCACGTTTGGGAGTTTCACTTTACCAAGGTATGCTTCTTCTATGTAGATTGCAGTCTCATATTTGGTAAAGTCAAACCCATGCGGTGCAGTGATGATTCAACAATGTGAAGCTTGCTGGAAGTGTTCGATAGTTTTACAAAGCCAAAGCTCCTTTGTATTTTGTTTCATTGTTTGATCACAATTCCTGCATGCCACAAGTACTTGCATGCAAAGCAGCCTTAAAATTCATTCCAGTACTAAGGGAAGGTCATGATTAATCCTTGGTCCTTTTACACGTCTATTTCTTAACCTGCTTTATCTCGTTTGCCCTATTAGTGAAAGCACTTGGTAAGTCAGAAGCCCATTCTTTGGTGGATTCTCTGATGATTCCTATAATTTCTGTGTTGTGAATGACATCTAAACTAATAGTTCTCATAACGGACAATCATCAACCCTTTTTTTTTTTCCTTACAACCCGTGGAACATTGTTCTGAAAGTTTAGCTCATAGCTTGCTTGAGTCTTGTTACTATTCTTTCTTGCGAAGCTCATTTAGTTTGACAAATATCAATCCTCAGGCAGCTCCAGAATACTGGCGCAATCTTGATCCCTACTGGAAAGGCAATGGCCCTCCCATGCACCGGTACTTTCATCCAGATGGAAGCCAAACTGCAGATCCTGGTGACAAGGTCTGGGGTGGTCATGAAAGCTGCTATTCCATCGTGACTAGTATTATTGGCGAAGGAAAGATCAGGGAGCACTATGTTCGGATAAACCGGTGGCGTCCTCTTGCTGTGTCCAGGAAACAGGACTGGAGCTGGGAAATGACCAACAACCTTTTCTGTTACTCAAGTATTCCAGATGCCTACAAGGAAGGTGGAACGGGACCACTCTTTTTGGTTATGTAAATATTTCTCCTCTTTAACATGTATAATTGTTGTTTTTAGTTTCCTCTATCCTGCACGCTGTTTAGAACAGTAGCTGAAATGGCAACTTTTGTGTACAGATTTATGTGAATAATACAGTATACCTAGTCATGCTTTAAGTCATTTGATTTGTACTGTGTACAGAATATACTCTTAGGTATCGATATGAATAAGATGAACTTTCTTTTGATAAAATTTGAGAGTTCAAGGGATATCTGTTGAATCATGATGGTGTGTTTAACACTACTTTCCCTAAGCATATAAATTTACGAATCATTATTACAACAAGAATTCTCTGTACTGTGTAAACGAAGAATTGATTCTGTCAGTGGTGCAAGTGATTTTCATAGTATAAAGTGCATTCTTGTTCTCTTCTATCCTTGGGATCGTATCATGTTTTTGCTCACAGAACTCTCAGCTGTGGAGCATTAATTTGATTGCTCGTCTGTCATGATCATATTGGACAACCACCAATAGATTGATTTTTAACCTCTTACTTTTTAGCAACCTGTTCATGAATCTCTTCCTGGGACTTCAAGAACTGATTTCCTTTCTGTTCTCTTCCTAGAAATATAATTGTCACAGATGGCATTCTAAGTTGTGATTTGAGTTCTCTTCCCATCCTATTCTTCTGCTTGTAGGTTGTTTATTTTCTATAATCTCTGTGCTATCTTTGCCTCGTTTTAAGATGCAGCAGCTTTTCCCATTTTATCGTGTAGAACTCCCAACCTGGAAAAGAGAGTCAATTTGGATGACTAATTCGTAGAAGTTGAAGGAGAACAGTGTTCAAATTTTCATTTACATCCTAGCTTCTGTTGATAGTTCTGCCCCTTTGAACTTCGTAAATCGGGCTTCAAAAAATGTAAATATACAAAATTACTCATCAGTATCACAACTCTCTGCATCTACACCCACCTCGGACAACTTTAAAACAGAATGTTGTAGTTGGCGTGACAGAGTATTCCCATCAGATTGTGACATGTATCAAAACAACAGGATCACAAATTAACTTTGCAAGAGAGGAGATGGGAGTAGATGAAAGGAAAAGGAAAGGGACTTTACAACTTCAATGTTAACAAATACACCAGTGGCCTGAACCAGCCTGGCCTGAAACTGTAGTAGGTTATTGCTAAATGAGAAGGCTGTAAGAAGGCATGTCTTCAATCCGTAAGACGTCATCCATTAGAAGTTCTCTCTCTACCTGAGCTCGAGTAGATTTCAAGACATCCTAGTACATATATCATTTGATCAGTGACCTTTAACAATCAGCATGCAGCATAAAGGGAATTGACGTGTTGATATACTGATCAGCAAAACCAAGCTATCAATCCATATGGACACAAAAAGGAATGGAGGAGGCTAAATAGATTCTCACATTGAACTCCATGTATGTAGCATTTCTATGTAGCCATTGATTGTCCATCACCACGAAAGCCACACAATAGAGAAGGTCAAATGCCCATTCGCTTTCTGAAAGCACAAATTTTAGTCATTAGGCGGCCATAGAAACAAGTGAATTGATATGTCCTAGGATAATAATGGCAAAGTAGAGTAGCCAACTCTATGTTCAGCCACTTCACCTATCACAAAGGCACCTCCACTTAGCCTTTCTGATGGACTGGAGTTGCATAGGGCTCTTTAGGACATGACTATACGACCTTAATGTTTTACTGGATATAGCTGCTGCTTCTTACCTGACAGAATCTGTAAGAAAACTGGTCTGACAAATGTTCGAGGTTTCACTGCATAAAATAAGTTCACCGAATTAAAACATGTCAAAAACAACAGCAAATTTAGGCCAAAATAAAGATGTTTTGGTTCATGAAGATCTTCTAGGAGTATCATTAGCCCGCTCCGCCCCATTGGTAGCAATTTGTTTTTAACTTCAAAAAATATCCAAACATTTTTAATGTGTTTTTTAACTTACAAAAAACTTAACCATGAACATAAAATATTATGTATATTGAATGATATTTTTATTAAATATTGATATGGTAAGTTTTGGATAATATTTTAAAAATAATATTGAGACGACATATTGAACTTATGTTAACCTGTTAAATTTACGTCTCATATCATAAAACTATGATAACCTTATACAAATTATATCAAAATAAGTTATTAAGGACAGTTCTTAATCAACAAAATATTGAATAATGAAATTAAAAATAAATTAAAAAATGATAAAAAAACTACCCGAGTCAATTTGGATTAACCTGTTAAACTCGCAATCTGGGTCATAAAATCAAAATAATCCTATAGAAAGTAAATCATAAAAAATTACAAAACTCAATTTTCAACAAACTCAATATTGAAAGATAAAATAGAAAAAAATTAATTAAAAAAAATTAATAAGAAATAACTCAAGTCAACCTGGACAAACCTGTTAGACTTGCAATCTTAATCATGAGACCAAGATAACTTCATAAAAAAAATACAAAGTTCATTTCCAACCAATCAAATATTAAGGGTTGAAATCGGGAAAAAAAATCATGAGATCGGGATAATTTCACAGAAAATAAATTGAAAAAAATATGGTGCTCAATTCTCAAATAACATAATATTAAAGGATGAAATTAAAAAAAACTAAATAAAAAACAAATATTGAGTTGTTGGAAGGTGAAATTGAAAAAAAATCAAATTAAAAAGAAACCCAAAAAATAAACTGAGTCAACCCGAGTCAATTTACTAAACTCACGATCCAGATCATGAGATTTGGATAATCTCATAAAAAATAAATAAAAAAAATTATGAATTCCAATTAAAAAAGAACCGAAAAAAATTAATAGTTCAACTTGTCAAACTCACGACCAAGATCATGAGATCGGGATAACCTTGTAGAAAGTTAATTGAAAAACAATTATGATCCAATATTAAAGAATAAAATAAAAAAAATCAATTAAAAAAGTGGGTAAAAAACGATTCTAGTCAATCCAAGTTAACTTGTTAAATCTACAACTTAGGTTATGAGATCGAAATAAATTTATAAAAAACAAATAAAAAAATTATGAAACTTTATTTTCAAACGGATCTAATGTTGAAGGTTGAAATAAAAAAAAATTAAATCCATAAAACTTATATATAACCGAACAAAAAAATTTATATATGACTTTATAAAAAAATTAAAAAGTATAATTTCAAAAATAAACTAATATTAAAAAATAAATTAGATGGTGAAATCGTTAAATTGAAAGGGAAAAAAACTAACAAAAAAAAACACAATTTAGGAGAAGTGTTTTGTGTGTGACGACATTTGATTTAGCCATAACCTTTTGTGTTTTTTAAATTAATTCATTAAAGAATGAGCATAGTAATTATGATGTTTGTCAAGATGCAGTTGATGTGAAATTCTGGAGAAAAGCTAATATTCATTTCACACTTACCGGCATCAAGGTCAAGCATCTGCATAATCATAAATGTGATATTTACACCAGCAACTGCAAATGGATACTCCCAAGCAGATCGTTTTCCTCCTTGTTTTTTTAGCAAATGTTGAAATGATATCTGTCACGAAAAAAACAGATAATGTTATTGCAAAACGTAGCCTGGTGTAAGCCTATTTATTCAAACTTCTCTGTACTGCCAGATAAGAATCTTACTGAAAATGTCTTTGCAAAGAACAGTAGGTTTTCCAGAGAAAGGAATCCAGCTCCTCTGTCCACCAGGAAAAAACGCGCAGCTAAATAAGTGAAAACAATCACACCAGATATGCTGAATAAATGACAAGCAGTTAAAACAACCTGAAATCAGTAGATGGATCTCTTCCCTGCCATCCCATTTCTTTCCATTGATCAGATATTAAACCACTCAGCTCCCGATCGGGATATGTGGCAGACCATAGAGCTCTCAAAGCATCCTGTTCTCGTTGAAGCATCTTGTTAGGAGATGTCTAGACTCCATAACGTAGTTATAATTGCTTTTTAAAATGTTTTTTTATTTATATTTTGTTCTTTTAAATTATTTTTTTGACATTACCATACCAAAATAATCCAAAAACATAAAAAATTAATTTAAAGAAAAAAAAATTTCACAAACTTACATTGCGGCCCAAACAGGGGCTTGATTAGTCAGAAAAAAACTTGCAGCAAAATGTAAATATGGGATGCAGTTTCAGGGTTTTAGTTTCAACCGCTGCACCTATGTTACAGATTTGATTCTGTGATATATCCCAGTCCATATTTTCCGATTTAAGATATGAACCATAGTTTTCAAGTCTGGAGTTTACTCCTACGAAAAATTCCAATGACAGAGAATGAAAACAATACCATACCTGGTGATCTGGCCTGGAAGCATCAAAATATACCTTCATCCTATCCTTCAACCTCTTCAATCTTTCTTCCTGCAAGATTTTAAACTAATCTATCATGGTTGGCAATCATAAAGAAAAGAGAGAGAAATGCTAAAGATCATAAAACTGGAAAAGCTATAACAAACTTCTATGAAGTCTCAGTTTCACGATTTCATATAAACTAGATTAAAGGAATAGTTTAGGTAAAATTGAGCCCGGTCCCTACACTACCTGTAAAATCAAAGGCATTATTATGACAACGCAAGATTGGAAACTCAGTAACTAATATATGTACAAATTCAGTTCATAATCTACACGAATGGCTGACATGGGAAGACAATGTGTCCATTACTATTTTCCTGCATTTTGACTTTATATAATTGATCTTGCTAAACTATTTGCAAAGTGAAAGCAACCCCTAGTAGAGACTAGAGACTTAAACAACGAGGTCTGGATTTGTTAAGAAGCATCACAGTGAGGGATGATTGATTAAATTAAAGAAATAAGCTTTATTAATCTGCACTTCGAAGTTTGCCAGAACAGACCAGTTTTGAGCATCACATAGATCAGCTCCATTTGGACAATGTACGACCAAGGAAGGCATCTTTATTGGTAAGAATCGACGGAAACCAGATGTTTAGAGTTTAGTGTTAGAATAAGACGAGTGAAATAACAGCAAAAAGAACAAGAAAAACCAATAAAAATTATCATCTTTTTTTCTTCAATACTATATGGTTCTTGTTGTAAGTTCACTTGCCTGTTGAGGGGTCAAGTTAATGCAAATTCGTTCATATGCTCCCTTTCGCTTGAAGCAAACACAAGTGAGGCCCTTACCAATCCAAGTATGCGACCCACAAGTTGCATCATCTGCATACAACCATCAATATCTTTGCTTCAATCATAAAGAACAATATTCACTTCAGCAACCAATGACAAGCCCAATATTTTGCAGCCATAATTTTAGCCAAAATACAAGAACAAGCGAGGTGGGGGGAATTTTTTTTTTTTAAAAAAAGGCTACCAACTAGCAGAGCAAGACAATCTTTAGCCACCTGGTTTAACAGCCACGCTAAAGCATTTCATATCAGCAATATGGAAAAGCAATGCTCCCAGTTCTAAAACCTGAAGTTTCAGGGGGTGATGAATCCCACATAACATAAGCTTATTACAGTATAATAACATGAAAACAAACATATTTTTGGTAACGAGCATGGAGCAGTCTGCTGCATGACCAGTTTTGTCTCTGAAAAGGCAGTGGGGACCTCCGACAAGGCGGCTGGATATAAAGGTCACGTGCCGCACGACGGTGGTTCTGCTAGCGTACTACAACATTATTTTACGTATATAATCAATTGTGTTTTACTGCTATCATTTGCGTCCGGGCCGATACATACGTGACAGTCTCAGAGCCCGATGCAGTGTCTTCGTTTAACCGGCGAGCATAAAGAAGAGAGAGTGTAGACACGCGCTGAGTTGGAAATCCCACCACATGGGGAACATATGGTATCCATGTGAGCACTCGATCTAATAGGGTCGGAAGTGTCTTCCACGCTCTAATAACGGAAAGCAAGTCTTGACGGTCTGTCACCTCCAATCATGTCAAAGAACTGACTCATTGTTTCTTTTTCCATGCCAAGATTGCAAATAAAGACAAACCTTCACTCTCTTGCCACGTTTACCGTCCATCCACGGAGAAATTAGTAAGCCATTCACATATATTTTTATCTATAGGTAATACCGTGCGTGAAAGGTTGTAAAAATCAAAGCTATTTTAGTGCCTGCATAGTTATATATATATATATATATATATATATATATATATATATATATATATATTTTATTTGTATTTTTTTGAAATAAAAGTTTTTAAAAACTTTTCAAACTGCTTTTGAAAAAAAAGCAATTTTAACCCGATATAATACAAAGCTTAAAAAATGATGGGTTGCAGTGCAATTCGTGTTTTATGATTTTTTTTATTTTTTTATATTTTTATATTAGTTTGGTATGCTAATTTTAAAAATATATTTTTAAAAAATATATTTTTTTAAATATATTTTAAAAAATAACTAATACCATCTTCTTAAATATTATATCAATAACAAGTAAAATAGATTGCTAGAACATGTTTTGATTAGGTTTTAACTGTAACTCAGTAGATCAACTCCAACTCTAATTTTTAACTAGCCCAGATAGATCCTGGGTCAACCGGTCAAAAAGAGGTTGATTTCCCGAGTATGAGTGAGTTTTTTATATATATACCGGTAGTTATTTGTTTCACGTGAAGGTCTATGTTTGACAACACAAGTTGTTACGCCTAATACCAACAACCTTTTTGGGGACGTTGGACCACCATTCCAATCAGTGACAGTCACCGTGAAGTGTACCGGCTTTGATCACTGGCCCACTAGCCCGTCCGATGCACCATAGTCCCCTTCTCCTCACACACTGACTGTTTTAGTCACTAGTTTATTACTCTCAATCGTGCCGAATCCGGCAAGATCAAAGATTTATTTCATTCCACGATAATCCCAAATTTGCTGTAACTATACACCGATTACATTTGCGTAATAATAACAATTTATTAAATTAAAAGTACAAATGTGTGCATAAATTATTGTTAAAACCGTGTCTACCACTGGTATTTTGAAGTTTAATCGCCAACAATGTTCTCGTAAAGCACGGATCCTGTTACACAAACACTTGCCTGTAGCTTTCTTATTGTTGAATAATTACAAATTCCTAAGAGCATGAACAATAAATCAAACAATGCAGTGTCAAAAAGGACTGGACAGTATAATTGACAGGGAAAAGAATCCAGAGTGTCTGATAGCATAAAGAACGAACGGAGAATTAAACAAGCAAACGCAGAGCTCTGGAAATATTATAGTTGATGATCACGTGAAGTCATAGAAACAGAGAGATTAATCAATGCAAGGGAATCAGATGGTTTCTGGTTTTCTGCATGCAATCAAGAAAATGGATTCTGCTTATATTGAAGGAGTCGCGTTGTCAGAGTGAAGAAAAGGGATAAAACCTGAAGAAGCAGAGCCGTGAGCGCAAGATCGGTTGGTGGTTGTAGAAGGAGAGAGAGCACGGATGGCCACGCAGCTACCCCGGACCCTGACAACACTCATCGCTAAATGATTAGAAGCCGCCAATTTACTGCCTACCAAGTTCTGAGAAGAGAGGAAAGGGGGAGAAAGCAGAAAGAGAGAGGCGGTTCCTTCTGGCCCCGACTTTGGCGATCGAGTGGGAGTGATAAAAGAAGTGTCGAGCGACTCGAATTCGAAGGCGAGGAATGAACCGGTTTTTGTCCCGTTTCGCATGTGGAGACGAATTTACGGATTGCCCCCCAACAGAGGCCGACGGCTCGTCAATCCTAATTGCATCGACATTCATCTTTGGCGAGAGGGATAAAATCATAAAAGAGTGTCAAATGTCAATGACTCAATATTTAACTTCTTCTCTAGCAGCACAAGACAATTAGTGCATTGCTGACCACGGCCTTTGATATAGCGATCGTAACAAGGGACTGAATTAATTAAGATACAAAAATTATAAGCGTCTAATATAGTCAACTTTTTTTCATTCTTTTTAGAAAAAAAAATATATATATATTTGAGAGTGCACAGGAAGGAATGAGATCACGGGATGATGGAGGCGTGGGCTGGTGCCCCCGGCCCCACCATTCAGGAGTAGAAATTGCCATTTAAATCCATTAGTTATTGCATATGAATTTTAATATTTTTATATATAACGATTTTAATGTGTATTTTTGTTGTTTGATAATCACAAAATCATCGTATGACTACATAGGTTTGCCTATTTGTTTAGTTTATAATTACCAAACAAAATAGTATAAAAAATAAAAACATTATTATAAAAATATAACCAAGTTAAAATTTTTGTTATTGTCAGTAATAAATTATTTATCTCTAATACTTTATCGCTTTTTATTTTATATAAAATAACTAATTAACTTCAATAAACCTGTAAGAATTTTAGCAACTTCTTATTGTCTAAGTATATTTTAAAATAAGATTCATTGGTTTCAAATGAATTACACTAAATATCTATCTATAAAAATCAAATCTAAGTTATAGAGTAGAAAACACGATTTAAATATTAAGTTCAAAAAAACCAATAACAAATAAAAAAAACTCAAAAAAATAACACTTTTCACTCATCAGAAACACTAATTTGCATTATTTAAGATCCAAAACATTAATCACTTATAATTCATGAATATATATTAATTATAATGAATATTTGTATTTATAAACATATCCATGAATATTCATGATTCACAAATTAATTATGATTAAATTCATTATTACCATATAAGTAATATACTAGTTTATGTATCGAGATATTTTATGAATAAAAAATTAATGATCACACAAAAACTTGATAGCAAATATATTTTATTAAAAACCCAAACTCATGATCCTATAAGTTTGTTGTCCAGTCACAAAGTTTTTTTTAAAATTTTTTATTATCCAAATGCCGTTTGAGAACAATTTCCTAACCATCTTTAATAATTTTTAAAAAATATATTTATATTACATATTAAAGCACTCATGTTGAAATTATAAAATTCAATATGATTTTAATTTTAAATATGAGTGACCCTCGCATTTTACAAAGTAGTATATTAGTCTTATATAATGCCGTGAGTTTTTAATTTGTTATTGTATTTTTAATTGTTTTAATTTTATTCTTACAAAATGACTAAAATTTTAATTTATCATCTTGTTGATTTTTCGTTTTAAATTAACATAGCCAAACATGCATATGATTTAATATTATATAAAAAAATGATCCTAGTAAAGGTGGAGGGTCACCTAAGACAGGAGAAAATGGATGTTTATAAGAGGGTGGGAGATCCGGTCTCACGTGAAGTTGTTCAAAAAAAAAAAATGATTTGTCGCGTGCTTTATATACGATTGACATGTTCACAGAGTGTAATACTATTTTTTATATATATATTATTATCAATATTGATGTTTGAATTAGCTTATACATATTTTAATTAATTTTATAAATTTTAAAATTAATGATTATTTAAATTTTTAGTGATTCTAAAATTTATAAAACTCAAACTAATAATCTTCAAAAAACAAATCTAAAGTCGGACAAGTTAAATTACACATCTTAGAATTTATAAAGCACAGTACTTATTCATTCATGTGTCTTGAAAAAATAAATACAGTACATGATTACAAACTTTCTCATTTTACTTGGATAAAATTAATTCAATTAACAATATAAAATATATTGAAAGTTCATCTTATTACACTAATTGTTTTTTAGTTTTAAAAATACTTTTTGAAAAATTCAGAATATTATTTTATTTTAAATTAATTATTTTTTATGTTTTTAAATCGTTTTGATATATTAACATTAAAAATAAAATTTAAAAAAAATTATTTTAATATATTTTTAAAATAAAAATATTTTTTAAAATAACTGTTATTAAAATATCAAATTTATCCTTAATTACAACTGAACTAATTTGCCTTCAATATATATCTTTCTCTCTCATTTGTGTTGCTTCTGTACTTTTTTATTTTTCAAAAAATGATCACGGCCTGAGAAGGAAATGTAAGTGAAATGTTTCAGAAAAATAATAATTGGATGATTAGTGTTCTTCGCAATACAATCAGAGGATGGCGACATACCCAATCTCATTTATTGAGTATTTGGAATAATGGTGTAAAATATTTTTAATATTTTTTATTTAACATTATACTAAAATAATTTTTTTATTTTTAATATTAACACTTAAAACTGTATTATTTCATTAATTTTTTTTATTTTAATTCATTATTATTTTTAAATTTCTATACTAATCAACCCATTTATCCATGACATGGATTAGTAGAACAGACCTCAGTCGCATTAATATCTTTGTTCGGTAATAAAAAGGAAAAAAGAGAGGTTAGAGCGATCTTGTTTTGGAAACTCCAAGAATGTCGTTGAAACTGTGTGTGTTCCACAGTCTCGAGTAGCGCGTGAAATAAATGGAACTACTACATGAATTCTTTCTGCCTATGACAGAAGCAAGGATAACTGCGTTGTGTTTTTGGAGTTTGCTCCCCCACTTTACTGTCTTGTCTCTTTCTGTTGGTCTTCTGACCTTAGATTTGTGCGATCGCCACGTGGCAGTTGCTGCAAAATTGGCAAAAAATGCTGAAGTATTTGAAGAATTTTTAAACGAGGAGGGAACCTTTAGAGACTTGAAAGCGTGCAGTTTATCATTGAATATTAAAAATCACCTTACACCATAATTTCAATCGCTATCAATATCTTCAATGTTCATAACCTTTTCTTTCTTTCTTTATTTATATGAATATTAGTTCTTAAAATAAATAAAAAACCCAGCACTCCATCAAATGTCAAATTAGTGGTGTATCTGAACAATATTTTAAAGAGAGATACATAGAGTACGTTTGATTACGAGGAGATTACGTATGTGTTTGAAGTAAAATACATAAGTAACATGTTTGGTAATGTAAAAAAACATCATTTATTGTTCATGGCTTCCATTGTTATCTATGTTTGTAACGCCAGGTGAGAAGAAGCACCTCTTCGCTGCTTTTATGAAGAGTGATTTTATTATTCACGTGAACAGTATACCGTGCACATTAATTAAAAACTATCATAATATCAAACACACTTATATATAAATGAATTCACTGTCACTGGCTAAAACAGAAAAAAAAATACGTATCATGATTTATGTCAACATTCTATACCGTGCACGTTAATTTTGGATAATAATTTGATTATATCGAAACTAAAAAATGAAGAATCCAATTGCAAGTAAATTAGGAAACATAGTGTTTAAATTGAATTGTTGAAAAAGTAAAGGGGCTTAAATGTATATAATGTTTCAAAATATAAAAATACCAGGGCCTGAAGATAAATTTGACAAAGCTTATATTCCGATTTGGGATAAATTATCAGGTATAAAAAGAATGTAATTGTGAAATAAATTCATAGATTCCATGTTTTTTTTTTCTTGGCGAGAAAATTTGAAAATATTCGATAAAATCATCGACGAACATTGACAAAAAGATCTTATTGAAAGGTTTTTGAAATATTTGGAGCCTAATTAATAAAATTTATAGATTTGGTAGAGTGGTTGCAACTTGCAACGTGTAATTCGAGTTCGGCTCTAGCTTGTCTTTAAGGCAATTAAAGCCCAAAACAAACATAGCTTTGGCCCATAAGATTAGCCCACAGAATTTCAACACCAGCAAACGCTAACGTAGTGGAGAAGGAAAGGGAATACCAACTGCCCGTTTAGTTCGCCACTGACAAGTAATAACAAAACACGGCATAGCATCAATTTCAAAAGAGTAGCAGTGGTTTTTTAAAAAAATATATTTTTATTTATAATTAAATTAATATATCTTTTAAATTTGTTATTAATATTAGACTATTAGTTTATTAAAATAATTTTAAAATAAAAAATAATTTTAAATAAAAAACTTTATTTATTTTTAAATACTTTTAAAGCATCAAAATCCACACGCGCACACATAATATAAGAGTTCCTTGTCATCGTGTTTTCCGTTCCAGTGTCGGAAGACAATTTCCATAGGAAAAAGGAAAAAGAGAAACAGAAATGGCGTTGAGGCTGAGCTCAAGAGATGTAGCTGGATTCAAATTCCTCTTCTTTCTAGCGACCATCTTCAGTCTCATATCGGTTCTTGTTTACTCCACAATTCACATGAAATTCATCAAGCCTCTCGAGATCGACGCCCCTCTCGATCGCTTCTCCGAGGCCAGAGCCATCCAACATGTTGCAGTTCTAACCAAAGACGGCCGTCAAGTCAGTCCCCCCCTCACTGTCTTTCCATGTATATAATTATTTAATTATCTTTTAATTGTCTTTGACTTTGAAAAACTAAAGGAAGGGCGTCCCGGATTAAGAAAAGCGGCGGTGTATATTAAAGAACAGTTAGAAATGCTAAAGGAGAGAGCTGAATCCAATATCAGGTTCGCCGGTATGGTTCGGTTTTTAGAGAGAATTTAACTGAGTTTGGTTTATTCACCCTTGTCATTTTTTTTTTTTACTTTGCAGAATTGAGGTTGAAGAGGCAACTGTTAATGGTACATTTAATATGATGGTTCTAGGGCACAGCATGTCTTTCTCTTATAGAAACCATATAAATATTGTTGCCAGGTAATCTCTTTACTTCTTGCTGAAGTTCTATTGCCTGTTTGAGTCTGTGTTCCATGTCCTGACGTTCAATTAGTGTTAGTTAGAATCATCCGAGGAATGAGACTTTTCCCCCCATTAAGTATGCGTGTAGTCACAATTAGCTTTCATACGGGGACCGGTATTTTTCTGTGGGATTTTCTTACATCCTCCAAGGAACCTTGTGTCTTCCATTTCAATGGAATGGGCCATATACCTTTGTCAAGATATTGTGGTCCTGGAGTTATTACATATAAGTTATCCAGCACCGAATCTGGTAGGAATAATAAAAATCAAAGCCAAGGTTGGTTGGTGAACCTGGTGACAGGAGACTATCTAGCTTGTCATTTGCTGGGGTAAAGATTTTTTTGTTTCAAAATGTCATGGCCTAAATGCTGAACTATTGACCCTACTTGTTCGGATGGGTGTTCACACCCCAAAGTGTTCTCCGACTGCATGCATACATCTGTAAGTAACTTAGTGCAACATGGAAAATTTCACTTAGAGGAATCAGACATTTAAAACTTCGCTGTTCACTGCTGGAACTAAAGCCAGGAAGCTGAATCATGTGAAGGGAAAATGTTTAATTTTTTTTTTCTTCTTACCTCAGAGAATAACAATAAAGGTATCACATTATGTTTTTTATGCAGGGTCTTCGATTACAGTTCCTAACTACTATGTTTTATTAGTTATAGAATTGATAGGTTAGGAAATGGGAAAATAGGCTTTAGGTGGGTAATGGGGTGTGTTTAGCTTAAGGTTGTGTTCTAGAAATGTAATTGAACTAGGAACTAGGCTCAAGTAGGCTAAAAAGGAAGAAAGCAAACCTAGCATCACACTAGTGCTCCTAGAAATCACTCCTATGAATTATTAGGCATCACACCGAAGATATATGCATCACACATCTAAACCTTAAAGGCTTAAATCACTTGTACTTTACATATGTGGTATTATAATTGGCTATAATGTGTATGCCTTGTGACATGACAAAGGTTTTATTTTTATCTTACATTTTTGGAAAACACCATTGTGGACTAACTTTTACTTAATGACAGGATATCGTCAGCAGATTCGCAAGAAACTGACCCGTCTGTTTTAATTAATGGCCATTTTGATAGTCCTCTTGGTTCACCAGGAGCTGGTGATTGTGGTTCATGTGTTGGTGAGTAATTACATATCTTAACCACTTGGACTGCCTTAAATATCTCAAACGTACTTGTTGATTATGAATTTTCATGCCTAGTCATTTCAGTTTGCATGTTTGATTGTTTTGCAGCATCAATGCTGGAATTAGCTAGAGTTACTGCAGAATCGGGCTGGATTCCTCCTCGACCTATTATTTTTCTTTTTAACGGCGCAGAAGAACTTTTTATGTTGGTATAGGATCTATTCGCAAGCAATATTACCATGTGATTAGCTTTTTAAAACACTTCTCGTGTCGAGGTTTCCATTGTGGACCAATCATATTTCTAAAGATATTGAATGCAGTTTTCTTTTTCCTACTTTGTTAGACAACCTCGACAAATATCTAGTAAAAAAAAATTTAATAGACCATTATTTCAGTAGTTATTTTCTATTTTACCTCTCTCATTTTCAAGACTAAAAGAGGTTGGTTGATTATGGTGTTTCAGGGTGCACATGGGTTCATGAAGACACATAAATGGCGTGATTCAATTGGAGCTTCTATAAATGTGGAAGCATCTGGGACATCTGGTCCTGGTAGGATGTGATCCAATTTGAATGTTACTTTTCTTCAGCCTTTTTAGAATGCATATGGTACATTGACTCAATGATTTGGAGAAAAGGGAACTGGATTTAGAGAAGAAAATGTAAAGCAGCCTGTGAACTACATGACATACAACTTCTTCCTTACATCATGATTGATCCAGGAAGCATCTTAAAGTTAGTTCAATGTAAATTCGCATAATATCATAATGATTTTACCATGTTCTTGACATCACTCACTTCCTAAGCTGCCAGATATGGAAATATAAGAAATGAATTGAAACTTAATCTGTTGTTAGTTGGTAACATGTTTTCGACCTTTTCTAATGGTCCTGAGTTGCGTGTAACGGTCCTGCTACTCTGTGCTAATGTGAATACTGTTGTATTAACAGATTTAGTCTGCCAATCTGGACCTGGGTCTTGGCCTTCTCAATTATATGCAGAGTCTGCAGTATATCCCATGGCACATAGTGCTGTTCAGGTTTTCTTTTCTTTTCTTGGTTTTGCAAATTAACTTCAAAACATTCTGACGAGTGTTTTATTATATGATTACTTGTAAAGGAAACAGGCAAACAAATAACATTCATATAATTTTGTTTCACATCATTTGGGCCAGGATAAAACCCTCCTAACATATTAATGTGGCTTATCCCAATACCTATCTGCTGCGCTTGACTGCTGTTTGCATTTAATTGTTTCAATTCTAGTGATCTATTTCTCTATGTAGGACGTCTTTCATGCTATTCCTGGAGATACAGATTACAGAATATTTTCCCATGATCACGGAAACATTCCAAGCCTGGATATTATCTTTCTTCTTGGTGGTTATTACTACCATACATCCTATGATACATTGGACAAATTACTGTATGCTTTACTTCTGCCATTTTGTCATATAAATATTTCATTGAAATTCTTTTGTCACTTTATTCTTAAACGCATCCTCTTATGCATCTGCATGTACTCACACCAGACCTGGGATCATGCAAGCACGTGGAGACAATTTGTTCAGCATACTGAAAGCCTTCACAAATTCTTCTAAGCTACGAAGTGCTCGAGAGAGAGAATATCTTAAAGCTTCAATCAATGACTACAAGGATGAGAGGGCTGTTTTCTTTGATTTCTTATCATGGTTCATTGTATGCTGCAAAATTTATGATATCTGCTCTATCCAATTTCATTATTTGTACTTAAATTTGAACTTATTTATGACTCACTGTGTGATCTTATTGTGACCTTGATTAATTCATAACACTGTCCTTATATCTTTAATGTTTTTTTTTCCAGATATTCTATTCAAGAAGGGTAGCTCTGGTACTTCATAGTATTCCCATTGTCATTTTTCTTGTCATGCCATTCCTTTTGCATTTTTGGGATTCTAGGTCACGTTCTTGTTTTGCAACCTTCTATGATTTTGTGAAAGGTTAACTCTCTACTGCTGATTTCTATATGAATTTTTTTCATCTGAATCTCCATGCTCTGATACCCCATACACGCAACACAAGACATGCATATTGAAGATTTTGTGAATAATACTCAGAATTTGTTTACTTTCAAGGAATGCTTTTCCATGCTGCTGGAATTATATTGGCTATTATTTTCCCAGTTATCTTTGCCACTGTGAGACTGTTCTTCACTAGTTATGCGATGAGCTGGTGAGTTTGTTCTCTGTTTCTTTTCTTTTATTCTCCCTGGAATTTCAAATGGGAAAAATTTCACCAGTTGTGAGCGTGGGGTCTCCATAACTGCTGGTCATGGTCTTTTTCAGTAGTTTCATTGTATTCAACAGAAATATGATCTTCTATAGGATGATGATGTTATAATGATGAACTTCCATGGACACCATGAATGTCCTGTTACTCAGAAGTAACTAGAGGACGATGTTATAACTGTTGGTCATGGTTCTCTTTGACATGCAAGATTCTAATGCAGGTTTGCATGTCCATACCTGGCATTCCTGATGTTTGTCCCAAGCTCACTTGTTGGTTTGCTGATTCCAAGAACTGTTTGGGGTTGTTTCCCCCCCTCACAAGATGTTTCAGTCATCAATAAATCAGAGGTACAATTAGATATCATATAATTTTCAATTGATTACTTATTCAGGCCATGCTTGTTACATTTAACACACATGACTAGAAGTGCTTGCAAATCGGGATTTTTTCTAGCTTTACATTCTAGGTTGCATATTCATTTGGAATATATCTTTGGTTACTAATAAGAGTGAGGATACCATTTAATATGGTATTCAAGTTGTGCAGCAACATTTGCTGACTTCATCAATGCAAAGAAATTTCAAAATAATTGATCTGAATGCAACTCTGCATCAAAATATGAGAAAATAAGATGAAAACCAATTTATTAGGAATTGAAAACCAATACAGAAACATGATCAGAAGATAAGTTGTTTTCGTAAATGGGGAAAGAGGTCCTCTGATTGCTATGGATGAGCAAACATTTGATATGCGTGGCATTTAGTAGAGATCGGTGGCCAATTTATGGTCACTTTCTTTACTTTTACTACTGTATTGTTGAGCTTCTCATATAATAGAGCCTCATTGAAAAGTAAAGCATTAATTGTAATCTTAGGTCTAATTAGGATACTTGATAATTGTAAAAAGTTCTCCAAAATTGAATTGCTGAAAGCTATTTTGTTGAATGAAAACTGTTTTCTTGAATTGCATCAGCTACTTTATATGAAAGATGGACACTTTTTACTTCTCTCATGTAAAAGTTTGTTTCTTTCCTTATGATGTTAACTATGGGTCATTGCTTGGCACAATGGTAAAAATAAACTCGTGGCTTGCAACCAACAAGGTTGCGTTTTGAGCCCTGAGAACAGCAGGCAACTTCATGTTAAAAGGTAGAATGGCAAGATTGCTTCCAAATTCTCTTTCCAAGACTCCCCTTTAATGGGTCAAATTGCAATCTTCATAAGATGAACTTTACATAAAATATGCAATCCCACCACATTTGTTAGTGATTTGATTCATTGGACTCTTTGATTTGCGTTGTATGGCTAATCATATATTTTCCCCCTTATTTTAAATTGCTTGGTAGAATTATGCCTTACTTGGAGTTTGTTGGAGTTGTGTATGCGTCCTCTGGATGGGTGTTAAATCTAATGCAGGAGCACCATCCATCACTGAAGCTAGCAGATATCTGAAATGGAGTGTATTTTGTAGGCTCTATCTGAAGAAGCAAGGTTTTGGGGAGCATTTGGATTTTATGCTTGCATAACTTCGGTATTCAGTTTACTATTTAGAAGAAATCTTTGTGGCTTCTAGATTTTGATAGTTTCAAAAATTTGCTAACTATAATAAAGGCAGGCCTATCTGGTAGCTGGGCTCGGTGGAGGATTTCTGACCTTTATTGTGTTGGCATCTATGCTTCCTGCATGGATCTTCTTTTCCCTATCTGTCAAGTCCTATGATCATCATCAATCACCCAGGTACTGATTTTGATGGATCACAATCAAATTCCTTCTTGTGAATGTTGGCTTGAATTTTTCTTCCCATTTGCTTATCATGTAGAAGTTGCATGTATCTCATTGCTGGTTTCTGATGTTGTATTTGGAGACTCCTTAAATTTGTTAAGATGTTAATATCTCTTACAGCGACTTTGAAATGCTATCTTTTCTCTAAATGTTGAAGCATGCCTCGAAATATCAGCTCTTGGGTGATTCATGTCTATTTATGTATCCCAAGTATGCGAGGCGTTTACCTTTGGCGAGTTTTTAATAAATTTTAGTACACTGCAATGGTAGTAGCCTCAAAATATAAGCTCTGGCTGATTTTTCACCATTCAAGTATGCTGGACTTCCATTTTAGTAACCCTTTAGCATTGTTTTGGAGCCTCCCTGGAAGATAGGTGTGTTGTCATCTTCAAATGTCTTTCAGATTTCTTTACAATACACATCATGTTGAACCTAACACAACAGTTCCCATCAAGCTTTCCTTCCTTACAATGTTAACTTTTTGAGAAGAGGCTTCAATTAATTGAAAGACAATATCAAATATTCTATTGCTGAATTATTTTCAAGAACCGCTCCTTGTGATCCACTTAATTGACTGTTGATTCTGTTGAAATGCATCATGTTGTTTTCTGCTGCTCATGGTTTGGGCTGTTGTTTCATTGGATCCAAAGTGCAGCTTGTTGATGGCATGTCTTAGAACTTTGGAACATTTTGAGAGTTCACACCTTGTTTCTCTGTTTTTTTTTTGTGGGTCGGATCTTTTGGCACTTATTTCCTTTATTATTTTTAAGTGTTTTCTTTCATTTTTTCTTTTTGTTTACAAGAAGACTTGAAACTGTCTTGCAGGAGATTAATGGTGATAGCATGCCAAATGGAACTATAGATTGTTGTCTCTTTGCTCTTTTTCTCACATTAAAGTCCTTTTTTTTCTGTATTTTAGTGACTTTCTAATTGGAAAAAAGGTGGTAAACGGCAGTGAAATAAACAGAAATGGTCTGACTTATGCTCTTTCTTTCAGGCCAGCAGTTTTTTATGTAATACCTCTAATTCCATGTCTCACTTACTCAGCATATTTTAGTGGATCTGTAATCCAATTTTTGATCGAGAAGATGGGTATGATAGGTTTTCTCCCACCTCCCTATGGTTAGTATTCCTGACTATTTATTCTGATGTCATTTATATGCCTTTTCAATTGGATTATTTCCGGTTTTTCTTCTGAACTTGAGACAGTGGCAAAACTGTTGAATCAATATTTGTTCATTTCCACATTTTAATTGTAAAATTGAATTTTGTATAAATAATACTGTCAGTAAATGCAAATCGCGTACTACATGAGGTTTATCAATACTCTTTTCACCTTTTGTTGAATTCATGGACTCGGAGATCCTGGTATTTTTTTTAAACTGTGCTGATTGTCGAGAACTTTTGGATAGGTGTAAAAAAGGAAGAATTGGCCTGGTAGTAATTTCAAACTGATTGTTAAATGAATTATCCTTTCTATATATTTTTTATGTCTTAGGTTCAAATATTAAGAATTCTTGATATAACGTTTCATTTTGTTGAATAGACTTTATTATTGACTGCTTTCATTGAATATCATATGGTTGTACTTGCAACTTCCCCATGGATAAAGGAGGATGGTGAACTTATCTCTTTAAAATTTCTTTTTTGTACCCTTGTCCCGATGACTTTCAAGTATGCCACACCACAGGGTAGTTTTATTTCCAGTAGTCAATAATCTACTGAAGAATCATTATGGTTGTTTTGTACCATTATAGTTGAGCAATCAATTATATGCTCTGAAGTGAAGAGTGGATTATGATTATTAGATCCATATTTGCAGGGTATTATGTTGCTGATGTTTTCGTGGCAGCAACAATTGGCGTTGCAACTGGTTTGTGTGTGGGCCCAATAATACCTGTGTGTAGTCAGTGGTTAGCTCGGTCTTCAATCTTGCAGCTCTTGTTGCATGTTAGTGTGCTTGCTCTGGCTTTGTCATCTCAATTCTTTCCATACAGCAATCTTGCACCAAAGAGGGTTGTTTTTCAGCATACGCTTGTTACTACAGGTATGAATATGAGAGCACTTGATCTTTAAAGCCGTTTAAAACTTTAGTGAGTTAGAACTGCTAGACAGCAACTGATGTGTGAATAGGAACAGAGTTCAATTATTAGCTCTGTTATTAGCTTCTTGATTTGTTCTGATTTCTAAACCCCCCTTTCTCGTCCATCTTGCCTGAAAACGTCCTTTTCTTGTGTTGATTGACAGATGCGATTAGGATTGTGAACTCCAGCTATGGATTTTCTGTTTTAGATTCCAATTCTTTATCATTTCTTTTCAAATATGCTCCTGAAGTGGCAAAGGGACTGCATATGGGCCAAGAGTTATCTTTTGAAACTGCTAGTATGTCTCCCCGAGAGACCTGGTTGGTAAGCAAATTTTGCCCTTGATGTGTGTTGCTAATGCTATGTCAAATTTATATTTTGAGGTGGCTCTTTTGCCTCGTCAAGATACAACAAGTTATAAAACTTGCAAAGGGCATCCACAACAGATGGGTGGTTTAAATCTGGAAGCACGCGATAATTTCCTTTTAATTTGTTAATCTTTCCTCTCTCCCCAACCTGGGGCATTTTTCATAAGAGCCTTGTTGAAACAAATGGGGGATGGTATCCTATTCTGAACACAGAAGTTATGTCAGGTTTTCTCAAATTCCATTGGAGCGGTAGATTTAATTTTTGTGCCCAGCAAGGGCAAGTTACTTCGTTTTCAATTACATGTTCTATAATGATTGTAAATCCTTCAAATTCATAGATAAACCTTTATTTTGTGTAACTTTCTTTCTTTCTTTAATTTCTTTGGCAGGGAATTTTTCCAGTGTCTCTTTTGTTTTCGCAAAGCTTAAAGTTCCCTGCAAGGAGTGATGGCGTTTTTAAACAATATAGATATTTCCCCAACTTATCTACTTACAAGCCACATACCATCTCCAGTGATAGATCTCGGAGAGTTTACTTGGAATTTTCCTTGGGGTAAGTAGAATGAACTAATGGTCATGGAAGTGCATGAAAAGTTGTTTTGTGCTCCAAAAATCTACTTCTTTGAGTTTGTGCATCCTCATTTTGGAGGGATAGGATGTGGGTATGCTCATAGTTCAACTGTATGCTCAGCAAGTAACTGTTGGGCATTTTTTGACAATAGCACAGTGCACGCGCTAGGGGGATTAATTCAAACCTGGATTATTGCAGGTGAGGGTATGCTGTCTAGCTCAGCTACACCCACTCATCTGAAACCATGGGACCATGTTGAAAGATCTCGATGTTGCTTTAACAAAATTACTTCTCTTTCAAATGAACAAACTGTCTATATGTTTCTTGCCTGATTTGAATATACATATAGCGGGTAAATATGTGTTTTTGCACTGTATGTTTAATGGATAACTGGTAGATGTTCTATAAATCCCAGACATGGGGCAAAAAACTTGAAGTGTCTACAACAGGGATTCTATTTGACTGCATAGGAGTGAAACAACTAAAAAAAGAAGTTTAAAATTCAAATCTAACCTTGTGTTCTCATGAAATCTCGTGTGCGGATGTTATATCCGAGAGCATAGATTTCTTTTTTAACATTTTTTATTCAGATGTGTGGGTTTTTATCTTCATACGTTGTGTCTTTTCAGTGATTTGGAGGAGGTTTGGGTTGCAGTCCTTAACATCACCGGTCCTTTATCAAGCTGGTCATTTGCAGACAACATGCTTCCAGGTATGAAATTTTAAGATTCCACTTTTGCTTATGAGCATTTTGCTTTGTTGTACAAGCAATCACCCTGGAAATCGCACAGATCCTGAAACAGTGGAAGGTGGTCCGCCATCCTACATATTGAGACTTAGTGGAACCAGCCAAGCAAACTGGACTTTCTGGTTAGAGGTAAAGTTCTGTCCTTGATTTGGTTAGGCTACAAAGATGATCTTTTTACACAGTTCAATTCTGTTTCTCTTTGGAAATAACAGGCCAGCAGTTCTGATGATTTAAGGGTGGAAGTTGCTGTTGTAGACCAAGTTTTAGATGATGAAGCACAGAGGTTGAAAGGCCTTTTCCCAGACTGGGCAGATGTCACTGCTTATTCTAGCTTTATGTCCAGCTACATTTTCTAATCCTCTGGATTTTTGAACTTCCAATGTATAAACTTTGCCCGAAAATTATATAGACCCAGATGATAACCATCGCAAATATCGTTCAAAATTAAGTTTGCAGAAAATTACAAAGCAGCATGGCCATGATCCTGAAGCTGTTGTGCTCCAAGACATAGCCTAAAACACCATTTTCCAGCTATCATCAGTTGTGCTCCAAAACATAGCCTGAAACACCTGTTTTCAGCTGTCATTAGTTCGACGAACGGTCAACCAAGAACTACATACACCAACATTAATCGAATCATCTTCAACTGGTTTCAGGTTCCAGCAATCTGAGCCTCTTCCACTCGCTAGTTTTGAAAATTGGGATATCAATAGTTGTTTGAGCTGACTATTTTAATAAAAAATAGAAAATTAAAAAACCAAGCAAGTAATGGGTAGGATTAATGTCAGCCATGTCCTTTGTATAAGTGTACTTGACTATGAGCTTGTTGATCAATAAATCTCAGTGACTTATAAAAAATATTAGTAATTATAAATAAATAAATAAATTCTTACCTGTAGATGCTCCATAATTACTAGAGACTAAGGAGGCTTCAAATTCGAATTAAGTATATTTCTTTAATTTTTTTTGAAATCGAATTTTGGAATCAATAATTAAATATTTTATTAAAAATTCTTCAATATACTATATTGATATAGGGATGTAGCTTTAAAATCGTTCAGAAGAGAATTTAGACATAACCTTTGACATCAAATAAAAAGATATGTATGAAAGCATGAATTAACTTATGTAAGAAGAAAAAAAAAACTTCTTAATTAGTAGGCTATTGGATCTTTTATGTACCTAAAAGCCTATTTGGCCTGATATTATGTTTTCTGAAAATATTTTTCTATTTAAAAATATATTAAAATATTTTTTTAAATTTTTTCTATTTTTAATATCAATATATTAAAATTATTAAAAAAATACTAAAAATATATGTTTTTTAAATGAAATCTACTCAACACCTAAAAAAGACAAAGAGGTGGGCTTCAGAAGACAAGCTGAATAAAAAAAAACCCCAAGCCCAAAAGGAGCAGCGTTGAAGTCAGTCTGCAGCAGGAATTAGGGTTTCTTTCACTTAGAAACCCTATATAAACCGCACTCGGCAGCCTCTCCGCCTCTCCTCTGCTAGAGCCACCAAATCAACGTATCTCCAGCTTCGACAAGGCAGAAGGTGCAGCCACCATGGTACGCCACCGCTTCTCTTTCCCTTTCTTTCTTACATTGAATCTCCACATCACTAAATCACATTATGTCCCTTGTTTTTCTTTTCTCAGGTGAAGTACTCTAGAGAGCCTGATAACCCCACCAAATGTAAGTCAACTAATGTTCTTCCATTTGGATTTCCCGAGCGTGCTTATCACTGAAGGAGATCTTAACTTGATGTTATTGTGTCTGATTTTTTTGCAGCTTGCAAGGCAAGGGGCTCTGACCTCAGAGTTCACTTCAAGGTATTATGTGTAGAGTTTTTATGGGTTTTGTTTTGTATGGCCGTTGTTATCTGAAGAACAAAAAAAGTTGATTTATTAGTAAAAAACCTGATGAAAAAAGCAGGGGTCTGTTGCCTGTGTGAACAGGTCTCTCGTAAACTTCAGGGAAATCAGTTTCATTGTTCTTGGGTGAACCTCTGTTTTTGTTCTGTGGCTGAAGGTTCAGTAAACGATGGCACATTTTCTTACTAAAATTTTGTTTAAATGAGTAGTTTTTTTATAGGTTTAATTAATTAATATACGCCTTTTGGCTTATGCTGGTGTTAAAATGATTTTTTACCTGAATTTTGCTTTTGTTGAAGAGTTATTTGATGTAGAAGCTGGTGAATTGCATGTTTTTTTTCCTCGCTCTTTCAGGAAACAACATAACAAAATTATATAATATTGTGGCTATATCTATTTGTTACTTAGACTATGAAGTCTTAAATTTAATAATTACGAAGCTTTGGTCAGGTTATCCGATCTTTCATTTATAGTTAGTTGTATCATCTGTTGTTGACAGTTTGAATTAAGGATAAAGGAAATCTCTTTCCTGGTAAATAAGATCATGTGGAAGATTTGAGAAATTAGGTTTTGAATATTTCATCAACAAGAAATGGAGACGCTGGATGTTTTTCTTCATTTTGTCTATTGATTGACATGTTTTGGCTGTCACTGACAAAAAAAACCGTCCATTTTTTCTGTTCTGATTCTTATCCTGATAAAAAAAGCAGGGTCTTGTTGCCTTTTTGTGAACAGGGCTCTTGTAAACTTCAGGAACATTAATTGCATTGTTATTGGGTGAACCTCTGTTGTTATTGGTGGCTTAAGGTTCAGTAAATGATGTAACATCTGTTTTCATATTGATGTTTCTCCATGCATGTTTGAAGTGTTGGTTCTCGTTTATAGCTGTATTGATTTCTATTCAATGATGCTTGGACCATTGTTTCT